>NW_022436942.1:71597230-71672230 GCF_009761245.1 Sapajus apella
CCTTCTTTCTTTCTTTCTTTCCTTCTTCTCTTTCTTCTTCTCCTTCTCCTCCTTCCTCCTCCTCCTCTTCTTCTTCTTCTCCTTTCTTCTTCCTCTTCCTCCTCCTCCTCCTCCTCTTCTTCTTCTTCCTCTTCCTCTTCTTCTTCTTTTCCCTCTCTCTCTCTCTCTTTCTCTCTCTCTCTTCACTGTAGCCTCATCCAGAGCTCAAGCGATCCTCGCACCTCAGCCTCCTGAGTAACTGGGACCACAGGTGTGCATCACCATGCCCAGCTAATTTTTTGTATTTTTTTTGTAGAGGTAAGTTTCACCATGTTGCCCAGGCTGGTCTTGAACGCTTGGGCTCATATCAATCCACCCATCTTGGCTTCCCAAAGTGCTGGGATTACAGGCGTGTGCCACCATGTCCAGCAGATAGAAAAAGATCTCCAAACTTACCCTCAGTTCTCTTTTGATCCATCTACTTCTCCCAGCAACACAGCTAGGGTTTGGAGCTGAAAACCTTGAATGGAAAGTGACAGCATCTCACTCTGTCTTTTGCAGAGCCATATGTTTGGCTGCTTGGGCTGGTCTGCCGTTTGTCCTAAAGATGGGCACACAGGGCATGTGATCCTGCAGTTGGACCTAGTGAAGATGGATGTGAATTTGCTTTTCTTCTTTGCAAACAGACTATAAGCATCCTGAAGAAAAGTCCTTTTGTTTCTACTCTAACTCCTCAGTACTTAATATCTTTCTGTTTTTATTCTTTTTTTTCTAGAGACAGGATCTCACCCTGTCAGCCAGGATCACAGCTCACTGCAATTCCCCCCTCTGGACTCAAGTGATCCTCCTGCCTCAGCCTCTTGAGTAGCTGGGACCACAAGTGTGCACCTCCACACCTGGATAATTAAAAAAAAATTACCCGTAGTGATGGGGTCTCACTATGTTGCCCAGGCTGGTCTCAAAGTCCTGGACCCAAGATATCCTCCTGCCTTGGCTTCCCAAAGTGCTGGGATTACAGGCATAAAACAGCACACCCAGCCTACTTAATACATTTCTGGACCATGAATAAACTTGTTTTTATTTTTGGGGAATGGTGTGCCATGGAAGGTGGAAGCGCTCCCATAAGCAGCTCTTGCTTTGAATAGGGTTGCTTCTTAAATATTTTTCCGCCTGGATATGGAAGAAATCTAAGCTCATAGAGGAACATTTTGTAGGTGAAGCCAACTGTCAAAGAATAATAAATGGGAGATGTCCAACCTGGAACAGGCTTCCTTCCATCAAGTCCTGGTCCTTCCTGGGTAGTGGTGAAACCTACAAATGGGAATTGTCGAAGGGCTTGGGGAGGCACAGTCTGAAGACTTTAAGGCTTTTGAGTCTCTAAGGGGCTGCTGTTGGATGGAGAAATTAGGTTTTGGAGAGGCCTGGAAGGTTGAAAAAGGGCCTTTGGATGGAAGCTCTGGGGAGGCAGATTTAACAATTACAGAAGGTCAATCTTGCCAGTGGTTAGGGCTGGTGAAAAGGGATGAGCCTGTCCATCACTGGGGACATACAAGAAATGGTTGATGGGGTATAGAGGGCATTTCCAAGGGAGACTGGACCAGACCACCAGTTCTCAACTGCTCGCAGACTGGATGCATCTGAGTCACTGAGGCTATTGCTGAAAACCCAGACTCATTCGTTCATTGATACAGCTGATGTCTACTGAGCACCTGCTACATGTCAGGCATGGGCTAGGCAGTGAGGCCACCATGCTGCTGAGACAGACAAGACCTTGGCTCTCACATAACTTATGTTCTAGCTGGGGAGACAGAAAATGGACTAGTTACAAATAAGATTACTTTGTATTGCGAGGACCCAACACAGATAATAGGATGGAGGTGACAGGGGCCAGGGACCTTATTTAGATTTAGGTCCCAGGAGGTGACTTTATAGTTTTTTTTTTTTTTTTTGGAGATAGGGTTTGATATGGTTTGGCTGTGTCCCCATTCAAATCTCAACTTGAATCACATCTCCCAGAATTTCCACGTGTTGTGGGAGGGACCCAGGGGGAGGTAATTAAATCATGGGGGCCAGTCTTTCCCATGCTATTCTCATGATAGTGAATAAGTCTCACAAGATCTGATGGGTTTATTAGAGATTTCCGCTTTTGCTTCTTCATCATTTTTCTCTTGCCACCACCATGTAAGAAGTGCCTTTCACCTCCCGGAGGTGACTCAGAGGCCTCCCCAGTCATGTGGAGCTGTAAGTCCAACTAAACCTCTTTTTCTTCCCAGTCTCAGTCATGTGTTTATATCAGCAGTGTGAAAATGGACTAATACAGGAAATTGGTACAAGTAGAGTGGGGTGTTGCTGAACAGATACCTGAAAATGTGGAAGCAACTTTGAAACTGGGTAACACGCAGAGGTTGGAACAGTTTGGAGGGCTCAGAAGAAGACAGGAAAATGTGGGGAAGTTTGGAACCTCCTAGAGATTGGTTGAAAGGCATTGACAAAAATGCTGATAGAGATTTGAACAGTAAGATCCAGGCTGAGGTGGCCTCAGTAGGAGATGAGGGACCTGTTGGAAATTGGAGCAAAGGTGACTTTTTCTATGTTTTAGCAAAGAGATTGATGGCATTTTGCCCCTGCCCTAGAGATTTGTGGAACTTTGAACTTGAGAGAGATGATGTAGGGTATCTGATGGAAGAAATAGTTCTAAGCAGCAAAGCATTCCAAATGTGACTTGGGTGCTGTTAAAAACATTCTGTTTTAAAAGGGAAATGGAGCATAAAAGTTCAGAAAACTCACATCCTGATGATGTAGTAGAAAAGAAAAGCCCCATTTTCTTGGGAGAAATTCAAGCTGGCTGCAGAAATGTGCAAAGATAGCAAGGATCCTAATGTTAATCCTGAAGACCAGGGGGAAAATGTCTCCAGACCATGTCAGAGACCTTCATGGCAGGTTGTCCCATCACAGGCCTGGAGGCCCAGGAGGAAAAAGTGGTTTTGTGGGCCGGGCC
Source organism: Sapajus apella (assembly GCF_009761245.1). Lineage (NCBI taxonomy): Eukaryota > Metazoa > Chordata > Mammalia > Primates > Cebidae > Sapajus > Sapajus apella. Next base: position 71,600,208 of record NW_022436942.1, read on the forward strand.
CAGGGTCCCCATGCTGTGTGCAGCCTATGGACATGGTGTCCTGTGTCCCATCCACTGCGGCCATGGCTGAAAGGGGCCAACATACAGCTCAGCCTGTGGCTTCAGAGGGTGGGAGCCCTAAGCCTTGGCAGCTTCCATGAGGTGCTGAGTCTGCGGGTACACAGAAGTCAAGAATTGAGGTTTGGAACCTCTGCCTGGATTTCAGAAGATGTATGGAAATGCCTGGATGCCCAGGCAAAAGTTTGCTGCAGGTGTAGGGCCCTCATGGAGAACCTCTGCTAGGGCAGTGCAGAAGGGAAATGTGGGGTGGGAGCCTCCACACAGAGTCCCTACTGGAGCACTGCCTAGTGGAGCTGTGAGATGAGGCCACTGTCCTCCAGATCCCAGAATGGTAGATCCACTGACAGCTTGAACTGTGAGCCTGGAAAAGCCCCAGACACTCACCGCCAGCCTGTGAAAGCAGCCAGGAGGGAGGCTGTACCCTGCAAAGCCACAGGGGCAGGGCTGCCCAAGACCATGGAACCCACCTCTTGCATCAGCATGGCCTGGATGTGAGACATGGAGTCAAAGGAGATCATCCTGGAGCTTTAAAATTTGACCGCCCTGCTGGATTTTGGACTTGCATGGGCCCTGTAGCCCCTTTGTTTTGGCCAGTTCTCCCACATGGACTGGCTGTATTTGCCTAATACCTGTATACCCACTGTATCTAGGAAGTAACTAGCTTGCTTCCAGTTTTACAGGTTCATAGGTGGAAGGGACTTGCCTTGTCTCAAATGAGACTTTGGACTGTGGACTTTTGGGTTAATGCTGAAATGAGTTAAGATTTTGGGTGACTGATGGGAAGACATGATTGCTTTTGAAATGTGAGGACATGAGATTTGGAGGGGCTAGAGGTGGAATGATATGGTTCGGTTGTGTCCCCATTCAAATCTCAACTTTAATTGTATCCCCCAGAATTCCCATGTTGTTGGGGGAGGGACCCAGGGGGCGGTAATTGAATCACGGGGTCCGATCTTTCCCATGCTATTCTCATGGTAGTGAATAAGCCTCACGAGGTCTGATGGGTTTATCAGGAGTTTCCGGTTTTGCCTCCTCCTCCTTTTTCTCTTGCAGTCACCATGTAAGAGGTGCCATTTGCCTCCTGCCATGACTCTGAGGCTTCCCCAGCCATGTGGAACTATAAGTTCAATTAAACCTTTTTTCTTCCTAGTCTCGGGTATCTCTTTATCAGCAGTGAGAAAACAGACTAATACAGCGTTTCACTTCTGTTGCCCAGGCTGCAGTTCAGTGACATGATCACAGCTCACTGCAGCCTTGACTTCCTGGGTTCAGGTGATCCTCCAGCCTCAGCCTCCCAAGTAGCTGAGACTACAGGCATTCACCATCGGGACTGGATAATTTTTTTTTTTTTTTTGGTATTTTTAGTAGAGATGGCATTTTGCCATGTTGCCCAGGCTGGGTCTTGAACTCCTAGCCTCAAGTGATCCACCTGCCTCAGTCTCCCAAAGTGCTGGAATTACAGGTGTGAATCAGAATGACATCAACAAGCCAGCTTTGGGAAGATCCAGGGAGAGTGTTTCTGATAGAAGAAATGGTTGTGGCTGATATAAGGGGAATGTGCTGGAAGATTGGGGTGAGATCACTTGGGGTGTTGTGGGGAATCATAGGGTGCCTGGATTTTATCTGTCTGCAGTAGAGTCATCAGAACCCCCAGGAGGTGGTGGGATTAGAGGATCTACTTTTCAAATCAGTTTTCCTGGAGATTCTGATATGCAACCAGGTTTGAGACTCTCTAGACAAGAGGACCTTTGGGGCGTTCTCTAACGCCAGCTGTCTCTTGCTTACTAGCCCCTGTCCCCAAGGCAGCCTGCCTTTCTGGCATGAGGAGAGGAGAAAGCTCGAGGTAATCTGGAATATTTTCACTGTTGCCTTCTTGTCTCCCATTCCTGCCTTTGCTAATTCTTCTAGGGAAGACTTTTAAAATAGGGGAAGGGCATGAAATTAGAGATGAAGAAGGCAGGTGCATACCACTCCTTGTGGCTGGAGGTTCGGGAAAATACTTTCCTACAAGGCAGTAATGAATAACATGGTTCTCTTTGTGGATGAGAATCCGGACAAGGAAGTGGCAGGAATGGCTGGTGCCAAATGCAAATATGGAGCCCCTTGCTTGACTGTGATTAAAAGTTTCAAGATGGTGGCTGTGGAGCATGAAAACCAGGTATGGGGGCCTTCCAAGCTGGGCCTTGTGTCACTGTGCAGATTGTGCACCTACAAAGCCAGTCCTGGAGGGGGGAGATAGCAGGGAGATGACAGGAGAAGAGAAGAAGAGGCGAGGGAGCTGGGGACGGTGGCTCACGCCTGTAATCCCAGCCCTTTGGGAAGCCAAGGCAGGAGGATCACTTGAGGTTAGGAGTTCAAGACTAGCCTGGCCAACATGGTGAAATCCTGTCTCTACTGAAATACAAAAATTAGCTGGGCCTGGTGGTGCATGCCTGTAATCTTAGCTACTCAGGAGGCTAAGGCACAAGAATCACTTGAACCTGGGAGGTGAGGCGGAGGTTGCAGTGAGCTGAGGTTGCGCCAGTGCACTCCAGCCTGGGGATCAGAGCGGGACTCTGTCTCAACAAACAAACAAACAAACAAACAAACAAAAAACCCACAAAAAAGCAAAGCAAAGAGGCGTCACACAGTTGCCTTGGTGAATGATGGCTCCTGGAGGGCTTTCTGCTACGAGGCATGGAGACAGCCCTTGACTTACCTTATCTCAATTTATCCTTCCAACAACCTCTGGGGTAGGTGCCATTGTGATCTTGACTCAACAGAGGAGGAACCTGAGGCCCAGAGAGGTGAGGTCACAATCCCAAGGTCCCAGAGCCAGGAGTTGGGCAAATCTGCAATTTGAACACAGATTCCCAGACCCAGAGCCCTCTTCTGCTCCTCAAGTCCCCAAAGCCAGACTGGCACAGGGGAGGTGTGGAGGCCAATGCCCTGAGCTGGGGTTCTTGTTCTCACGGTGTCACTGAGACACCTTGGCTACACTGTGCTCTGTTAAGGTCATGAGCCCGGAATAAGGCGGTGGCTTCCTCCTGGCCTCCTGCTGCCATTCTTGTCCCCTCTGGGCTATTCTCTACACATGAGTGACCACTACTATTATTATTTTTGAGACAGGGTCTTGCTCTGTCTCCAGGATAGAGGGCAGTGGTGTGATCACAGCTCACTGCAGCCTTGGCCTCCTGGGCTAAAGTGATCCTCCCACCTCAGCCTCCCAAAATGTTGGTGCTACTGGAGTGAGCCACCATGCCTGGCCAATTATTTTTTATTGTGACTGTGGTAAAATACATATAACATAAAATTTGCCATTTTAACCATTTTTTTAAGTTCAAGAAGAATAGAATATTTTAACCATTTTTAAGACTGCAGTTTGGGGGGATTAAGTACATTCACAATATTGTGCAACCATTACCATCCAGTTCCCAAACTTTATCACCCCAAACAGAAACTCTGCCTCCCTGAAGCAATAACTTCTCATTTCCCTTGTTCCCCACAACCTCTGATTTACATTCTCCCTCTCTGCATTTTCCTATTCCAGGTATTTCATGTACATGGAATCACATAGTAGCTGTCCTTTAGTGACTGGCTTCTTTCACATGGCATAATGCTTTTGAGGTTCGTTCATGTTGTCGTGTGTGTCAGGACATTGTTCCTTTCTATGGCTGAATCATATTCTAGGGTATGGACAGGGCACATCTGTTTATCTATTCATTTGATGACAGACATTTAGGCTGTTTCCATGTTTTGGCCATTATGAGTAATGCTGCCATGAATATCTACAAGCAGTGATCTGTGTGAGTCTCAGTTTCTAATTATATGTATATATATTATATATTATATGTATATATTACATATATTATAATATATATGTGTGTGTGTATATATGTATACATATATATATATATATATATATATATATATATATATATAGAGAGAGAGAGAGAGAGGGAGAGGCTCGCTCTGTCACCCATGCTGGAGTGCAGTGGTGTGATCTCTGCTCACTGCAACCTCTGTCTCCCAGGTTCAAGTGATTCTCCCATCTCAGCCTCCTGAATACCTGAGAGTGCAGGTAGCTGGGATACAGGTACATGCCACCATGCCTGGCTAATTTTTGTATTTTTAGTAGAGACAGGGTTTCACCGTGCTGGCCAGGCTGGTCTTGAACTCCTGACCTTAGGCGATCTGCCTGCCTCGGTCTCCCAAAGTGCTGGGATTACAAGCGTGAGCCACTGTGCCTGGCCTCAGGTTTTTAATTCTTTCAGGCATGCGATGAGAAAGCAGTGATGTTTGCAATGTTAAGTCAGATCCTATCACTTTCTCGTGGTGGATCCTGTCACGCTTGAATAAAATCCAAGCTGCCCCCATGCCTGGGCTTCTCCTGCCTGACTGCCTTCATTCCCCTGCCCTCTCCTCTTTTTCCTCTGCTCCAGCCACCTGGCCTCCCTGCTGCTCTCACAGCCATGCACGTGCCCACCTCTGGGCCTTTGCACTGGCTGTTCCCTCTGCCTGTAAACCGGCTGGCCTCGAGTACCCAAGGGGCTGAGCTCCGCTTTAGCTCAGGCTTCTGTTCAAATGTCTTCTTCCCACAGAGGTCCTCCCTGACATCTTGTTCAAAACAGTAAGGATTCCCCCAACGATACCCCATCGCCTTGCCTTTTCCTTCCTTCCTCCCTTCCCTCCTTCCCTCCTTCCCTCCTTCCCTCCTTCCCTCCTTCCCTCCTTCCCTCCTTCCCTCCTTCCCTCCTTCCCTCCTTTCTTCCTTTCTTTCTTTCTTCCTTCCTTCCTTCCTTCCTTCCTTCCTTCCTTCCTCTCTCTCTTTTTAGATGGGGTCTCACTCTGTTGCCCTGGCTGGACAGTAGTGACACAATCACAGCTCACTGCATCTTCCTCCATCTCCTGGGCTTAAACGATCCTTCCACCTCAGCCTCCCACTAGTTGGAACTACAGACACACTGAAGCTCTTTTCTTCCTGGCACTCCCTTCCGTCTGAAAGATGTCATTTGTTTTTCTGTGTGTTTTCTGTCTTGCCCCCTCAAATGTCAGCATCGGGTGAATCCCTGCATCTTCAGGCCTGGCCCAGTGCCTGGCATGAGGGACCCACTCATTAAATATTAGGATGAACCATTTTAATTTGTGGATATTTGTCTGGTTTTGATCTTTAAAAAATGACAATTTCAAGTGTTTCTACCTAATCTTGAACAAATAAATGAATGAATGAGCAAATGCATTTTTCTTCTCTGTGCCTCCGCCCTCTTGCGTATAAGGTGGGGTCAGTGATCGCTGGATGAAAGCCCTGGGGAAATGGGAATGTCAGGCCCAGGGACAGGGACTGGAGGCCAACCTCCCAGCGTGGAGGTGGCTGCCCCTCTGTGCCAGAGAAGGGGGTGGCCGGGCGTCTGGGAGGCCCTGTGGCTGGAGATATGGGCATGATGAATGGATGGTGGAATAGATCCTAGGAGGAGAGGGAATGGATGGGAATGACACTATTTAGCTGAGGAATGACCTCCTGACACTCTTCAAATAAATGTGGGCTTGTTATAGAGACGGGAGGCAGCTGCCGCCACCGCTGCCAATGACTCTGATATACAAGAACAAAACGTACTGGCAGTGCATGTGCGTGCGTGCATGTGTGTGCATGCGCGTGTGTGTGTGCCAGGGTGTGTGTATGAATCTGTGTGTGTGTGAGGTTGTGTGTCTGTGTCAATCGGTATGTGAATGCATATATCTATGTGTGTCTCTCTGTGTTTGTCTCCTTTGTATGTCTGTGTATGTGTGTCTGTGTGTTCCTTATGTAGGTATGGGAGAATGTGTGTCCATAAGGGTGTCTCTGTGTGTGTGTATCTTTATGTGTCTGTGTGTGTGTGTGTCTGATTGTCTGTCTGGCTTCCTGCGTCTGTTTATCTGTGTTTGTTTGTGTGTATGCCTATATTCACGGGTCTGTCTCTGTGTGTGTCTGTCTTTGTGTGTGCATGTTTGTCTCTGTGTGTCTGTCTGTATTTGTGTGTGCCTGTGTGTCTGTCTTTGGAGTGCCTGAACATAAGAGCCACGTGGATTCTTGAAGGAAGTTTCTCTGCACCCCCAGAGCTGTTCACTTTCCATTTAAGTTGCAATCATGAAACCTTCACTGGCTAAGCATCTACTATGCACCAGGCACTGCATTTGGAGAGTAAAGCCAAAACCAAGGACCCTGGTGGTAAAGAACTCACTGTGTCCCTTGGATTCCCACCAACAGGTAAAGAGAACAACAGGCAGTAATTCACCACTAACTGGGTGTCTCAAGAACTTCCTGTGGCTATTTGAAAATCTCATTTCTGATTCTGTGAAGTGCGTACTATCATTATTTCCACTTTGCATAGGGGGAAGCTGAGGCACAGAGAAGGGAAGTCACTTGTCCAAGGACACACAGCAAGTTGGTGGTGAGATGGGGAGTTGGTCAAACTCTAGGACTCACGTTCTTTTTTATTTACACTGAAGATCTTTATTGATTGACAGTAAAAGCAATCATTTGGGAGAATTATTTTTTTTCCTTAATTTCGAAAATCTCCTGGTTTTGAAGGACAGTTAAAAAATACTCCAACCAGCCGGGCGCAGTGACTCACGCCCGTAATCCCAGCATTTTGGGAGGCTGAGGTGGGTGGATCATGAGGTCAAGAGATCGAGACCATCCTGGCCAACGTGGTGAAACCTCGTCTCTACTGAAAATAAAAGAATTAGCCAGGCATCGTGGCACGTGCTTGTGGTCCCAGCTACTTGAGAGGCTGAGGCAGGAGAATCACTTGAACCTGGGAGGCAGAGTTTGCTGTGAGCCAAGATTGAGCCACTGCACTCCAGTCTGGTGACAGAGAGAGACTCCATCTTTAAAAAAAAAAAAAAAAAAGAAACTCCAACCTACCCCTACGTTGGGCCATAAAGTCACACACAACCGTCTCGAGGGCTGCCTGGGTGCCTGCTACTCATAGACAGAAGGGATGAGGTACCAGAGAGCTGGGGGGCAGGGGAAGGGCCCTGGGGTACCACTGCTGCGGCAGCATCTCTAACAGGTGATGCTGGGGAGGGGTGCCAGGTGGAACATGTCAAGAAGGCCCTTTGAGAAGGCCAGACCTGACCAAGTGCTTAGGCCTGGGGGACTTAATCAGGTACAGGCAGGAGCTCAGGAGGGTGAGCAAAGGGCCTTGTCTCTCACAGGTCTGAGGACAACCTCCCTCAGTGTCACCTGGGATACAGGTTAGAGATGCAGATTCCTGGGCCTGCTCTAGGCCTACAGAAGCAGGTTCTACAGAATCAGGTTGTCTGGAGGTAAGGCCCATGAATCTGAATCCTTTAAAGGGCTTCAGATAATTGTCTTTTTTTTTTTGAGACAGAGTCTAATTCTGTCACCCAGGCTGGAGTACAGTGGCTCCATCTCGGCTCACTGCAACCTCTGCCTCCTGGGTTCAAGCAGTTCTCCTTCTTCAGCCTCCTAAGTAGCTGGGATTACAGGCATGTGGCACCACGCCCAGCTAATTTTTTATTTTTAGTAGAGATGGGGTTTCACCATGTTGGCTGGTCTTGAACTCCTGGCCTCAAGCAATCTGTCCGCCTTGGCCTCCCCAAATGCTGGGATTACAGGCTTGAGCCACTATACCCGGCCTTCAGATGATTCTTATACTCACTTGTATTTCAAAACCGCAGACATTTGGGTTGCAAGGTGAACCTGGAGGAAAGTAGGTAGTGCCAGATCACAGATGGCCTTGAACATTGTGCTACACTTGAATCTTGTTCTAATGGCCATAGGGAGCCATCCGAGGTGTTTGAGCAAGGGAGAAGAAACTGGTTTATTTCTCCGGTGGCACAGTGAAGGCTGATTGGAAGGAAATAAGATGACAGGCAGAGAACTGATACAGGACATTGTACAATAACCCACGTAAGACATAGTAAGGCCTGAATTTGGACAGGGAAGTCTGGGGCAGGGGCAGAAAGTCACTAAGCAGCTCATTGTGACATTGGCGAAGCTGTGAAATGTCCTCCTTGCATGGAGGCCAGGGCCGATGGGGGGCAAATGTCTTGACATTCCAATGTAGAGCTCTCTTCTAGGTTTAGATTTATGTACTGAATTTCACCAAACCAGAGAAGGCTTCCTGGAGGAGGTGATGTCATTCCCAGACCTCAGTGAGGGGCACACCCAGGGAGAAAAGAAAAGGGGTTTGAGGAGAAATGGTCCAGTGTTGAAAGCCATTCCATCCTAAGAGGCCTCCCACATCCAGGGCATTGCTGACTTCTCCACAGAGAATTCAAGGGACCCCTCCTGGGTGTATGTCCTCCATCAAGACGTGGAGAAAGTTGATTAGTGTGGGTGGCAGCCAGGACTGGCGTTTCTAATTAACACGCAGGCAGGGAGAATGCTTCTTCTTCCAGAATCTGTATTCAGCTGATTGAATATCAGGGCTGGGGCTAAACTATGAATCGTGTGTCAAAAAATAATGCCTGCGCTCTCTGCTGGTTAAAGGAACAGTGTCCCATTTTCAGTCCTCTGCTTCTCCAAAAGCCTGCCTGGACAGGGAGGAGGACCCATGTGACAGAGACCCCTGGAGCTGGGTGTGGGAGCCTGGGGGGCTCCAGGAAGGGATGAGAAGGGAGAGGCATTGGGGGATGGAGAGACCAGGCTCGATGGAGAAATCCCAGAGGAGGGTGGAAGAGAATCCCAGATGGATTTTGGGAGCTACTAGGTTCAGGAGGAGAAGGAAAAGAAACGGGCCATAAAAAGAAAAAGGCAGCTTGCTATGGCAGGGGAGAGAGAGAGAGGGGCGAGCAAACACAGGTTCATTAATCTGTAGTTCGTCTGCCTTTTCTGTTAGGAGGATGAACTTGATGAGTTAATTAAGTCGCAGTCTGTAAAACCAGTTTATTTGCATAGCAAACTCCTGGGCCAGTGTGCTGTGAGTTGAGTGTGTACCAGCAGACAATTCGGGGGAAATTACAGCCTCATTAATATGCTAATCTGGTTGCAGGCCTGGAACGGAGTTTTGGGTTGGTGGTGCTCGGGGGTGGTGGGTGTTTGGTTGCTTAGCAACCCTTTTCTCCAGGTAACCCTTCTCTGGCTTGCCCTTGATATCCCCAAAGGATTGCAATGTGGAAGACGAGGTAAGCAGGGAAAGCATTCTGTTGTCACAGAACAGTGAGCAAAATAAAAGGCAAACACACACACACATTCACACCCACAGCCACATTATGCTGGTGTCTCTACAAACAGGCTTGGTGAGGGGGCAGGGGAGGCTGTGTGGGTGCTATAGACAGACACCAACATGCAAAAGCACAGTGTGTGGAGTCTATGGCAATAGACGCAGAGGTGGTCACACCCTTCTACACACACACACACACACACATACATACTTGTGTGTGCATGCAAACACAAGTGGTGCACAGGTTTTGTTTAACAAATAAACCTGCACAATGGGATACTCAGCCTCTGCAATAATGCATAGTGTTTGTACTATCCCCCATCACACTCACTCACACCCACACACACTCTCAGACCCTGTGTGTGAAGTGTTTCCCTATAACACAGTAGATACAAATGCACTAAACATAGTCATATGCAGATTATGTAAATGATTAATAATCAACTGTATAATACATGGACAAACAGGCAGACACACTGTACAGAGCTTGCACAAATAGGCTCTGGAGAAAATGACAGGTATGTGTATATGTGGACACACAGAAACATACATGCACCATATATGATGTTGATTCAAATAGATATTGGGTGTAGTATGCATGGACATAGACACATGCATGACAGGGTCTAGCAAGAGTCACTGGGTTCGATTCAACACACACACACAGCGGCATGCAGCAGAGAGCACACAGCTTCAGAGCTCTATCCCTTTTCCCTCTCCCTTGTGTCTTCTGGACTAAGCCTACTTTTTATATTGTACATTCCTGCTGCCTCCCCACATTCCCAGGCTCAGTGACGGCCCCATCCATACTTTGCCCAAATCCTTGTCCCTTCATTACCCACCTGGTTGCAGCGCTGTCTTCTCCAGCTCATGAGTATTTGACAGGCAGCACCAAAGCCAGCCAAGCTTCCCCAGAAAGACCAATGTATGGGACTCAAGTGTTAATGCCTTACCTTGCCATAAAAAAAAAAAAAGAACCATGCCCAGACAGTCTTACAGGTGAGTTGTATAAATGTTAAGAAATGGATAGTTCTTGTATTAGATTGTTCTAGAAAAAGAGAAAACAAAAGGAAAGCTGTCTGACTCACAGTTTTGACAATAAGCCTAGGCAAGAGAATACAAGAAAAGCATCACCAGCAATTAGAGAAATATTTATGAAAACCTCAATGACTTACTATTGTATTCCTATCTAACTGTTAAAGATCAGAACGTTGGGGAATATAATACCAAGAGCTGGTGAGGACATGGGGAAATAAATGTCCTGATGTGTGCTGTGGGGTGTTGCCTGGAGCAGCCAGTCTGAGGAATGGTTAGCCAGTATTTGATGATGCTAAATATTTGCATGCAGCATGCCCCAGAAATTCAATTCTTGGGTAGGAACCACAGAGAAACTCTCTCAGATATATAAGGAAACATGCATGTTCATTGCGGCAGTGTTCGTACTGCCAAACAGGCAAACCGATGGTCCATCATTAGGTGAATGGGTAAAAAAAAACAAGGTAAAGAGAGGTGTGCAGGATCGTGCAGCAGCAGAAAGACCAAATGAGAGCTACACATAGCCCCATGGATGACCACCAAAATATGATATGTGAAGAAGTATGGAACAGAATAAGATGTGTAAAATCACATCATTTGTGTAAATTCAAAACAATAATACTGTTTATCAACAGTTGACTAGATGGACAGATTGTGTACAGTGGAGTACTACACAGCAATGAAAAGGAACAAGGTGCTGATTTGGGTAGCGGCACCAGCGAATCTCAAGAGCTTCGTGCCAAGTGAAAGAAACCAGACACGAAAGAATCCCTATGACAAGATTCCATTTATAGGAAGGTTGAGAATAGGCAAAACTGATCTATGAGGACGGGAAATATATCAAAAGCTCCCTGGATTTGGGGTAGTTGACTCCAAAGAGATTGGAGGAAGCATTTTTTCTGGGGAGTTGGAAATGCTCTATATCTTGATTGTGGAGGTTACATGAATGTACATACTTATCAAAACATATTAAGCTGTACACTTAGGACAGATGCATCATTTGAATATAAATTAGTTTCAATAAAGTTGATTTAAAACAATTATTTTATTGTAAATAATAAGATATAAAATAATACTTTAAAAATCTTAAATGATGATGTCTATCTCTATATCTATCATCTATATTCTTTCTAATCAATCACCTATAATCTATCAATCAATCACTTATAATCTATCATCTATCTATAATGAGACCCCATCTCTATGAAAAATAAAACAATTAGCCAGGTGTGGTGGCACATGTAGCCTCAGTTACTTGGGAGGCTGAGGTGGGAGGAGCACTTGAGCCCAGGAGTTTGAGGCTGCATCACTGCGCTACAGCTGGGGTGAGAGAGCGAGACCCTGTAAAATAAAATAAAATAAAATAAAATAAAATAAATTTATCTATCATCTGTAATCTATTTTTCTATCACCTATCTATCTATCATCTATTTAATCATCTATAATCTATCTTTCTATCACCTATCATCTATTTATCATCTATAATCTATCTTTCTATCACCTGCCTATCTATCATCTATAATCTATCTTTCTATCACCTATCTATCATCTATGTATCATCTATAATCTATCTGTCTGGCACACATAAGTGCCAGTAGTGGGAAGGAAAACGAAACTGTGAAAGGGCAATTGTGGTAGCTTGGATCACTGATCATCATTCCCCGCACTTCTCTCACTCCTTGTCATGGAATTATACTTCTCCACCTTTGCCAAGTCTTCAGTGTGTATGTGGGGCACTTCCCTGCCCCTTCCTTGACCTTGGACTTGCCCAACTGACTTTTGGCCAGTGGAAGTTAAAGGATGTGACACAAGCAGAGGTTTTCAATGTGCTTGTGGGGTTTGCCTTGCTCTGTTACCTTGTATGATCCCCCATGATAAACTCATGCCCCAAGCAGCTGCTTCACCTTTCGTCTGGGCCCCGTGGAGCAGACCTGGACCCTCCAGGAATCCTGGAGCTGAGCTGACCCAGCTGGGACCAGCCTGGATCAGCCAACCCACACCTAACCCACAGACTCACAGGTGTGAAAAAACCAAAACCAAAACCAAAACATGTTTATTGTTGTAAGCCTCTGGGGTTTTGAGGTTGTTTGTTATGCAGCATTATTGCAGTAAAAGCTGACAAATACAGGAATAAAGGGAAAAATAACACTAAAATAAAAGGCAAAAGAGGAGCCTTGCCTGAATGAAGGACGATAGCATGCCCTATGAGTTGAGGAGATGATTCTCTTAATTCCGGCACCTAGGGTTATAGAGGAACCAGCCCACCCACTTGCAAACGCCCTACACGTCGGACTTCAGTTGTTGGCTGAGCAACCAGGCCCAGATTCTGACTTTCCTTATCTGAAACTGGGGAAACCCCACCTTCCTTCCTTCATCCTGGAGTGCTCAATTTTAGAATCTCCCACGGTCAGGGAGGAATTTAATTTACCCGCATTGCTCTGGTCTCCCAACGTGACTGCGGTTTCTAAAGCTGCTCCTTCCCACTCTCAGGGCCTGTGCCAAGGTTGTTCCTCCTGCTCAAAACACCCTTCCCATGACTGAACCCTATTTACCCTTCAAGACTCAGATCAAATGGGCTCTCAGAAAATGTTCGTCATGGTACCTTTCTGCACATGCTAGCTTGTACTCTGCTAAGTGCTCCCCATAAATCATCTCACCTCATCTTCACAGGAACCTCGTAAGATAGGTACTATTGCTGTCTCCATTTTACAGAAGAGAAACTGAGGCTCAGAGAGGTTAATAAACTTGCCCTTGGTCATACAGCTATCCAGTGATAAAAATCTACAAGTCTGTTGCCAAAACCGTGGTCCAAAATGAAAGAACTTTGCCCCTAGATGTTTTCCAGGAGTTCCCCTCTGTTGGGTGTCTCTGCTCTGCCAGAAAGGCAGCCGGAGTCAGGGAGATTGTTCTGTGATGGAAGCCTTAATGTGCTTGAACCTGAAAACGTCACCTTGGGGAAGGGCTTCATCCCTTAAGAAATTATACATATTTCATTTTCCCTCTTCTCTCCCTCCTTGTCAGTCCTGAGATGGAGTTATCGATGGGGCCTGGGTGATGGACAGATTGGCGGGGTTCTGTATTGATGAGTTAATAGATTGTTGGCTTTTTTTCTTCCATTCTCTGAAAAAAAAGAAGTCTTGACAGCTGTTTTCGCTGTTGTGGGGGTGGGTGGAGGCTGCCGCGGAAGGTGATAGAAAGTGAGGTCTGAGCTGGGGGCGGCATCATCAGACAACCCTGTCAGCTTGACCTTGAACATTGATCCTGAATCCAACCACCTCCCACTCTCTCCGCTGCAGCCCCCTGGTCCAAGACCCCCTCATCTCCTGCCTGGTCATGGTAGAAGGGTCTTCACTGGCCTCCCTGCTCCTGTCCTCATCCCTCAACCCATCCTGCATCCAGTAGTCAGAGGCACCATTTCAAAATATAAGCCAGATCCTGCCACCGCTAAGCCCCAGAGCCTCAGATTGCCCCATCGCATCCGAGGCCCAGAGCCCTTACCTGTGGTGCCAGCACCCTCTGCCCTCTTGCCCTCCTCCGTCCTTTCCTCTCTCTGTTCTAGCCATGGTCTGTGATGTCTTTCCATTCCTCAAACTCTCCACGCGTGGCCCCATCTTTGGGTGTTTGCACCTGCCGTTCCCTTCACTGGAATGCTCTTCCCACAGATGTCCCCCACATGTCCTCATTTCACGCCTCTGTCAGAATGGCCCCTGCACAGAAGCCTTCCCCGATCACCCTGCATAAATACCATAAAGACCCCATTCCTCTCTAGTTCCTCCTCCAGGTTTTTTTTCCTCCATGGCACTTACCACATCCTGACATTACTCACAGTTACTTATTGTATATTGACCATTTCTCTTCTTAGAACGGAAGCTCTAGGAAACCCGTGAGGGCAGGGGCTTTGGTTGACTTGTTCATGGTTGTATTCCACTTTTTTTTTTTTTTTAGACTCTTCTGTTTCCCAGGCTGGACTGTGTGGTGCTATCTCACCTTACTGCAACCTCCATCTCCCGGGTTCAGGTGATTCTCCTGCCTCAGCCTCCCCAGTAGCTGTGATTACAGGTGTGTGCCACCATGCCAGGTTAATTTTTTTTTTTTTTTTTTTTTTAGTAGAGATGGGGTTTCAGCATGTTGGCCAGGCTGGTCTCGAACTCCTGATCTCAGGTAATCCACCCTCTTCAGCCTCCCACAGTGCTGGGATTACCTGTGTGAGCCACTGTGCCCAGCCCATGGCTGTATTCTTATTACCTTGAACAAGGCCAGCAAATTACAGGCTGTGGATAAAGCCTGCTCACAGCTTGGTTTTGTAAATAAAGTTTTATTGGCACACAGCCATACCTGTTCATTTCTGTTTGATGTACAGCTGTGTTTGCTCTGCAATTGCAGAGCTGAGGAGTTGTGACTGAGACAGCAGGGCTTGCAAAGCTGAAAATATCTACTATCTGGCCCTTTACAGAAAAAGTTTCCTCACCCTGGCTTAAAACAATGCCTGACAGAAAGCATGTGTTCAATATTTATTTACGGAATGAATGAATGAATGAATATGAGATCTAGTATGTTTTAAAAAGCAGACTGAGTAGCAGGTTAAATGACCAGGCACTGCAGCCGTATGCAATCCCTGAGCACTGAGAAAATGAACTCCCCTATTCTCTTCCAGGAGGACTCCCCGGTCCAGGAGTCATTCCCAGTCCCTGAAATTGTGTGACATTCCCAGCAGGTGCCAGGATTGGGGCTGGCTTCCTAGGAGATTTGTCTGGGACTCACAGCTGACCTAGAGCTGCATGGGGTCTAAAAGTCATCTCCCGAGTTCCCAGCGAGTGAGCTCTCCTTCAGCTGGGCATCTCCATCGCCTTCCTCCCTACCACATTATCCCTTTTAATCCCCTCCCCACTAAGCTATTTTTAAGCCACCCCCCTTTCTACTTCCTACTGATCTTCAACCTGTTACTCCCCAAAAGCACTTTGTGGCAGGGTCCAAAACATTCACCAGGTCTTTTGTCACCATCTCTCCTTTGCTCACCGAGGTCAGCAGCAGGATTCCAGGCCGGCCGAGGTATAATCTCTGGCTCTTCCAAGCAAAAGCTCACAGTAGTTCCATTTCCCGACAGTGGAATGTTCTCTTATTTCAGCATGAAGTGCCATCTTTCTATCATTACAGCTGATGGCTGGTCCCCAGAAACAGCTACAAAGTCCTGTGTCCTTGTGCTCATGGGATCTGGGGAGGCGATAGCTTCTGTCACTCTCGCCTCAGCAGGGGAGGAAGCTGCATGCAGGGGCAGCCTGAACGGGATGCTGTTTACACATAAGTGTATTTTATTTATTTCACACTCATGTATATGGCCCTTAGCTTGTAACAGGCATCATGTTTTGGGTGCTGCTCACAGCACTTAATTTTATTCTCTTTATATTTAAAATTGACAAATAAAAAATGTATATATTTATTGTGTACAACAGGATGTTTTGAAATATGTATACTTTGTGGAATAGCTTAATTGAGCAAATGAATAGCTCACTTACTTTTCATAGCAACCTGGTGGGGTCTGTGTGATTCTTTTCTCCATTTTTAATTGGGAAAATAGATGCACAGAAAGGTTAAGTAGCTTGCCCAAGGTCACATAGCTAGTCAAGGTAGAGCTGGGGTTTAAACCCAGGCAGGCTGTGTGACAGCCACTACCCCATGTGCCTCTCAATCTGTGGTAACAAGAGTTCTTCCTTCCCTCCCTCCCTTCTTTCTCTTTCCTACCTTCCTTCCTCCCTCCCTCCCTCCCTTCTCTCTCTCTCTCTCTCTCTCTCTCTCTCTCTGTTTCTTTCTTTCTCTCACTCTGTCACCCATGCTGCTGGAGTGCAATGGCACAATCTCAGCTCACTGCAACCTCTGCCTCCTGGGTCCAAGCGATTCTCCTGCCTCAGCCTTCTGAGTAGCTGGGACTAACAGGTATGTGCCACCACACCTGGCTAATTTTTGTGTTTTTAGTAGAGACATGGTTTCGTCATTTTGCCCAGGCTGGTCTTGAACTCCTGACCTCAAGTGATCCACCTGGCTTGGCCTCCCAAAGTGCTGGGATTACAGGCCTGAGCCACTGTGCCCGGCCCCATTTTTATTTGTCTTCCTGCCTCACCTTTTTCCTCTCCTATGTAGACCCTGTCTCCTCCATCCCGGGCTGGGGCATGACTATAAGTCCTTAATCTGCAGCCAGCTGCCTGGGACTTGGATGGTGTTTCTCAACCTTGTCCCTAACACAACCATTGTCATTTTACGACCTGCCATTGATCCCCTGGACTTTACAATGACTCCTGGAAGGAGGTGCTGTCATCATCATCCTCACTCCCACAGGACAGGTTGAAGAACCTGAGATGAAATCTAGGCTCTGAGAGGAGAGGTCACTGCTAGCCGCAGGCCACCGAGTTAGGAAGCTGCCGAGATCCCCGGCATTCTGGCTCCAGGGTGAACCTGGGCTGTGGTGTCCCTGTAGTAGGGGATGGTCACATTTCCTGGGGCCACTGTAACAAATGCCACACACTGGGTGTCTTAGGATAACAAACATGCATTGTCTCACAGTTCCAGAGGCTAGAAGTCCAAAGTCAAGGTGTGGGTAGGGCCATGCCGGCTGGGAAGACCCTAGGGGAGGGTCCTTCCTTGTGTCCCCCACTGGGATTCTGGGGCCACCGGCCATTCTTGGTGCTCCTTGCGGCTTCATCACTTCAAGTGTCCATCTTTACGTGACATTGCCGCAGTCTCTCCTCATATCATCTTCCCTCTGAGCAAGTCTGCTCCTATGTCTGCAGGTATGTCCAAATTTCCCTTTTTAAGGATAAGGAGCTGGGTGCAGTGGCTCATGCCTATAATCCCAGCACTTTGGGAAACCGAGGTGAGAAGATCTCTTGAGAAGCTAAGAGTTCGAGACCAGCCTGGGCAACATAAAAAGACCCCTTCGGCAGGGCGCGGTGGCTCACGCCTGTAATCCCAGTACTTTGGGAGGCTGAGGCGGGTGGATCACGAGGTCAAGAGATCGAGACCATCCTGGTCAACATGGTGAAACCCTGTCTCTACTAAAAATACAAAAAATCAGCTGGGCATGGTGGCGCATGCCTGTAATCCCAGCTACTCAGGAGGCTGAGGCAGGAGAATTGCCTGAACCCAGGAGAATTGCCTGAACCAAGAACGGCTCGGTTGCGGTGAGCCGAGATTGCGCCATTGCACTCCAGCCTGGGTAACAAGAGTGAAATTCCGTCTCAAAAAAAAAAAAAAAAAAAGACCCCTTCTCTACCAAAAAAAAAAAATAAAAAAAGGTGCATAAAGGTAAGGACATCAGCATATTGGATCAGAGCCCACACTAAGAACTTCATTTTAACTTGACTATCTCATAAAAATCCAAATGTGGTCACATTCTGAGGATGCTTTTTTGGGCAACATGCTTCAATTTATAACAGTGATGTTGTCACTTGGGGCGGGAAGGAAACTTCCAAGCACCCCTAGAACTCAGGAAATTTCCTTCCCAAGAAAGAGATCGATGGAACTCGAATCACTGGAATTTTGTATTCCTTCAACAGACAGCTTGTCTGTCACTGAGTTCCCCCATGAGACTGTAAGCTCTTTGAGAACAGGGATGAGTCTCCCCAGTGTCCAGCATTCAGCAGGCACTCAGTAAACACCTGAGCTAATGAAAGAATAAGTGAATGAAGCGCCACCTCCCAGTTCTTCTGTCCTCCCAGGGCCAAAAGGCAAAGGATTTGTCCAAAGTCTTGAACCTGTGGCTGAGCTGTGAGCATTTCAGCATTATAGAAACCCCCCTGCCCAGCTGCCAGCCCAGCAATGGTGAAATTATTAGATCCCATTATGAATTGGATTTTAATCTCCTGTAAATAGTCCTGCCATTATAGTGTCATAAGAAGCAATTAGGACCCCCTCCCTTCTTGCAGCTGCAGAGATATTCTGATCTCCCCAGCCGAGTTAGGGGGGCTGCAGGCAGGGTGGGGACTGATGCTCAAGAAATTTACCAGTTTGGGTAGATCACAACCCCCCCTTCCCCCAATCTAGTCACTTGGGGAGGAGCCTCAGGGCGGGATTTGTGAGGGTGGCAGGGGTGAGGGGACATCTAATGGAATGAGCCCTGGAGTTGCTCCTTGGTAAGAAATGAAGCTTCTAAGTCAGCGTTTCTTAGGGTTGCAACCCATGTCAGGGCTTTGGAAGAATGTGACGATATTCCAGGTGCGTGTGCAATGTGTAGCTCTTCTGTCCACCATGCTGATGACCCTATCATCTACTACCTTCCAGCAACCTCATCTTCCTCTCCATCCCTCCATTCTCTTTTCCACATGGCAGCCAGAGATAGCTCCTGCCCACAGAAGCCAAAGATTGGCAGAGGAGGAAACTGAGGCAGAACGTCATTCTGTACCCTTGCACAGAGTCCTGAACACTTGGGCAAGTCAGGAAAAGGGGCACCACCCCCTCCCCTCGTTCTCTTGTATTCAAGCTCCTCTCCAGGAAGCCTCCACCTCTTGGCCCCTACCACCCTTCCTGCGCAGATGGGGCCCTGCAGAGCTAGGGGTGGCAAGACCCTTGAAAGCAGGGGGTTTGCTCTCACTTCCTTCTCTGGCTGGTGACCAGGCTTTCCTCTCGCTGGGACTCAGTTTCTCTATCTGCAAGTAGGGAGGCAGTTTAAATGCTTGTAAGGTGGAGAAGGAGGGAGTTACTGTGAGTGAAGCCTCCCTGCAAAAATAAAGCAGAGCTACCTTTTATTTCTTGAAGTGTTAGGGGCCCAGGACCGGGACAGGGAGAGCCCCAGCCTCCCAGGGAGATGGCAGGGGCTTTCCCAAACCATGGAAAAGAGGAACATTCCTCCTCCACTGTGGCCACCTGGATTAGCATCCCAAAGGCCAGCCCTCCCTGAATGGGGCCAGGCAGGGGTGAAGGGGTTAATAAACAGACCGGCCACTTCTCCCCAGAGGCCCCCACGTCCAGGTGCGGCTGCTCTGACTAACAGAATGAGTTTGGAGGGCTCCATCTGGTCTCCAGTGGGTCTTGCCTGCAGGACTTAGAGTGACTGACAGGTCACAGCAGGCCTGGCTCTGGCTGTGGGGTGGTGGCCAGGGGAAGGCAGCAGGGAGTTCTGAGCAGATCTAGGGCTGGCCAGGATGTCACATGGAAAGAGATTCTGGGTCCAAGCAGGGGACTCTGGAAGTGGACTTTTAGAACCAAGTCTTAGACCACACTTCTTGAGGACTTTTGCTCATTCATTCATTTATTCATTCAACAAACATGCATTTAGCACCTACTATGTGTCAGGTGCTGTGTGAGGCACTGGGAATACATCAGAGGACAAGAGAGACAAAAACCTGCCATGCTAGTGGTCTTTTCCTGTGTGCTCTGCATACTGTGGCTTCTTTCCATCATCATTGTAATGTGAGATTTGATCATTTTCTCATTTCTAATATTCCATTAAATTAATAAACCATATTTGATGTATCTATTCTGTCATGGATAGCACTAAAAAAAAGACCTGCGCTGGGTGCTTGGCTCACACCTATAATCCCAGCACTTTGGGAGGCCGAGGCAGTGGATCATCTGAGGTCAGGAGTTCAAGACCAGCCTGGTCCACATGGTGAAACCCCATCTCTGCTAAATATACAAAAATTAGCTGGGCATAGTGGCGGGCACCTGTAATCTCAGCTACTCGGGAGGCCGAGGCAAGGGAATCATTTAAACCCAGAAGGCAGAGATTGCAGTGAGTCACACCATGGCACTCCAGCCTGGGTGACAGAGCGAAATTCTGTCTCAAAAAAGAAAAGAAAAAAGAAAAAAGAAAAACCTTAGACAAATTAAAGTTAACAGAATTTAAGTGACCAAAGAACGATTTGTGAATCAGGCAGCTCCCCCAACCAGAATAGGCTGGCAGAGACTCTGGTGCTGCCCCATGGTCGAACAAGATTTAGGGACAGAAAAACGAAAGCTACATACAGAAAATGGAAGTGAGGTACAGAAACAGCTGGATTGGTTATACAACTGGCGTTTGCCTTATTTGAACACGTTTTGAACAGCGGAGGCCTTTAATGGGCCCAAACTTGGTGACCCGCACAAGACTAGGGTACAGTCTGCTTATACACCAAGTCAGGTTAGTTCACTATGCACCAAGTAAGAAGGCAGCTTGAACTTAATTTAACAAGGGGTTTTGGGTGGCTCCTATGTTGGTGTCTCTGTCCATCCTTGACTATCTTGTTTTTCTGCCCACATCTCCCCCCCTACCCATACCCCTGCTTTCCCTAAAGCTCCCTGAGGACAGAGATTGGCCAATCAATGGTTAGCCACTGACCAGAGCAAAGGAACTGTCAGAGGCATTTGAATGAGAACAAACTCCATCTTGAATTGGGGCTGGGCACAGTAAGGCTGAGACCTGCTGGGCTGCTTTCCCAGGAGGTTAGGCGTTCTAAGTCACAAGATGAGACAGGAGGTCAGCACAAGGCACAGGTCACAAAGACCTTGGTGATAAGACAGCACGTGGTAAAGAAGCCAGCCAAAACTCACCAAAATCAAGATGGCGACAAAAGTGAGATCTGGTCATCCTCATTGCTCATTATATGCTAAATATAATACATTAGCATGCTATAAGACACTCCCACCAGTGCCATAACAGCTTACAAATGCCACAGCAACATCAGAAAGGTACCCTATATGATCCCAAAAAGGGAGGAGCCCTCAGTTCTGGGAATTCCCCTCCCCTTTCCCAGAAAACTTATGACTAATCCACCCCTTGTTTAGCATATGATCAAGGAATAACAATAAAAATAGCCAACCAGTAGCCCTCGGGGCCATTCTGCCTTTGGAGAAGCCATTTTTGTATTTTTATTAGAGATGGAGTTTTGTCATGTTGGCCAGCTGGTCTCGAACTCCTGGTCTCAAGTGATCCACCCGCCTTGGCCTCCCAAAGTACTGGGATTACAGGCGTGAACCACTGCGCCTGGCCAATTCTTTTATTTCTTTACTTTCTTAAAGAACTTGCTTTCACTTTGTAGATTTGCCTCTACTTATTTCTTGCGCAAGATCCAAGAACCCTCTCTTGGGGTCTGGATGGGGACCTCTTTCCAGTAACAGAATGGGGTTCCCTTTAGGCCGGGCTGTACTTTCCATTTGCCACAGTCGCCTCCACTCCCTATCGCCCACACTCTCCAAAGTCGTTCCACTGCTTTTTCTGCCTGGCACCTGGGGTTACTGAGGTCTCTAACCCCTGGTAGGGCAGCCAATGGTGTGGGAGGTTTCCAGGCTGAATCCTTCCCCATACCCCCTGCATCCACCCACTGTGCCTGGCTCAGGGCCCAGCGCACAGAGGGCAGGCTCCCATGTGGTTCCCAGGCCCATCTCTCCCAACGTGGAGCAGAAAGAGAAGGGGGATCTAAACCACAGAAGGGGGGGCATAATTATAGAGGAAGAGGCAGCGATAAAACGATAATGGGCGCGTTTTGACCCGGGTTAACCAGTTCTGGAGCTGTGAAGTAACTCTAAAACGCGTGATGGAGGCCAAGGGGCCGCCGCCCGGGCTGCAGCTGAAACGGCGCTTTCACAAACAAGACGTAAATTGGATGCAAACATCTAATTAACCTTCTCCCTCGGTTCCCTCCGCAGAGGGGGAGGTGGCCCTCCTAGGGCTCCCAGCGCCTGGCTTCCCTCGGGGGATGGATTTGGGGGAAGGGAGGAGGAGGGGAGGCAGGCGCGAAGGGAGGAAGCCAGGCGTTTTCTTTCTTTTTTCTTTTCTTTCTTTCTTTAACTGGCTCCCCTCCGGGTAGGGGCTGAGCTAAACCTCCAGCAGGGTTGGTTTTCTCAGGCTTGATCCGAGATCTGCATTCCTGTTTAATAAGCCCCAACACGCTAGGCAAACACATTATTCACCAGGGCCAGGTATGTGGCCCTAGAACCAGGGGCAGATGGAGAGTTGAGGAGGTCGTGGTTGGTTTTTCCCCTTTGCTGGGGCTGCGGTGCTGCAAAGCCTACTTCTTGTGAAAAGTCTCCAGGCCTCTGAGTTCTCGGGACACAGAGTGTCCCGGGGCCATCGGACGCAGCAGGTGCGAGAGCGCATTCACAGCGACCGCAGCGGGGGCTGGGGCCAGGCGCCACTCTTGAGCGTTGCGTGACCTGGGGCGCCTTAATTAGCTGCTTGGCACTTCATTTATTCACTCAACAAATATTTATTGAGCACCTACTGTGTACTAGGCACCGTTCTTGCCCACTTAGAAGCTAAAAATAGGTGCTGAGAATACAGTAGTAAAGAAAACAGATTTTCCCCCAAACCCAAACAAACAACCGCCTCTCCCCCCAAAAACCAAAGCTCTATCCTCCTGGGTCTTTGGGAATGTGGGCAGTGGGCACCCACATTTTATTCTTTGTCTCTGTGGGAGACAGACTAAAGGAGAAGATAGCATGGTGTCTGAGAGCTTGAATGCTGAAGTTTGAATCCCGGTTCTTCTACTTAAAAGCTGCATGTCCTAGTGCAAGTTCTACATTCTCTATGCTCGGTTTCCCTTCCCCTCCCCTCCCCCTTCCTCTTTCCTTCTTTCTCTTTCTTCCTTCCTTCCTTCCTTCCTTCCTTCCTTCCTTCCTTCCTTCCTTTCTTTCTTTCTTTCTTTCTTTCTTTCTTTCTTTCTTTCTTTCTTTCTTTCTTTCTTTCTTTTCTTTCTTTTCTTTCTTTCTTTCTTTTCTTTCTTTCTTTTCTTTCTTTCTTTCTTTCTCTTTTCTTTCTTTCTTTCTTTCTTTCTTTCTTTCTTTCTTTCTTTTTCTTTCTTTTTTTCTTCTTCTTTCTTTCTTTTTCTTTCTTCTTTTCTCTCTCTCCTTCTTTCTCTTTTTTCTTCCTTTCTGTCTTTCCCTTTCTCTCTCTCTCCTCCCTCCCTCCTTTCCTCCCTCCTTCCTTCCTCCTTCCTTCCTTCCTTGCTGCCTGCCTTCCACTCTTTTTCTTTTCTTTCTCTCTGTCTTTCCCTTCCCTTTTCTTTCTTCTTTTTTTGAGAAGGAGTCTTTCTCTGTCACCCAGGCTGGAGTGCAGTGGCACGATCTCAGCTCACTGCAAACTCTGCTGCCCGAGTTCAAGGGATTCTCTTGCCTCAGCCTCCCAAGTAGCTGTGACTGCAGGCATGCACCACTATGCCTGGCAAATTTTTGTATTTTTAGGAGACACAGGTTTTGCCATGTTGGCCAGGCTGGTCTTGAACTCCTGACCTTAGGTGATCCACCTACCTCAGTCTCCCAAAGTGCTGGGATTACAGGGATGAACCACCACACCTGACCTCTTTTCTTTTTCTTTTGAGACAGGGTCTTGCTCAGTCACCCAGGCTGGAGTGCAGTGATGCAATCATGCTTACTGAGGCTCCCACCTCCTGGACTCGTGCAATCCTCCTGCTTCAGCCTCCCAAGTAGCTGAGACCACAGGCACCAGTGACCACACTCAGTTAAGTTTTGTATTTTTTGTAGAGATGAGGTTTCACCGTGTTGTCCAGGCTGTTCTCCATCTTATGGGCTCAAGCAATCCTCTGGCCTTGGCCTCCCAAAGTGCTGGGGTTACAGGTGTGAGCCACTGTGCTTGGCCAGGTTTTTCTTCTTTTTCTTTAATTTTAAAATATTGATATATGGAAAACCTGAAAAAATAGTACAAAACTCACTTATGACCTTAAATGTTAACATTTGCATAGCGCTCTCTCTCTCTCTCTCTCTATATATATATATATATATATGTATGTATATGTATGTATATGTATGTATATTTCTTTCTTTTTTTTTTGAGATGGATCTCACTGTGTCACCCAGGCTGGAATGTAGTGGCATGATCTTGGCTCACTGCAACCTCTGCCTCCCAGGCTCAAGATACATACATACATACATACATACATATACATACACACACACACACACACACATACATATATACATATATATACCTATATATGTATATATATATAGAAAGACATACACACACGCACACATACACACACACAATTTTTTATTAAACCTTTGTGATGGTAACTTGCAGACATGATGCCCCCTTACCCCTAAGAACTTCAGTGTCTGTTTTCTGAAAATGAAGACATTCCCTTATGTACTATATAGTACAATGATCAAAACCAGGAGATTAACACTGATACAATACTATGATCTAATCTATAGACCTTATTCAGATCTCTCCATGTGTCCTGATAATGTCCTTCATAGCAAACTAGCTTTCTGGATGGCACGTTGCCTTCAGCTGTCATGTCCCTGCAGACTCCTTTAATCTGGATCCAGTTCCTCAGGCTTCAGGTTTTATGACATTGATGTTTTTGAAGCATCCAGGCCAGTTGTTCTGTAAGATGTCCTTCAATCTGAGTGTGTCTGATATTTTCGTGTGATTTGATTCAGGTGGTACATTTTGGCAGGAATCCCATAAGGGCGATGCTGTGTTCTTGGTGTATCGTATCAGGAGCCACATGGTGTCATCTGTCCCAGAGTGATGTGAACCTTAAGTACTTGCTTAAGGTGGTGCCTGCTGGGTTTTCTGACTGCACGCTTATAGTTTTTCCTTCTGTAATTTACAAGCGTGTTGTTGGGGAGGGGCTTTGAGATGATGTAAATATCTGGTACTCCTCAGATGTTGACTCACTCATTTTAGCATAGTTTGATGATTCTTGCCTGAATCAATGATGATGATATTTCCTAAATGCAATTTTCTAACTCCAGTCTTTTTTCTACATTTATTAGTTGGCTTTCGACTGTAAAGGAGAAAATTCCTTACTTTTATATTTACATATGTCAGCATAGGATCATGAACTCTTATTCAATAGAGAATAATCCTTTACTATGACTATTTATTTACTCAACATTTCTTTTTTGAGACAGGGTCTTACTCTGTCTTTCAGGCTGGAGTACAGTAGCATGATCATAGGTCACTGCAACCTCAAACTCCTGGGCTCAAGCAATCCTCTTGCCTTAGCCTCCCAGGTAGCTGGGACTATAGGTGCCAACTATCATGCCTGGCTAATTTTTAAATTAATTTGTAGAGATGGGTCTTTCTGTGTTGCCCAGGTTGGTCTTAAATTCCTGGCTTCAAGAGATCCTCCTGCTTTGGCCTCCTGCAGTGCTGGGATTATTGACATGAGACACTGTGCCCGGCAGATGACTCCATTTTGAGCCTCCCCTTGTCCTAGTTTGGCCAATGGGAACCGCTTCAGGTCATCTCTTGTGCCTTTTTTGATGTGTCCTCACCACTCCTTACTGTCTTGCACAGTCAGGTGTTTCAGGCTCTCCTTGTGCCATCTCTGCTGCAGCCCTGTAATCAGCCGTTTCTCTAAGAAGCTCTGGTTCCTTGTAGTGGGGAATGGTATGTAGATGCCATGATCTGTGTTCCAGGTGTGCTCACTGATACTGGGGTGTCACTGCATGTGGGCCCTTTCAGCATACCTAGCTGGGTGCCTCAATTTCTTAATCTTTTAAATGGGAAACAATCATCCCTACCTCCTAGATTATTGTATGCAGATTAAATGGGCCAGTACCTGAAATGTGCTTAGAGCCCTGCCTGACATGTGGATGACCCTATACCAGTGTTTGTTAGGCAAATAAGACATACACATAGTGTATTAGATAGCGGTAAGTACTCCAGAGAAAAATAAACCATGGGGCACTGCAATATTATGTAGGATGGCCAAGGAAAACTTCACTCGGAAGATGACATTTGAGGAACGATCTGAGGAGGTGAAGGAATAAGCCATGCCCATGTCTATGGGAAGCAGGCAGAAGGGACAGCCAGTGCAAAGAAGACCCTGAGGCAGGAACATACCCTGCCTGAAAGTAGATGCCAGCTTCCCAGACTCCAGAGAAACCACATTTTTTATTTTTAAAAATTATTTATTATTATTATTTTAGAGACAGAGTCTTGCTCTGTCTACCTAGGCTGGAGTGCAGTGGTGCCACCATAGTTCATTGCAGCCTGAAACTCCTGGCCTTAAGCAATCCTCCCATCTGGGCCTCCCAAAGAGCTGGGATTATAGGCATGAGCCACTGAGCCCAGCCTGGAAACCAAATTTTGTATTGGAGGCACCATATTACTTGGTTGGAAGGTGATGTGGAGGGAGGTTGGAAACCAAAAACCAGGCTCAAGAAACTTCAGGGGCCACATTGCTATCACAGATGAAGTGCCCACGCCATGGGTGGGAGTGTTCTAAGCATGCCCCTTAGATGATCTCACTTAGTCCCCATGACACCCTTGAGAGGCAGTGACTCTCATTAGCCCCATTTTACAGAGGAAACGCTGGAGGCAGAGGCTGAGTGATTTCATTTGGCCGGAGTGCAGCTCATAACTTGGGGATAGGGTGGAAATGAACTCCAAAGTCCAGTTCTAAAAGTAGCAAATAGGCCAGTGCTTCTTTCTCACCTCTACTCTATTAGGGCCACACTGAACCGACCATGAGCTATGCGGGCCTCAGTTTTCCTATTTGCCAAAACAACAGTACCTCCTTCTTCCCTGGGTGGTGAAGGCTGGCCTCAAGCCAGACTCAGAGGCAAGCAGGGCAGGGGCTCACTCCCTCCAAGCAGGGGCGGTGGGCTGCCCACATGGCTTCCCTGCTGCCGCCCCTCCCCCACGACCCTTCCGACGGTCCCCCCCTTCTCTCTTTTCACCCCATCTTCCCCAGGGGCAGCCAGCCAGCAAAAAGAGTCCCTCGGCAGCAATGATGAAGATGGATGTGTGATTGATTCGGCCCCCCTTCCCTCTGCCCTTCTGGTAGAAAATTAAAAGACCATTTGTTAAGGGGCGAAAGTCCTCAGGTGCATCCCGAGGCTGGACAATTTGTCTCTGTGAAAAGGACGCTATTATGAGAGAGGCTGGATGCAGGAGGAGGGCGGGCCAGAGGGGCGGCTTGGGAGGGGGAGGCCGGCAGGAGCGAAGGGGCTCAGGCAGGGTGGGGGGGCGGAGGTCCAGACAATGGGGGGAAAAATAATAAATACATGGGAGCGTGCCAGCCGCGGGGCTCCTGGATGGAGAAGCGCGAGGGGCAGGGGGGCTGCTCGGGGCTGGGCGGGCTCATGTGCTCGGGCCTCGGAAGCCAATTCCTTTTTCATGACCCTTGTCCAGGACCAGAAGGGTGTCGCCGGGGAGCTCTGCCGCCCTCCATTAAGGAGGGTTTGTAAATGACCCTCTTTAAGGAGCGAGTTTCTTTTTATAGACCTC
This sequence comes from Sapajus apella, assembly GCF_009761245.1. Lineage (NCBI taxonomy): Eukaryota > Metazoa > Chordata > Mammalia > Primates > Cebidae > Sapajus > Sapajus apella. The sequence continues at coordinate 71,627,622 of NW_022436942.1, forward strand.
GGTGCAGAACGAGGAGGGAGGAGGGGGGCCCTGAGTGAGCCCCCTCCGCCCTCTTGGGGGTCATTAAGTGATTAGAAAGAAGGGGCCAGTTCTCCAGCCGCCATTCAGATGAGGAGATGCATTTGTCACCGGGTGCTATTATTTATTGTTTTTTTTTAAAAGGTTGCATTAGGCCCCTCCTGCCATCTCCTGGCTCCCTTTGTGTGTTCCGACTTCTTTCTGGGGCTGCCTCCTCTCGCATCCCACAGGCAAGGTGCCCTGTTCCGCTCAACCCAACCTGACCCCTCTCCCCATCTTCTCTAGGCCCCTCTGTCCACCCCAACGACACACCCGCCTGATCCCCTCTCTCTGCCCCCTTCTGATGACCTCTCACCCTCCTGGAGGCTGCTGGCTCTGGATACCCGACCTCCGTCAGGGTAGCATGATGAGGACCCTGCCCCACCAGTGTGGACCCGGACACCCTTTCTGGCCACAGGGTATCTGTCAAGGTCTTCGTCTTGTCCACTAGAGGACAGTGGCTGCAGTTTGCACCTTGCTCATTTCCAGTGCCCAGCATGGTGCCTGGTGCAGAGCAGGTGCCCAGTAAATGGTGTGTTTGCAAGCACCCCTTGTAAGATTTCCTTTGCTGCTTGTGGGAATCAAAAAACATTATCCCCATTGGAGGGATGGAAAAACTGAGGCTCACAGAACGAGGCTGAGTTGCATGGATTGTTGGGGGCAGAGTTGGGATTTGAAGCTGGGTTTTGACTCTTGTGACGGAGAAAAAGACATTTGAAGGAATGAAGGTCCATCCAGCCCTATGATTCTAGAAAGCTCTCTGCTTTGGGAAAGAGAAATCTGAAACTAACCAGGGACCAGAGGAACTAATGTCGCTATGTTCTCATCCCAGAGGATGAAACAAGGTGGCCTTTAAACCCAGCGACTCTGGAGGCCGAGGTGGGTGGATTGCTTGAGCCCAGGAGTTTGAGGCTGCAGTGACTCTGTCTCTAAAAATAAAAATAAAAATAAATAAAAGATACCAACCTGAAAATGTCTCTTCCCTGCCATGGTGCACTGCATGGGCATTTGGCCCTCCTGACTTCACCTCCTCTACCTGCCTCACATTTTTTCATTCCTTCCACCTGTAAACTTTTTCCAGCCCCTTACTCAGGCCAGTTCCCTTGCCTGGAAGCTCTTCCCCTTCTCTTTGCTCAGCCCCGTGTTTCCAAACTTTGCCTGCACATTAGAATCACCTGGGCACGTTTTTCAAGATCAGCCTTTAAGCCCCGCTCCAGACCAACTGAAGTCGATTCTTTGGGGGTAGGACCTGGGTGTGTGTATTTTTAAGAGCACCCCTGGTGACTTTGAAGCCCTGGGAGGGTTGAGAGGCTGTGGCCCAGCCAATTCCTATTCTTGTTTCAGACCGGATCCCAAAGGCCACTTCCTGACCCCCAGGCTGGGTCAGGTCACCCTGAATTGCCTCAAGGCCTGCTCAGCCTCCACCTCCTCATCTCTTTGTAATCACAAGCATATTTGATTTACATGCCTCTCCGACATTTGCCTGCAAAAGGGCAGGGACCTCTCTGTTCAGTTCATAGCTGCATCCTCATTGCCCAGAACATCATGCAGGAGGTGCTCAGCGCGGTTTTGTTGAATGAAGGAGGAAACCTTGAGAGAAACGAGTGGCATTGAACCAAGGCCTGGGAGCAGAATCTAAAAGGGGCTCTCATGTGCTTCACCAGTGTGCCCTTTTCTGCTCAGAGGCTGGGGTGTGGGTGTTCTTGATGAGATGCTCAAATATGGCCTGGCCTTCAAAGTCCTTCCCAGGTGCCCCTCAGGACTTCAGCTCCCCTCTGCTCCCCTGCATCTCCCCTGCCTCCCCAGCCCTCGGCTTGTCCCTGCCATGGTTCACCCCTCCAGGCCTTTGCCCCAGCTGCTTCTCATCCCCAGAGTGCAAGGTGGGGACCGCCCCTCAGTAAAGAAGCTTCCACGCAGTAGGTGTTCAATGGATTTCTGCTGAATGAATAAATAGGATTTGGAACAGGAATCTTGGAGGCATGTGCAGTTTGAAAACACATGTTCAATATTATAATGTCATTGCATATTTGGAAAATGAAAGAGACCAACCTAAACAGGAAGTCAAAAAATGAACATCACTGGCCTGGGAATCTAAATGCCAGGTTTCAATCCATGCCTTACCATCCATGTGCTGTGTGTAGACAAGTTACTTAATCTCTCTATACAGCAGGTTACTCATCATAAAACCGAGGTACTTGCTATATAGTGCTACTATTATTATATAATACTGTGGGCATGAGATATACTGTTTAAGCATAGTATATGTATGTTACATGTAATACATTGTAATTATCATCTTGTCACGATTACATGAACAAAGCTCTTGGAACAATGCCTGCACATATGAGTGCTCAATAAATAGCATCTGTAATTTTTTTTTTTTTTTTTTTTGAGACGGAGTTTCACTCATGTTACCCAGGCTGCAGTGCAATGGCGCGATCTCGGCTCACCGCAACCTCCGCCTCCTGGGTTCAGGCAATTCTCCTGCCTCAGCCTCCTGAGTAGCTGGGATTACAGGCACGCACCACCATGCCCAGCTAATTTTTTGTATTTTTAGTAGAGACGGGGTTTCACCATGTTGACCAGGATGGTCTCGATCTCTTGACCTCGTGATCCACCCGCCTCGGCCTCCCAAAGTGCTGGGATTACAGGCGTGAGCCACCGCGCCCGGCCAGCATCTGTAATTTTTATGATTTGTAATATAAACTAGGCTCAGGGACATTGTCTGAGTTTCCAGTGAGGACTCCTGCCTTTTATGACTCAGTGATCCCCCAGCTTGGAGAGGGGTATCTTGGAAAGACGGGAAGGGGGAACCAGATCCTGAGTCCTCCCCAGGGAGAGTTGTAGATTTATCAAAAAGGCTATGGGTGAAAAAAGGGCTTCATCACAGCCCCTCATTGAGGTTCAGGCTTGGGCCCCATCCCACCCGGGCTCCTCTGACCTGGCAGCTGCTGGGGATGAGCAGGTGAACCAGGGCCTGTTGAGATGGCCACTAAAAATGCAAACATTAGCTGGATGTGGTGGCGCATGCCTGTCAGCCCAGCTACTTGGGAGGCTGAGGCGTGAGAATCTCTTGAACCTGCGAGGTGGATCTCAGTGAGCTGAGATGGGGCCACCACACGCCAGCCTGGGCAACAGAGCAAGACTATCAACAAACAACAAACAAAACAGCAAAAGGTTAGTAGGAAGGCAGAAGTTTCCACCAAAGCTAAATGTGTTTAATACAAACCATCGTCCCTTATTCTGAGATTTTGTCCTTCCTACTGGTTTTTTTGGTTTTGGTGCTAAAATGGCTATTTTGTTTTTAAATTGTAATGATAAGAGCCAGCAGGGGTTTTTTGTTTGTTTGTTTGCTTGGTTTTTTTTTTTTTTTTTTTTTTTTTTAACATTTTCAATCTTGCTGAGATGAAGCATTCACAAACTTATAATGGTTCTTTATTTTGGGATGGGGAAGAATTTGCTAAGCCGCCGTAAAGTCCAAGTCACTGAATGATAGCGTGATTGATTTATTCAGCTTGGTCCCTATCTCCGTAGCAGAGGGGGGGTAATCTGAGAAACACAGGAATCAGATCTTGTTGCCCTCCTACCTAAAGCCCTTCTGTCTTTCTCAAACCAGAACTCAATGTGTGGCCCTAGTCTATGAGACCCTCTATCATGAATGGCCGCTGTTCTGCAGACATTCCTGGGGCACTCCTACCTCAGGGCCTTTGTGCCTGCTGCCCCGTCTGCCTGGCAGGCCCTTCCCCCAGAAGGCTGCAGAACTCCTTCCTCTTTGTCCAGGTCTCAGATTCAACGTGGCCTCAGAGAGGCTTTTGCTGATCCTCCGCAGAAGATTGCCCCTGCCCCATCTTCCTGATTGCTTTCGATCCAGCATCCTATTTTTCCCTCCTAGCACGTAGTTATCTGGAACGACTGCATGCATTTGTTTACTTGCTTTCTGTTTGCCCCCCCACTAAAATGTCAGCTCTCCAAGGGCAGAGACCTTGTCTATTTTGTTTGCCACCTTTTAAAATTTGATTTATTTATATTTATTTATTTATTTTTTAAAATGGAGTCTTGCTCTATCGCCCAGGCTGGAGTGCAGTGGCGTGATCTCAGCTTACTGCAGCCTCTGCCTCCCTGGTTCAAGCAATTCTCTTGTCTCAGCCTCCCAAGTAGCTGGGATTACAGGTACCCACCATCACTCGGAGCTCATTTTTGTATTTTTGGTAGAGGTGGGGTTTCGCCATATTGGCTGGGCTTATTTGCCACCTTTTGTTTGACTTCTGAACACATGAAGCCTGAAGCCAGGGGTTGGGTGGTTAACAGGTGCCCAGGACATTGTAGTCAGAGGACCTCATGGAAAGTCCCGAGGTTGCTTCCAAAAGTCCTCCTTTGAAACTCTTCCTGAATGGAGGAATAAGGGGTCACAGTGGTGTGTCCAACCCACACATGCCCCCTCATGCATTGTGAGACTAAGCTGGAGGCCCTCTTCAGTGCCAGCCCGTGGTAGGCACCGGGGGTATGTGTGACCCTCAGTGGGATAGTCAGGGGTGGTGCACGGGCAGGTGGCCAGTGAAGGCCCAGCCTGCGAGTTCTGGGAGCAGGACATGGGACGTGGTGGGCTGGTCTGAAGCTCCTTTGCCCTTGGATCCATTTCCTGTCCTCCCCCCGCCCAGGGCTATACCGTGGGAGATGGAGGGAGGGCGAGGCCTGCAGGCCATGCTTCCAGGCTCCTGGGTCACCTTAGTTTGGCCAAGAGGAGGAGCTGCCAGCAGATTGAGGGCAGAGGATGACAGAAGCCCGGGCATTTCTCCCTGTCTCCTCTACCATGGGTGACTTCTCCAGGGGCCATTTGTGTCTCCTCTGCAGCTTCCTCTCCTGCTGAAAAGCTGCCAGCTATGGTTCTAGTTTCTTCTTCTCCTCCTCCTCCTCCTCCTCTTCTCCTTCTCCTTCTCCTCCTTCTTCCTCTTCTTCTTCTGCCTCTTCTTCTTCCTCTTCTTTTTGAGACAGAGTCTCACTCTGTCACCCAGGCTGGAGTGCAGTGGCACGATCTTAGCTCACTGCAACCTCCACTTCCCGGGGACAAGTGATTCTCCTGCCTCAGCCTCTGAAGTAGCTGGGACTACAGGCCCTCGACCATGCCCGGCTAAGTTTTGTATTTTTAGTAAAGACAGGATTGCACCATGTTGGCCAGGCTGGTCTTGAACTCCGGACCTCAAGTGATCTGCCCACCTTCGCCTCCCAAAGTTCTGGGATTACAGTGTGAGCCACCACGCCTGGGCTTGGTTCTAGTATTTTCTGAGGCTCTGATGATACCACCCCTGTTCCTTAGATTCAGATGGGTGGAAACAGCTTCCCACACTTGCCAATCTCTAGGTGTCTCCTCTCTGTCTATTTCCTGCCTTCGTTTCCTCTGAGGAAAATACCTGAAGAGGCTTCGGATGTCCTCACTGGCCCCTGACTGATACAGATGGAGCCACGGGGGCCCAGCACATCTGACGGAAACCTGGAGAGGCTCCCTGGAGGAACCTGTACCTGCACCGAGACTGCCAGACCTTTGCGGCCAGAATTCCTGTTTGGATCTTCCCTGAACTTCGCCCCATCACATCCCGCAGCAGTCCCTCCCATCGAGGGGCCAGCACTATTGATTCTTTGTTGTGGGGGGCTGTCTCATTCAGAGTAGAACGTTTGGCAGCATCCCTGGCCGCTAGAGAATGCCAGCAGCACACTCACCCCCTAGCTGTGACAACTCAAATATCTCAGCATTGCTAAGTGTCCCTTGTGGGCCAGAGCACCCCATTGAGAACCACTTCCTGATATCTATGTAGAACATGGAGTGCTTCTTGATCCTGGTGACACCCAAGAATTGGGTGGGCAGCTTTTAAACATACCAGTGACAGAGCTTCATCCTGGCTGATTCTGATGGCATCAGGATCTCTGGGGTGGGGAACCCCCTGGGCATTGGGGTGTTTTATGCACAGGCAGAGTTAGTTGAGAGGCACTGGGATAACCCAGTGAGATGTCACTTCTACCCTGACTGTTTCCTGATCTATAGAGAAGGAAACTGAGGCTCAGACAGCCCAAGTGTGGCAATCAAAGTCTCTCACCAAGTGATGAAGCCACACAAAGAACCAGGTACTGCCAAAAGGCCTTTGTTAAACCAAATAACAAATGTAAAGAAAAAAAAAAATCCACTTCGCCCATTCAAACAAACACGTGCATAAACTCACACCAATACAAAAATTGCAACTGCTGCTTTGCAAGTTTCGCCAGCCGTTCTTTCTACAGAGGACAGGGACCCCAAGGGCTGCTTTCCCTCCTGGGGCTCTGCTTCCATTTTTCCAACCCATTTTATGCTCCAGAATAGCATCTGTGTCCTGTTGTCTCTCCTGGGACCCTCGCAGAGTGCCAATGGTCTGGAGGCGTTGCCAGCCTGCACATCTGTGATGCTGATGGCGCTGGGATGGTCTTAGATCCCCCACGTCCTTAGGTCCTGTTCTCGGCCAGGCACCTCCAGGCTAGAGCTCCTTCTCAGCCCTTCCTCTCTGTGGATTGAAGTCAGGGCTTCTTCTTGGAGCAGGAAGTTTCCTAGCTTAAGTCAAATGCCAGAGTTAAATTTTTTTCTTTTTTCTCATTGCAGTGGGCATTTTTATATTCTCAGGGCACAGAAGTTCTGTCCCATTAACCTAAATCAGTTAATAAGGTTATTTTTGCTTCTTTAAATGATTCCTCGTCACTCACTTCTTTGGAAAGTCTTCCTGGGTCATTTTAGGTCAAGAATTGGCCCCTGGACCAGCTGCCTGTTCTTGTAAATAAAGTTTTAGCATCACGTAGCTACGGCTGTTTGCTTACATGTTGTGTGTGGCCGCTTTTGAGGCTCAACGGCAGAACTGAAAAACTGCAGCAGAGACTGTACGGCTTGCAGAGCCTGAAATATTTGCTCTCTGTTCCTTTACAGAAAAACTTTGTGGATCCCTGTTGTAAGACAGAAACTTGGGATTTAGAGGTTTTCATCTGGGAATTCTGGGTATTGGTTTCAGTTCCACCAACTCACTGGGAAACTTTGGGGCAAGTCACGCTTCTTCTCTGTTTGCTTGTTTGTGAATGAAGAGGATTCTTTGTGCCGTGGTGCAATCACAGCTTACTGTGACCTCAAACTCCTGGGCTCAGTTGATCCTCCTGACTTAGCCTCCAGGGTAGCTGGGAGTACAGGAGCATGCGACCACACCCACCTAATTACTTTTTTTTTCTGGTAGAGACAAGGTCTCACTATGTTGCCCAGACTGATCTCAAACTCCTGGCCTCAAGCCATCCTCCGGACTCAGCCTCTCACGGCGCCGGTGTTACAGGTGTGAGCCACTGTGCTTGGCAGCATTTGTTCTAATTGGCTCTACCTCCACATTGTATTCCAAATGAAATATTTCTCTTTATCCCCACTGCCGCTATTCTGGTCCAAGCTACTGTCTTCTCTCACCTGTATTAAGGCATCAGCCACCTCATTGGGATCCTGGCCTTCCCCCCGCCCTAGTCCTTCCTACCGCACTGCCAGAGGGATCTCTGTAAATTATCAATCAGATCACATCACTCCCAGCTCTAGCCCCTCACACCCCGTTGTCTTCCCACAGCTTCCAAGGCCAGGCTCTGTCCACTTTTTGCTGCCGTCCGATTTTACCCTCGTGCCACCCCACCGATCCCTGTGTGCCAGCCACACTGGTAAACTCATGCCACCCTACCATTCCCTGTGTGCCAGCCACACTGGTCCTCTGGCTACCCCTCAAACCTGCCAGCCCCTTCTCACCTCAGGGCCTTTGCACATGCTGTTCCCTCTACCAAGAACCACTCACACTTCACACTTTGTCCAGGTCTCTGCTTCAATGTTGACTGCCCCCCTTAAACCCCCTCCTCAACCACCTTCCAAAATACATCAATTGTTTAGTTACTTGTTTATTGCCTGGCTCCTCTGACTAATTATAAACTCCATGAGGGCCAGGGACTGTGTCTGTCTAGAAAGATCACCACCAAATCCTCAAGATGGGGAAGAGTGCCTGAGTCTGCATGTGCTCAAGAAATTCTTATAGGAGGGCTGGGCACAGTGGCTCTTGCCTGTAATCCCAGCACTTTGGAAGGCCAACAGGAAAATTGCTGGAGCCCAGGAGTTTGAGATCAGCCTGGGTAATATAAGACCCAGTTTCCACAAAAATAAGAAAAAGGATTTTTCTGGGCATGGTGACATGTGCTGTAGTCCTAGCTACTGGGGAGGCTGAGGTGGGAGGATCACTTGAGCCCAGGAGGTGGAGGCTACAAGGAGCTAGGATCGCACCACTGCACACCAGCCTGGGAGACAGAGTAAGACTCTGTCTCTAAAAAAGAAAGGAATACCTGCAGGAATGAATGAATGAATGCTTATTTTGCAAGGTTGCCAGGAAGATGTAACTAATGCATGCAAATCATTTAGCTGCCCTACTTCGTACCATAGGTATTCACTGAAAGGCAATACCCATGAGTTCTCAAGAAGACAGAGAGCTTGTCCAGCGCCAAGGCTGTGCCTTCTCTGTTAGCCTCCTTCCCTGCTCTCTCCTTAGGTCTGAATGGTTCCTAAGGCTACCTCTGTTTTCCTCTCTTTTTGCATCTCTGCTTCCTGGAGGTGTGACCGGTGGGTTTACAGCCCCTGCGCCTCTCCCTGTCTCTCTCTCTCTCTTTCCCCTGTCAGGTGTTTTGCCCATCTTGGGTCCTAATTGAGATGGCAAATTCCAGGTACAGGGCTTGTAGCCAACTCTGCCAGCCTCCTCTGCCAGGAGCAGGAGGAAGAAAACAAAACCCCAGCACTGCGGTGTGCAAGCCTCTCTCTCTCTAGCAGAAAAGGCTCCTCAAACCCGGCCCATTTGGTCCACTCCATCGTGGGAGCCAGGGCTGGCCAAAGGCACAAGCCCCAGCTCCTCTCTGCTCCCAGCCAAGAAGCACCTGATGTCCCTTTGCTGTCCCCTTGGACACCACGCCAAGCTGAGGGGACAGTTTTCTGCTAAATGGAGACCAGGTGGTTTCTAAGGCAATTAGAGCCCCTGAGCTGGCGCTGGGCATTGGTGTGGAGGAGTGCCTGCTTCCCAGCTCTCTTCGCTGGCTTTATTTGTTTGCTTTGGATTAGAGAGGCTTGTGCAAAACCAAGCCTTGTTTCTGTCCAATTTCCATTCCCCCAAGGCTGGGAAACGGATTCTCGCAGCTCCCCTGTGAACTGGAAGCAGCCCGTGTGCTGAGCAGCTCATTCGTAAAGTGGAAGACCCAGTCCTGCCTGTCACTGTTGCTGTGAATGCGTTTTGTGAAGTTACTTCCTACACAAGTGTGTCTGAGTCACTTACACGACAGAGGTCTGGAGATAGAACATTTTGGGTAGAGGGGACAGCAGATGCAAAGATCTTAAAGTGGGAAAGAGCTCAGTGTTTTGAGGTTTGAGGGAGGAAGCCCATGCCCGTGTTTACAGAGGAAGCTCTCAAACGTGCCTTGGGAAAGAAGCGAAGGTTTAAAGAGGATAAAAACTTTCTTTTCTTTTCTTTCTTTTTGTTGGAAATGGAGTCTCTTTCTGTCACCCAGCCTGGAGCGCAGCGGCACAATCTCAGCTCACTGCAACCTCCGGCTCCTGCGTTCAAGCGATTCTCCTACCTTGGCCTCCTGGGTAGCTGGGATTATAGGTGTGTGCCACCATGTCCCGCTTTTTTTTTTTTTTTTTTGTATTTATAGTAGAGACGGGTTTCACTATGTTGGTCAGGCTTGCCTTGAGATCCTGAACTCATGATCCGTCTGTCTCAGCCTCCCAAAGTGCTGGGATTGCAGGCATGAGACACCGCACCTGGCCTGGAAACTTTCTTAAGATTCAAGAGCAACTTGCTTTGTTGGCTCACATAGTAGGGGTGCTGGCCTGGATGCTGGCTCACTTAGCATGGGTACTGGCCAGGAAATTTGATGCCTACTTCCTGTCTCTGAAGTCCAGCTGGGAGAAGCTAACCAGAAACAGAAAGATTATATTGAACTGACTACTCAGATAATCAATCATGCACGTGCAAGAGCAACACTCAGACCTGGATTCCAGCCCTGCCGCTTGGTAGCTGTGCAGCCTCAGGCAAGTTGCTTAACCTCTCTGAGCTCACTGTTCTCATCTATAGACTGGGAACTAGAGGGTTACTGTGAGCATCAATCACGTGCAGCATTTAGAGGAGCTTAGTGCAGTGCCCCACACATTGTGGGAACTCAGTTTTCTTAGGTATTATTGTTTCCACAGTAATGGTAACATCACCCACTTCGTGTACCGGCCGTGGCCTGTTATTTTCAGATTGCAAAGCACTTTTCAAAGTACACACTCCCATGTAGACCCCAAACTAGTTCATGTTAAATGTCCTGGGATCCTGTAGCCAGAACAAGGAGGGAGCTTCGTGTCCCCTGGTTGAGGTGGCCTTGGACCTGGCCAGAGGGATGGGTAGCATTTGGATTGAGAGAAGGGTAGGAGCCTATTCCAGGTGAGGGGAGATGCCTGAGCAAAGACATAGTGGTGGGGAAGTTAGACTGGGCAGGGCAGAGTGGAGAGATAGGTCCAGTGAGGGTAGGGGATGGTTCAGGCAAAGAGAGCCTGAAGAAAGCTGCCCCTGACTCTGTGCTAAATTCTCTCCTCCTCATGGGTCTTGCCGAGACCAGCCCTGAACTCTCAGCCTCTCCTTGAATATATTTGGAACTTCTGGCAGCTGCTTTCCTGCTCAGGACTTTCAGTTCCCTTTTCCATTACCCCCCTCCCTCCCTCTCCCTTCGTCCCTCTGATCTTTCCTTCCTCGCACGCTTCCCTCTGTGTATCTATCCCTCTATTCATCCATCCTTTTTTATTCTTTTATTATTAATCAACCATGCATATTTCTATCCATTTTATTCAACAATTCATCCATCCATTTATCCTCTTCTCTCCCTTTTTCCCTCTCTTCATTACTTCCTTTTTTTTTTGTTGAGGCAGGGTCTCATCCTGTTGCCCAGGCTGGAGTGCAGTGGCGTGATCCTGGCTCACTGCTGCCTCTGCCTCCTGGGTTCAAGCAGTTCTCATGCCTCAGCCTCCCAAGTATCTGGGACTATAGGTATGGGCCACCACGCCTAACTAATTTTTGTATTTTTAGTAGAGATGGGGGTTTTGCCATGTTGGCCAGGCTGGTCTCAAACTCCTGACCTCAAGAGATCCACCTGCTTCGGCCTCCCAAAGTGCTGGGATTATAGGTGTGAGCCACCAGGACTGGCCCATTTCTTTCTTCTTTTCTTCCTTCCCCCTCCATTCATAAATCCTCTAGCAGCCTTTTGTAATCTCCCCTCCTTTCCTTCCCTCTATCTGTCATCGTTTCCATTCATCCATCTATCCCTCATTCATCTGTTTGTCCATCCATCCATTCATCCATTAATCCATCCATCCACTTGTCCATTTGTTCATCCCTCTGTTCATTCATTCATCCACCTAATTAACACACAAATTTATTTACGTATTCATTTTATTCATGTACTTCTCATTTGGAGGAATGTTTATCAAGTGAATCTTGCTGGAAGACAGGGTCAAACCTTCCATGTGGAAGCCAGTGGGGCCAGCCACCCTTCTCTTTACACCTGGCACTCAAGACCCGTATGTGTGGCCTGGGCTCGGCCAATTGATTTCTTACACTCAGGACTTTGAATCTTGAGAGAGGGAGTCCAAGAAATGGTAATGGGCTAGAGTTTGCTTTCATGGTTAAAGTGTCTGGTATCTGGTGGTAGCGATGTCCAGTGAGGATGTCACCATAAGGGTCTGGTGGCAATGGTCTAGAGTGTTTCAAGGGAGGTGGGCACATCAGCATCCTCACAGCTTTTTTCTGGAATGCCTTTCTGGTTGTTCCCTGGGGCCAGCCTCCCTTGCTTTAGCCCATTTCCCGAGCCTGGTTCTCCTTCCTTCTTGGTGATTTCTGGAAGTTGCTCAATACTTGTCCGATAATTTGCTTTCTGATTAAGCTAGGCAGAAAACTTTCTGATTAAGCTAGTGAGTTTCTGTTGTTTTTGACAAAACCCCTGATATACCCACCAGTTGTTTATTCTGTTCTCCAACTGTGTAAATCATCCATCCATCTACCCACCCACCTGCCCATTCATCTATCCATCCATCCATCCATCCATCCATCCATCCATCCATCCATCCACACACCCATCCACCCATCCATTCATCCACCCACCCACCCATCCATCCACCCACCCACCCACCCACCCATCCACTCACCCACCCACCCACCCATCCATCCACCCACCCACCCACCCATCCATCCACCATCCATCCATCCAGCCAGGCAGCCAGCTACCCACCCACCCACCCAATCCATCCACTCACTTACCCACCCATCCATCCACCATCCATCCATCCATCTATCCAGCCAGCCAGCCAGCCACCCATCCATCCATCTATCCATCCATCCATCCATCTGATCAATTCACTTCTTTCATTCATTCATTTATATATTTCTTCAACATGCATCCATCTACATTCCAGGCACAAAGGCAGAATTCAAAGATGAGTCCCACAAGGCACACAGGAGGTACTCAATAAATGTTTGTCAATGGATTCTCACCTAGGTTTCCTGAGGCCAACTGCTGGCTAACAGCATGGCTTTCCTCTAAGATGGTTTCTTGGAGGAGTAGGGTTGTGTGTATAGGATGAGAGGAGAACATGTGAGTCAGTGCTACTTCCTCTTGTCATTCACCCTACTGGTTTATCACTTCTCTTTCTCCCGCAAATCTTGGGGCCCTGACAAACTACCAGCTCCTGCTTCCTCCTTATTATACTCTTGGAGCCTTGACCAGTCAGTGGCCCAAATAGCACCATCTTCTCTCAAGCCATGAGCTTGTTCAAAGCAGTGTGCAGGGCCCCTGATTTCAGTGGCCACAAGGTGATCTGGTTTGATGAGCAGGAAAGGCCGCAAGAAAAACCAGTCTGTGGCTTTTGTATCATTCTTGGGAAACCTAGATGGGATTGGGGGTACCGCCTAACCTAAACCCTAACTAGTCTTTGGTTGAATATTGAAATCCAACCAATCTGCTTGGAAAAACCATTGCTACTTCTCAACCTTGGCAGCAGGCTGAGCTCACCCATCTCAAGACCCAAGAATACCAATAATCCATAAATCAGGGCCGGAACATACCCAGAATGGTGTAAGCCACGAGGTGGGAGGTGAACCTCCGGCTCCACAAGAGGGTTTTCACTTTGTATGTAGAATGTTACCTGACCCTAAATCTTATGGTAAGTCATTCTCTTTTTCAACCCTCTAAATTCCATCAAGGTGAAAGTGTTTGGTATTCCTTGGTCTTTAACACCATTCAAATACCAGCTACTCTCCCTTTCTTTCTCTCTTTTCCCTCCCTCCCTCCTTCCTCCCCTCCCTCCCTCCCTCCCTCCCTCTCTCCCTCTCTCCCTCCCTCCCTCTCTCCCTCACTCCCTCCCCCCCTCCCTCCCTCCCTCTCTCCCTCCCTCCTTTCCTCTATTACCCAGGCTGGAGTACAGTGGTGCAATCATGGCTCACTGCAGCCTTGACCTACTGGGCTCCTCCCACCTCAATCTCCCAAGTAGCTGGGACTACAGGCACACACCACCACACCTAGCTAATTAAAAAAATATATATATTTTTTGGTGGAGATGGAGTCTCACCATGTTGCCCAAGCTGGTCTTGAACTTCTAGGCTTAAGTGATCCTCCTGCCTAAGCCTCCCACTGATAGAATCATAGGCATGAGCCACTATGTCTGGCCTACTCTCCCTTTCTAACAATGATATTAGGCCCAGATGTGGTTGCTTTGGCAGATAATAGGGACTAACTAGATAATAATGTCTTATTTTTGTGGTATTTATTTTTCTGGTTACCTTCTTATTATGACATTTAGGCAATTCTGCATTTAAGGTCAGGATGAAAAGTTTTCTTCTAAAATAAATTTAAGTAGAAAACAGAATCACTTTGTTTATTTATTTATTTTTGAGATGGACTTTCACTCTGTCACCCAGGCTGGAGTGCAGTGACACGATCTCAGCTCACTGCCACCTCTGCCTCATGGTGATATAGTTTGGCTGTATCCCTACCCAAATCTCATCTTGAGTTCCCACATGTTGCGGGAAGTGTCTGAACCATGGGGGCAGGTTTTTCCTGTGCTATTCTCATGATGGTGAATAAGTGCCATGAGATCTGTTGGTTTTATAAGGGGAAATTTCCCTGCACAAGCTCTCTTTCTTTGCCTGTTGCCATTCATGTAAGATGTGACCTGCTCCTCCTTGCCTTCTGCCGTGATTGTGAGGCTTCCCCAGCCACGTGGAACTGTAAGTCTGTTAAACCTCTTTCTTTTGTAAATTGCCCAGACTCAGGTATGTCTTTATTAACAGTGTGAAAACAAACTAATGCAGTAAACTGGTACCAGGAATGGGATGCTACTGAAAAGAGAACTGAAAATATGGGCATGACTTTGGAACTGGGTAATAGGCAGAGATTGTTGGAACAGTTTGGAGGCCTCGGAAGAAGAAAAGAAGATGCAGAAAAGTTTGGAGCTCCCTAGGGACCTGTTGAATGGCATTGACCAAGGTGCTGATAATGATATGGACAATGAAATCCAGGCTGAGGTGGTCTCAGATGGAGATGAATGACTTGTTAGGAACTGGAGTAAAGGTGACTCTTGCTATGTTTTAGCAAAGAGACTGGCAGCATTTTTCTTCTTTCCTAGAGATTTGTGAAACTTTGAACTTGAGAAAGACGATTAAGAGTATCTGGTGGAAGAAATTTCTAAGCAGCAAAGCATTCAAGAGGTCACTTGGATGCTGTTAAAGACATTCAATTGCAAAAGGAAACAGAGCATAAAAGTTTGGAAAACTTGCAGCCTGACAATGTGATTGAAAAGAAAATCTCATTTTATCAAACAAACAAACAAACAAACAAACAAACAAAAAACAAAGAAGAAAATAAAATCTCATTTTCTGAGGAGAAATTCAAGCTGACTGCAGAAAATTGCATAAGTAATGAAGACCCAAATGTTAATCCTCAAGACAATGGGGAAAATGTCTCCAGGGCATGTCAGAGGTCTCCAGGGCATGCCAGAGGTCTTCATGGCAACCCCTCCCATCACAGACCCAGAGGCCTAGGAGGAAAAAATGGTTGTGTGGGCTGGACCCACAGCAGGTTCCCCCTGCTGCCTATGGACTTGGTGCCCCATGTTCCAGCTGCTCCAGCTGTGGCTGAAAGGGGACAACATAGAGCTTGGGCTGTGGCTTCAGAGGGTGCAAGTCCCAAGCATTGGCAGCTTCCACATGGTTTTGAGCTTGCCAGTACACAGAAGTCAGGAATTGGGGTTTGGGAACCTCTGTCTAGATTTCAGAGGATGTATGGAAACACCTGGATGTCCAGGCAGAGGTTTGCTGCAGGAGTGGGGCCCTCAGGGAGAACCTCTGCTAGGGTGGTGCAGAAGGGAAATGTAGGGTTTGGAGCCCCCACACAGAGTCCCTACTGGGTCACTGCCTGGTGGAGCTGTGAGAAGAGGGCCACTGTCCTCCAGACCCCAGAATGGTAGAGCCACCAATAGCTTCCACTGCATGCCTGGAAAAGCTGCAGACACTCAACGTCAGCCCATGAAAGCAGCTGGGAGGGAGGCTCTACCCTGCAAAGCCACAAGAGCAGAGCTGCCCAAGACCTTGGGAACCCATCTTTTGTGTCTGTGGCCTGGACATGAGACATGGAGTCAAAGGAGATCATTTTGGAGTTTTAAGATTTGATTGCCCCACTGGATTTTGAACTTGCATGGGGCCTGTAGCCCCTTTGTTTTGGCCAATGTCTCCCATTTGGAATGGCTGTATTTACCCAATGCCTGGACCTCCATTCTATCTAGGAAGCAAGTAACTTGCTTTTGATTTTACAGGCTTATAGGCAGATGGGACTTGCCTTGTCTCAGATATGACTTTGGATGGTGGACTTTTGAATTAATACTGAAATGAGTTGAGATTTTGGGGGACTGTTGGGAGGGCATGATTGGTTTTGAAATGTGAGAACATGAGATTTGGGAGGGGTCAGGGTGAAAGATGTCGTCCGGCTGTGTCCCTACCAAGATCTCATCTTGAATTTCCACATATTGTGGGAGGAACCTGGTGGGAGATGATTGAATGATGGGGGCAGGTCTTTCCTAAGATGTCCTCACAATAGTGAATTAGTCTCATGAGATTTGATGGTTTTGTAAGGGGAAGTTTCCCTGCACAAGGGAATCTTTGCCTGCTGCCAAACATATATGACGCGACTTGCTCTTCCTTGCCTTCTTCTGTAATTGTGAGACCTCCCCAGCCATGTGGAAATGTAAATCCATTAAACCTCTTTTTTTTGGTAAATTGCCCAGTCTTGGGTATGTCTTTATCAGCAGTGTGAAAATGGACTAATATACATGGGCCAATCAATTCTCCTGCCTCCGCCTCCTGAAAAGCTGGGACTACAGGCACACACCACCACGCCTGGCTATTTTTTCTTTTTTTTTGTATTTTCAGTAGAGAAGGGGTTTCACCATGTTGCTCTTGAACTCCTAACCTCAAGTGATCCACCCACCCCAGCCTCCCAAAGTGCTGAGATCACAGGTGTGAGCCACTGCCCTGGCCCAGAATCAACTTAAATAAACATATTTTATGAATTGTATTAGAAGTGCTATTTGAATCTGGCAAAAATCATGCTTGGGGCATTTGAAAAGAACACGGGTTTGAGAGACCCTTCTTTTTACCCAAACTCAGGAATGTGAAGTGATTTCTCCCACTTCCACAGCATCCACTGTGTGCTGGGCACATTTCTAAGGCTTTCACTACCTAAAGCTGAGGACATCCTAATCTACTATGTGGTAAGTGAAATTATGAGCCCCATTTAACAGATGAGGAAACTGAGGCTCAGAGAGGTTAAGCTATTTTCCCCAGATCTCACAGCTAGCAAGTGGCCAGCTCATGACTTGAATGGGGCTATTCTGGGCCTAAGGGAATGCAACTTTAGGGCTGTGCAGGAAGGAACTTGGCTAGAGTTCTAGAAGAGGAAGACATGAAACACCGAGATGCATTCTGTATGCCTCCTGCCCCATGACCACACTTGGGCTGTTTTCTAATTGGTTTGATCCAGGATCTTAGTGATTCAGGAAGTAACATAGCCCACTGAGCTGTTAAAACCTGGCTTGTGCTCCGACCACCAAAAATTCTATGCTGTCCCCCAGTGGGATGATGTCACCCACGGATTCTCTGTCCTGCACCTTCCCGTCTGCCTTTGCTGTTCCCTTTTGCTAAATCCTAGGCTGGGGAAGCCCTCCCTAGAACCCCCTAACCCTGTAACCGCCTGCTCCCTAGCTGGTGGGTCTGGGAAAATAGGTCAGGCCTGCAGTGGTCCCGCTGCCGTCCGCACTCCAGCCCTGCCTCTTTGTCTCTCTACCCTTGGGACCAATGTCTCATTCCCCAGGGTGTCAAGGGGAAAATTAATCACCCGGGGGAGATCAGTCAGCCTGCTGACTTGGCAGGGGAAAGACAAAGAGAAATAGGGTGTTTCGCGGATTGGTTGGGTCCCCCATTAAGGGATGGAAAAATGCTTGCTTTGCGATTACAAATGGCCAACATTCACGCGGGCAACTCCTGTCCCTGCTCACCTCGGGAAATCGCTGCTAATGCGGTTCTGGAGAAGGTGGCTGTCTCCTTCCCTCCAGGTCACATCCCAGCTCCTCTGCGAGCCTTCAGGGGTGACGCCTGCTTTCCCTCTCCAGCCAGGCCCCCAGCTCTCTTGGTTTGGCACCTCCTCTCAATCCAGAAGATAGGCTCCAGTCCCTTTGGCATCATACCTTTGGCATCTGCAAAAGTGACACTTACGCCATGGAGGAGAGGCACCCTGTGTGGTCGTTATGGGCATAGACTCATATAATTTGGGTTAAGAGGAGCTTGTGTGACCTCAGCAGGTCACTGAAGTTTTCTGGGTCACAATGTCCCCCTTTGGGTGATGGGACAGATAATCGTGCCCCTTGTGCCAGTCTTGGGGCTACTGCCTTCAGTTCTACTCCCTGCTCTGCTCAGTGTCACCAGGGGCTGGCCTATGGGCTGCATGGTCCTGGCTCCCCTTATATCAGCTGTGCTCAGCCAGTGCGAGGTCTGTGGGGTGGAGGAAGGGAGAGGCCAGGGTATTTCTCCCTCTTTCCTGACCTGGGGTCACCTCTCCACCTGGAACCCCTTCTTCCATCCCCCGGCTGTGGTTCTACCTTCCGTGGGCCCTGCCACTGGGCTCTGGGAATATCGCTCCCACCCCCTGTCCTTCCAGCCTAGGGGAGGAAGTGCTGGCTTGGGACCACTTCCTTGCATTCACTTCCCTGCTTTCACACTTAGAGTGGTGTGTATTTTCCGGGTTTGATCCTGATGGCCGTGCTGTCTCACAGGACTGTTCTGAGGTTGAGTGAGCTGTGTACTTAGAATGAGTAGAGCACCTTGAAAAGTACCTGGTGCAGAGTAGGTGCCATGTAAGTGCTTGGTAAGTAAAATGATAACGGCTCACATTCACCGAGCGCTTCACACCGTGGCGGGCAGCTGCCTGTGTTGCATCGGCTCATTTGATTACTGCAGGGTAGACATTGGAATCACCCCCAATTTACAGGTAAGCAGTCTGTGGCTCAGAGAGGCTCAGGGACCTGCCGGGTTCCACAGCTTGTGCTCAGCAGAATCTGAACCTCAACCCAGGTCTGTGCACCTGACGCTGCTCCCCTCAACCCACCTCCACGTTGTTTTAAAATTTGTAAAGTCTTTTCCTGTCCATTTATTCCATATAACAGCATTGTAGAGTAGACATAACGTCAGCCCCAGATGACAGATGAGAAAATTGAGGCTGAGAGAGGGGCTTAGGAGTTTGTTCAAGACTGCACAGCCAGTTTATGTGGGAACCAAGATTTGAGTGTGGATTCTCTTGTCTGGGCTTACTCTGTTGAAGAGGACCGCCTACTGCTTCCAAGAGCTCATTGGAGCCTCTTCCTCCAGGAAGCCTTCCCTGGTTTGCAATGGCCAGATGACTGTCTCCTTTCAGAGCCAGCTGACTGTGACATTGCTTTCAGTCTTCCTCATTTCCCAAGAGCTGCATGTCTTTGGTTTTCACATGGGAGTGTGTTAGGGAGGTTGTAAATTCCCCCTGGACAGGGTCAATCCTTCCATCTTTCTACTGAATCTCTGACCCTCCAACCTCAGTTTCTGCATTCACATGGCTGTTTCCACTCAGAGCAAAACCCCAGCAAGTTCCTTCTAAGTCTGACCTGCCTCAAACCTTTCTAATCACCTGTTTTGTTTACATTAAAAAAAAAAAACACCTGTTTTTGAGACCGAGTCTTGCTCTGTCACCCAGGTTGGAGTGCAGTGGCGTGATCTCAGCTCATTGCAACCTCTGTCTCTCGGGTTCAAGCGATTCTTGTGCCTCAGCCTCCCAAATAGCTAGGATTACAGGCATCCACCACCACAGCTGGCTAATATTTGTAGAGACGGGGTTTCGCCACTTGGCCAGGCTGGTCTCAAACTCCTGACCTCAAGTGATCTGCCCACCTCAGCCTCCCAAAGTGCTGTAGTTACAGGTGTTTTCTGATCACCTCTTAACATCCTCCCCACATCATCTCATGGTGCATGAGCTTCTGAATCAGAGGGGTTGGCAGTGGGGGGTTGGGGGGTCTCCAAGCTCATCACTGACATGCTGTGTGGCCATGGTCAAGTAATAAACCTCTCTGT
Source organism: Sapajus apella (assembly GCF_009761245.1). Classification (NCBI taxonomy): domain Eukaryota; kingdom Metazoa; phylum Chordata; class Mammalia; order Primates; family Cebidae; genus Sapajus; species Sapajus apella. Next base: position 71,647,415 of record NW_022436942.1, read on the forward strand.
GCCACGGCCACTTCTTTGGCAATAACAGCACTTCCCTCCCAGGGCTGCTGAGAGGATTAACACATGTGACACACTCCATCTGCATTAGCTGCTATTATGGGGCTGGTGTGGGACAGTAGATCCCTTTCTGTCCCCAGCCCTGTCTCTGTGCACCCAGAGACCCCTTCTTGCCCTTTCAGGGTCGTCAGGGTTTGAACTTCCCCATGGTTTCCCCCAGGCCCAAGTGCAGAGCTGCGGGTTGGAGGCCTAAACCCTAGATGGCGCGGCCTGACTGCGGGCTGTGTGACCTTGGGCAAGCTGAGTCCTGTCTGTGGGTCTCAGTAGTCTCAGCTTCAAGTTGAGTTATCTAATCTCTGTCCCGGCACTGCCTCAGAGGGTTGTGGCGATATTGAGATGAGACAACAAAATCTAGGCACTGTTACGGTTAGCTACAATAACTCACAGCTGTTCTGTGGCATGCAGGTGGCCCCTACAAACCGTGGACACTGAGTTACAGCTGTAAGCGCAGTTGCCCATTTCACAGACTGGCAAACTGAGGCTCAGAATAGCTAAGCACATTTGCAAGGTTGAGCATCTCACCATCACTGTGTTCATGTAGGGTTACATCATTGCCTTGGTCAATCCTTCCTTTCCCACCTTTCTCTATGCTTTTTTCTCTTTTTCAGGTGTGAAAAGTGAAAAGCGGACAATTATCAGGGCTGTGAGGTTTCTGTTTTCAGCTTCTGTTTTCTGTTTTTTTCCCTCACTCCTCAATCCAGTTCCTGAAAACCATCTTTAAGAATAAAAAGGGTTGACCTAGCTCAAAATGGCCAAGAGCTACTCCATCCTATAGGGTCACCTGTGGCTATTTACCTTTACATGAATTAAAATGAAAAAAAATGAAAAGTTCAGACCTTTGGTTGCACTCGCCACATTTTGAGTGCTCACTCGAGGCCACATGTGGCTTGTGGCTACTGTGTTGGACAGCGCAGACAGACAACATTTCTACTGTTACAGAGAGTTCAGTGGCCGTGTGGCTACAGTAGGGTTTCTCAGTTCCAGCAGTATCGGCATTTTGGGCTTGATAATTATCTGTCATGGGAGCAGCATCCCTGATCTCTACCCAGTCGATGCCAGCAGCACCTGTCCCTGGTTGTGACAACCAAAAATATCTCCAGACGTTACTGAGTGTCCCTTGGAGGGACAAAATCACTCTTGGTTGAGAATCGATGGACTAGGTGATGAAAAAAATACAATTTCCTTGCTCAGAACAAAAGGAAATAGGCATATTAAAGTAACAAGAGGGACTGAGGTTTTAACATCAAGAACTTCCTTATTGACGTTGGGCATGGTGGCTCATGTCAATAATCCCCACACTTTGGGAGGCTGAGGCAGGAGGATTGCTTGAGGCCAGAAGTTCGAGACCAGCTTGGGCAACAAAGCAAGACCCTATCTCTATTTATGTGTTTATATATATACCTATCTATCTATGTATCTATCTATGTATCTATCTATGTATCTATCTATGTATCTATGTATCTATCTATGTATCTATGTATCTATCTATCTATCTATCTATCTATCTATCTATCTATTTATCTATCTATCTATCTAGAGAGAGAGAGCGAGCGAGCCAGGTGTGGTGGTGCATGCTTGTGGTCCTAGCTACTCAGGAGGCAGAGGCAGGAGGATCACTTGAGCCTAGAAGTTTGAGGCTGCAGTGAGCTGGGCTATGATCGTGCCACTGCACTCCAGCCTGGGTGACAGAGTGAGACCCTGTCTCAGAAAAACAAAAACAAAACAAAAAACCAAAACCAAAACCACAAGAACCTGTTGAGATGGTGGTGACAAACTGGATTTGGGAGTTAGCTATACATTTATTCAAAGCCCCAGTCTGCCACCTTCTTCCTGGGTTACTTTAGGCAAGTCAGTTGACTTCTCTGAGCCTCAGTTTTCTCAGCTGTAATATGGAAGTTAATTCTAATTCTAATCCTGCTTCCCAAGGATGTAGGGAAGAGAAAACCAGGCAATGCATTGAAAGTGTCGGGGTAGGCACCCAGAAAATGTGGCTTCCCCTTTTTTGGGAGTGGGGGCAAGGGCTTTGCCTGCAGACAGGAGATCCCATGACGCTGCTCCCAGGAAGCAGCAGGTGGGAGAGATCACCACTTGGGGTGCCCTAAGCCTGGAGCCTGGCAGACTCTATCCCCAAGCTCCAGGGGGATGCTCTGGGGACCCTGTCCTCAGGTTGGGTCCAGCTGGGGATGGGTGTGGCTGATGAGGCCAGGGCTGCAGGGATGCAGGGAAGGTGGGCAGCCAGGGACCCCTCTGTTCAGAAGCATCCATCAAAACAGAGGACAGGGCCAGGCAGCTCAGTCCAGGAGGGGTGGAAGCCAGGAGCGAGAAAAATTGATGCCTGCAGGAGACAAAAGAGAGCTGAGAGAGTGGCCCCCAGGTCCTGCTCCTTCTACAGGTGATAAGATTGATGGGCAGACGAAGGAGGCAGGCTGAATGATAGATAATTTCAAATCGCCGGTAAACACGGCTATGGGGACTTGTAGCTTTTCTAACAACTGTGACACCGGTATGGAGGGGAGATGAGGTGACTGATTAGGAAAGAAGACAGCTGGAGACCCCTCTCAGTGGCAGCTGGGCTTGGCAGAGCTGTCTTGAGTGGGAAGCACGTGGGAATGAAGCTCCAGACGGACAGAAATGTCCACAGCCCTGGCAGCTCCAGCGTCTCAGCCTTTGTTTGTGATTTTCATTCATTTGCTCAACAAATATTTACTAAGCATGTATTATGTGCCGTGGGCTGGATGAGATTTGTGGATACAGCCGCTGTGAGTGAGACAGACACAGTCCCATCCCCAAGGAGCTTCTATTCTCATGGGAGAGACACTCAGTGAGGAGCTAAAGGAATTAATGAACACATTAACATAAAGGTTGTTATGGATTTTGTGTGAGTCCATTTGGTTTGCTATAAGGAAACACCTGAGGCTGGGTAATTTACAAAGAAAAGAGGTTTATTTTGGCTTGTAGTTCAGCAGGCTGTACAGGAAGCATGGTGCTGGCATCTGCTTCTGGTGAGGCCTCAGGAAGCTTCCAATCATGGCAGAAGGCAAAGAGAGAACCAGTGTGTCACATGGAGAGAGAGAGAGAGAGAGAGGGCGCAAGAGAGTGAGGGGGTGGTCCCAGCCTCCTTTAAAATCCACATCTCATAGAACGAACTGAGCAAGAACTTGCTCATCACCAAGGAGACGGTGCTAAGACACTCACAAGGAATCCACCCCCATGATTCAACACCTCCACCTCCAACACTGGGGATCACAGTTCAGTATGCCATTTGGAGGAATGTACATCTAAACCATATCAGCTTCTCTGAAGAACATAGGACAAGCAGCAGGCAAGAGAGAGTGATGGAGGAGCTACTTCGGTGGGGGGGGGGAGGGACTCGGCCTCCCTGAGTGGGGCTGAGAATTCAGCATTGCAAAGGAGTCAGTCATTCAAAGAGCTGGGAGGGTGGCCTGGCGCAGTGGCTCATGCCTATCATCACAGCACTTTGACAGGCCGAGGCAGGCGAATCACTTGAGGTCAGGAGATTGAGACCTGCCTAGCCAACATGACAAAACCCCATCTCTACAAGAAATACAAAAATTAGCCTGGTGTGGTGGTGGGTGCCTGTAATCCCAGCCACTTGGAAGGCTGAGGCAGGAGAATCACTTGAACCTTGGAGGCAGAGGTTGCAGTGAGCTGAGATCGTGCCATTGCACTCCAGCCTGGGCAACAGAGACTCTATCTCCTAAACAAACAAACAAACAAACAAATACCAAAGGGAGGTGGGGAGAGGAGTGTTCCAGATGGAGGGGCAGCTGGTGAAAAGGCCCTGAAGTGGAAATGAGCGTGGTATGTGTGGAGTTAAATCGGGCCCCTCAAAAACCTGTTGAAATCTTAACTGCTGGTACCTGTGAATGGCACCTGATTTGGAAATAGGGATTTTGCAAGGGAATCAAGTTAAAATGAGGTCACCAGGGTGGGCCCTAATCCAATATGATTGCTGCCTTCATAAGAAGAGGAGAGAGACTGAAGAGAGAGATACTGAGGAGGCAGGGGGAGAATGATGTGAGGCTCCCCAAGAGAAGCCGTGTGGCGAGGCAGAGATGGGAGTGATGTGTCTACAAGCTAAGGAACCTGCAGGATCACCGAGAGCACCAGAAGCTAAGAGAAAGACCGGGAGCAGATTCTCCTTTAGGGCCTTGAATGAAAGAGGGCAGCCCTGCTGACACCTTGATTTCAGGCTTCTAGTATCTGGAACTGTAGAAGAAGACTTTTTTTTTTTGAGATGGAGTTTTGCTCTTGTTGCCCAGGCTGGAGTGCAGTGGCACAGTCTCAGCTCACCACAACCTCTGCCTCCCAGGTTCAAGTCATTCTCCTGCCTCAGCCTCCTGAGTAGCTGGGATTACAGGTGCCTGCCAACACACCTGGCTAATTTTGTATTTTTAGTAGAAATGGGGTTTTTCCATGTTGAACAGGCTGGTCTCGAACTCCCAACCTCAGGTGATCCACCCATCTTGGCCTTCCAAAGTGCTGGGATTATAGGCATGAGCCACCATGCCCGGCCGACATTTTTGTTAGCTTTGGTTCTTTTTTACGGCAGCCCTAGAAAACTAGCAAAGCATATTTGAGGAGGAAAAAGAAGACTGGGTGGCTGGAGAAGAGGGGAAAATTGGTTTTAAAGCCGAGTGTGGCGGTGTGCATCTTTAGTCCCAGCTACTTGGGAGGCTGAGGTGGGAGGATCACTTGAGTCCAGGAGTTCATGTCCAGCCTGGACAACACAGTGAGACCCCCTATCTCTTACAAAAAACAGTGGTTCCCTATGGGGCAGTGTGAGTGAGAATAATTTCTTCCATTTTTCAAATGAGGCAACTGAGGTCCAGAGAAGAGATGTGATTGCTTGTGGTCTCAGTGGCCCCCGTGGTATTCATGCCCTTGGGTAGTTTTCTCTCATGCTGAGTCAGGGCTTCCCTGTGTGACTGGGAGAATACAGCAGAAGTGATATGTGACTTTCAAAGTTAGGTCAAAAAAGGCATTGCTGCACTTCATAAAAGGTACTTCTGCAACCCACAGCAAAGGCAGCCTTGTGTTGCTCTCCCTGGAGGAAGCCGGCTGCCATGTTTTGAGGACACTCAAGCAGTCTGCGGGGAGGCCCTACCCCAGCCAATGCCATTACCAACTTGCCAGCCAGGAAAGTGTGCTGTCTTGGAAGTGGATCCCCAGTCCCAGTGGAGTCTTCAGCTGACTTCAGCCTCGGCTGACATCTGCCTGCAACATCTTGAAAGACCCTGAGCCTAACTTTGTTACTCTCAAATACCCACAGAAACTGAGAGAACAAATTGTTGTAAGCTGCTAAGTTTTGGGATGATTTGTTATGCAGCAATAGAAAACAAATATAAAGCGCCAAAGCTAGTAAGTGGTAGGGCCAGGAGGAGAATCCGGGTCTTCCAGTGCCAGGGTCTGTGTGCTTTCTCCTACTTTTTGCTCCAGGCTCAGGATTCCTCTAGCAAAAACCTCTCATTTCTCTCTTCCTGCTTCTGATAACCCTGGGATCAGGTAAGGGGTGAGTAAGGACTAGAGAGCTATGGCATCTGGGCTGGGTTGATGGGGCTTTCTGTGTCCAAGTCCTGTAAGGATACCATCCAGGATGTCAAAGGAAGACACAGGGAATCCCAGAACCAGGGTTCCAAGGCTCCTGTTAGACTGAGGTGACCACAGCTTCAGTATTTTAAACTCTGTTCTTTTCTGAAAAGAACAGAGTTCTTTTCTGAAAGCTCTGCTTCAACTCCCACCACCTCTGGTCATTTTCAGAAAGTGTAGAATAGTGACACCAGTAGCTACTCTGCACGGGGTGCTGAGGATTGGGAGAGAAATACTTCTCCCTTGTCCTTGAGGAGCTTATGGTCTTTCTGGGGGCAATTTGGTCACTTACAGAAAAAGAAGAAGGAGCTAAAGACTGCCCCTGGTATATCGGTTAATTACACATGTATAACAAATTAGCAGCTTAACACAGCAACACTGGTTATCTTCTGTGAGCCAGAAATTTGGAAGTAGCCCAGCTGGGTGGTTACAGCTCAGAGTCTCTCATGAGTTCACATTTAAGTTGTCACCTGAGGCTGCAGCCATCTGACGGCTTGACTGGGGCCAGAGGGTCTATCTGCTCTCAAGGTGTCTCACTCACATGGCTGGCATGTGGACCATGTGGACCTTTCCATGCGGACCTCCCCATAGGGCTGCTTGAGTATCCTACGACATGGCAGCTGGCCTTCCTGAGTGAGTGAATCAACACAGAAGGAGGGAGCACGGAGGAAGCCATAATGTCTTTTATGACCTAACCTGGAAAGTCACACTGTCATTTCCACAATATCCTCCTGGTTATACAGGAGGGGATGGTGTGAAAGAGGACTACCTGAGGTCATAAACTCTAGGAGGCAGAGATTACTGGGGGCCGTTGTGGAAGCTATAAAGAAATTTCAGAATTCAGCCGGGGACGGATGAGGGAGCGATTGCAGGAGGCGTGACTGAGAGGCCTAAAACTGTGCCATGTAGGGGCACACAGGCCAGGTGCCGGGGGAAATTTCTTTGGTGTGGAAAGATCCGATTCATGCATTTCAATAAGTTCTTTATCCTCAACACCAGAGTGCCCTTCAAGCTGTGACTCCTGACGAGAGACTTCCAAAAGTTGTTCAAATAATAATCAAGTGGGGTTTCAAGGATCTGATCTGAGCCACACAGATTTGGGTTCAAATTTCAACTCTATCACTGGCTATGTGATCTTGAGATAGTTGCTTAACCTCTCTGGACCCAGGTTTCCTCATTGGTTTGAAGGGGAAAATAACTCCCCTCTGGCAGAGTTGTTGAAAGGCTTAAATGAGATTGTGCAGGAGAAATACCCGGCACAGCTAAGTATTATCTTAAGCTGCTAATTTGCTATGTACCCTCTGTAAATGACGATGACTGTTAGGTAGTTTGCATCTTTGTGCTCTGTGAGGGGCTGAGGATTCCTTGTGGACAGGCTGCTCTTCTCCCTGGTCCTGCATGCCCCATGGGCCTTTCAGCTGTTGCTTATGCCATTTTCCCTGCCAGGGATGAATTCCCCACTTCTTATGCCCTGTCCAAGTCTCAGCCATAATTTAAGCCTCAGCGTATAGCCTTATGCCCTGTGAAAGAACTTCCCAAGTCACCCGTAGGGCCCTCTTTGTCCTTTAAGCTCTCCTAGAGCCAGGAGGGTTGGCTGCAAATATAACCACTCTCAGAGGACTGGCCAGGCCACCATCTGATGGACACAGAGATAGTTTCCTCAACAGCAAACTTGTAAGGGAACTACACTTGTTATTTCTGTTTGACAGATGGAAAAACAGAGATCACGTAACTTACTGAAGGTCACACAGCTTGGGGGCGCACCTGAGATTTGAACCCGAGCTTTACTGTTCTCTTAACTGCTACTCGGTTATTTCTAAGAGCAAAGCTTACAGTCCATTCCTTGAAGACAGATGCCTCCTTTGACCTTCGCTCGGCTCATTCCTTTGTGCCTCCCAGAGCTCCTAACACGGAACGAGGCACCTGGAGGCAGCTAGTTACCATCGTCCAAGTTCATTCGATTGTGTTAGACCAGGAGTTCTCAAAGCATGGTTCCTGGCTCAGCAGCAGCACTTGGGGACTTGTAAGAAATGAGAATTCTCACGTCAGACCCAAAACCTGCTGAATCAGAAGCTCTGAGGGAGGAGCCTGGCACTCTGTGTTGTAATAAGCCCTCTAGGATCTTCTGATGCTGGCCTAAGCTCAAGAGCCCCTGTTCTAGGGAGCGACTCTCCTCACGTGCCCCGCACTCTGCCACGGAGGTGATCCGCTGCTTCAGTGGAACAGTGTCTGTCTTCCACCATGCACGGACAGTTTCAGGCACTGGGCAGCATTTGTTCCTCTTTAAGCTTTTCTCCCCCAAGTCCCTCTTTTGCAAACTTTGACGCTGGCCCCTGCTGGCCAGCCAGACAGCTCTCACAACCATGAAACAAATGACCGAGTGGCAGCAGCTATTGACAGGGAAGCCGGTTGCCCTCTCTCATGTTTAGTTGGGTAGTTTGTTGGAGAGGCTGTGGTTTGATTACCTGTGTGCCTGTGGCTGAAGTTTATATTACAGGAATGTAATATCCTCCTGTTTCCTGTTAGAAAAACCACTCCTGGTTTGCATTGTGGGATTAAATGCAATAATGTTGGATGGAGTTCTGAGAAGCCATCATAACTTCTGCTGTGTGCATTTAAGACCTCTGAATTAGAATCTTTCCCTCCCTCCCTCCCTCCTTTCCTCCTTCCCTCCCTTTCCTCCTCCCTCCCTCCCTTCCTTCCCTCCCTCCCTTTCTTCCTTCCCTCTCTCCCTCTCTTCCCTCCCTCCCTCCCTCCTTCCTTCCTTCCTTCTCACTTGCTTCCCACAATTCCTTATTGAACATGCTTTTGTTTTAGGCAAATTAAATTAAACCCTTACAAAAATGTTACAGGATTTATTTTATACTCCTCATTTTATAGGGAGCAAAATTGAGGTTTAGAAGTGTTAAAATGGTTTGCTTGAGGACGCACAGGAATGCTTAAGAATTAAAAGAAGGATGTCTGACTCCAGTGCCCAGGGAACAGAGAAACCAGCTCTCTGAAACCAGGGGATGTGGGGTGGAGTTATCTAAAGGGCCAAGACAGTTTAAAGACTGTCTCTGCTCCCATGGAAAGCAGAAGAACTGACTTTCTATGAATAGGCACCATATGGCAGACACCTTGCCCCACAGTCTATGTTGGTTACAGGGTCATCAAGAGGGCATCATGGGATCCAGTGGGTCTGATTGCTCCCATTTTGCAGATGGAGAAGTTGAGGCTCTTAGAAGTTAAGTCCCTTGCCTGGATCACACAGCAGTAAGGTGGCAGAGCTGGGATTTGAACACAGATTTCTAACTTGACCCAATTCCCTTTTATGGTGTCATAGATCTTAGCATGAGATCAGCTTCCCTGAACTGATCTATGAATATGTACAGAGAACAGAAAAGCAAAATCCCTCATTGTCCAGAGAGAAAAGCAAATGCCATCTTAGTTCTTCCCAATGACTCTGATGATGACAATGATAACCATGATCCATTGGTTAGATTGGGTGCCTGCTTAGATCCGGGGGCTTTCCTCTCCTTGTGGTCCTCATGGAATCCTGTGAGGTAGGTGTCACCATCCCCACTTTACAGATGAGGACAGTGAGGCCCAGAGAGGCTTGGTAATTACCCAAGTTCTTGCAGTGAGTCTGTGGCAGGGATTCAGTTGGATCTGCTGCTGGCTCCAGAGCCCATGCTTTTTCTAGGACTACCGTATCAGTCAGCTAACGCTGGGGAACAAAATGCCCCCAGATGCAGAAGCTTAAAACAACAATCCCTTATTGCATTTAACTTCCCTGTGGGTTTGGCTCATCCCAGCTAGGCTTGCTCAAGCTTCTAAGGGTTGGCCTAGAGGCTCTTTGCTACTTTGGGCTTGGTTGGGGCACCTTAGTCGGGCCAGCCATGTCCATATCTCACTCATCTTCCTTGGACCAGAAGGCATGTCCTTTTCATGGTGATGGCAGAAATACAAGAGAATGGGTAGAAACATGCAAAGCCTCTTAAGGCCTGTACTTAGAACTGGGACACTTGCTTCTGCGGCATTCGATTCAATACAACCAGCCATGTGGCTGAACCCAGGTTCAAGGGACAAGGAAACAGATTCCTCCTTAGAAAGAAAAACCACAGATGGCCGGGCGTGGTGGCTCAAGCCTGTAATCCCAGCACTTTGGGAGGCCGAGGTGGGTGGATCACGAGGTCAAGAGATCAAGACCATCCTGGTCAACATGGTGAAACCCTGTCTCTACTAAAAATACAAAAAATTAGCTGGGCATGGTGGTGCGTGCCTGTAATCCCAGCTACTCAGGAGGCTGAGGCAGGAGAATTGCCTGAACCCAGGAGGCGAAGGTTGCAGTGAGCCGAGATCGCGCCATTGCACTCCAGCCTGGGCAACAAGAGTGAAACTCCGTCTCAAAAAAAAAAACAAAAAACAAAAAAACCACAGATGACAAACAACATGCACATAAGGCAATATAAAGACTTGGGCTAATGAAATAGTTGGCTATAACCGCTCACTAGCTTACATCTGCATGGAGAGAGAACACTGGTATATAGCAAATCAGAGTGCACCAGGGGAGACCCCAAGAGGCGAGCCTTCTCCTGTTTGAGTCCAAAAGGTGCAGGCATTTAGAGGAGGTGATCTCAGAGGAATTTTTGGAAGAGAACAGTTCTGAGTAGTTATTGAGGGATGGCGAGGGAGAAAGGAGGAAGGAAATGCATTCAGTGAGGCAGGAGACTGAAAGGAGCTTGCAAGCTCTTGGAGGGCAGAGATCATTTTACTCATCATATAGCTTTTGGATGGTGGGCTGTGCCTGGCACATAATAACAGGTGCTTAATAAGGAGGCATATAACAGGTGCTTAATAAGGAGGAGTGAAGACATGGGGAGTGTGAAGGGTGAATGAGGTTATGACGAGAGACTTCCAAAAGTTAGTCAAATAATAATCAAATGGGGTTTTGGGGATCTGATCTGAGCCACACAGATTTGGGCTCAAATTTCAACTTATCACTGGCTATGTGATCTTGAGATGGTTGGGCTCCCACACAGGGGTGTGGGCTTCCTCCCCTGTGGGAATTTTTGGGAACTTAGCAGGCTCTCTGGGCTGGTTTGGGGACAATCCGGGCCAGAGAAGGGAAAGGAACATGTGACATGGCAGGGTGTATGTGTGTGTGCACGCGCACGTGTCTGCGTGCACGTGTGTGTGCGCGTGTGCGCTCCAGCTCTGTCTTTAACAATGGCACCAACCAAAGTTCCCACTCGTGTTGCCTATCTTCTTCTACTAGCTTGTAAGCTGCAGAAGGGCAGGGATTTTTGAAATTTGTTTTATTGCCTTCCTCTCAGAACCTAGAACAGTGCCTGGTGCATAGTAAATGCTCAATAAATATCTGTTGAATGAATGAAGGAGTGGATACAAATCTCAGTCTACAAGGTAGGGATTATTATTATCCCCATCTTGCAGATGAGGAAACGGAGGCTTAGAGTTTCAGTGACTGAGCTGGCAAAGGCAGGCTGGCTGGCTCTCCAAGTCCAAGGCTTTCTCTCTACCCCAAACTGCCCCTAATTTCACAAGTGGCCTGTTAACCGGAACAGCAGACAAAAAGCAAGAAAAAAAATTATTCTCTTTCAATCCCGTGCCGCAATTGCTTTCTGAGATTTCAGAGCAGGACTTATCTATATGCAGATGTATTTTGCAGGCTTATTTTCTTGTTGGATATACAAGGTGAGGCCACCAACCGCTTATTCCAGGAAAACAGGAATTTGAGACTCAGATGTTGGGAGGTGTCCTGGATGAGACCCCCCAAGTTGTATCTACCCAGGTCCCTCTGTGGAAGCATCAGGCAGGCAATAGCTCAAGTTCTTTACACTGAGCCCTTTGCTGGGCACTGTGGGGCTTGGCTAAAGAGGTGCCCAGGACACCAGAGCAGACAGAGTCCACATGTGACTCATGTAGGCCCCCATCTTGGGGCACAGTTTTTGCAAGTGAGTTGGTGCAAGCGGATGTCTGGGGGACAGAATCGTCACATTTCATCCTTTACAATATTCCTTAGCTCATAATAACATTAGCCACTCTGGGTCTCAGTTTCCTTCTCTGTATAATGGGAATAAGTTTTCACTTCACAATGTCATGGAGGGATTGCGTGGTTTAGTGCCCAGGGCACAGCCTGCCTGTACAAGAGCCTGGATACATCTGTGCTTCTTACTGTCACTCTGAACTGTGCATTTCTCGCTTAACCCACATGGTAGCTTCATGAGCCATGTGCTATCATTTTGCACATGACCGTGTTCAGAAATAGTCACAGGCATCCCATTCATCACAGCACACACTCACCCTCATTGGATGCTTACCCTCTGCCATGTGTGCTGTGCTAAGTGCCGTACATGGACTGGCTCACTGAATCCGACAACTTACCATTCCCATTTTTACAAGTGAGGAAACTGAGACACAAAGGGTTTTGATGACTTGTCTACTGTTGTACCTCAGGCCTGTGGCTGGGCCCTGTGCACATGCCCCTTGCTTCTCTTCTCGGCTGTTGTCCTCATTCCTGGGATATAGCCCTCAGGGGAAACTGAGCGGGCCCTTTGCCCACTGCTGGGCCCCAGAAAGGAGAGGGCCTAGCCCATGTGCTGGCCCGGGTCTCCTTCCCCAGGCCCCAGCCCTCTCTGCCCTTCCAGTGTCCTTGACCCTGTACGGCAAGGGGTCACTGCCTCATCTGTATGGCTCCCACAGAAAGCCAGCGACGGCTCCCAATGCATCACAGAGTGGCAGTCATGCCAGAGCCGGGGTGTCATTTCCATCCATCTTTCTCCAACCGCTCCCTGTCACAAAGCAAGGGAGGTCGGGGTGGGGGGGAGGAAGAGGGGAAGATGGATGGAGTGGGGGCTGAGAGGCAGGGATGGGAGTGGGAAGGGAGGAGGGAGCAGAGGAAGAGGAGAAGAATGGAGGGGAAGGAGAAAAGAGGAAAAGAAGGAAGAAAGGCCCCAAGGGGAGAGATTACTGAGCAAAGGAGGTGAGGAAAGCAATGAGAAGGGAGGAGAGGAGGATGTGAGCCAGAAGGAAGTGGCTGGCAAGAAAACTAGGAGAGGGAGGCAGAGGGAGGAGTGGACAGGAGAGAGGAGCTGGGAAGGCTGGGGAGGGACGCTGGGGAAAGGGGAGTGTGGGAAGAGGATGCAGTAAGAGAAGGTGGGAAGGCAGCAGGCATGGGAGGCAGTGAGGCAGGGAGGAGAGGCGACTTGGACTGCTCCAGCCTTTGCATTTGTTTGTTTTCTCAAATCCAGCAGCCCCCTGCCACTCTGCAGCCCCGGGCAAAGTCTAAATCAAAGCAGAGGTGGGAGGGGAGCTTCCAGCAGATGGGCCTGCAGGGAGCCCTGAGCTGTCTGTCCCCAGACCCTGCAGAGGGGCCTGACAGATGGAGGGACCTCAGCTACGGCCGCTCAATGTCACTGCTCCATGAGGTCTCTCATCCTCCAGCAGGCTTTGGGGTTCTTTGCACGATGATCTCAGGATTTCAAGAAGCAGCAAGTTAGGGAAAGCATGTTGTAAACCTTCACTCACTCACGTCACATTTACTAATGTCTCATTGGCCAAAGCAAGCCACGTGGCCAAGTCCAGATTCAAGGGAAGGAGAAATGGGGGAGCGACCTCCTCGACCCCCACTGGTCTTGAGCAAAGCTGGCTTGGGCTCTCATGAGGGCATTGCACCTCGAGAGGGGGTGTTGATGCCTTCATCTGGTTCATCCGCCAGGCTCCTTCTCCCCTTTGAAACCCCTATCCATTCCTCAACCTCTTCTTGTGCAGGAGATCTCCTCTGATTCCTTCTGCCCAGGCAGCGGTCCCCTTTGACTTCAGGATTTAGTACTTAACTTGTAGTTGTGGGGTGGTATCTCAAACCAAAATGAACACAAGTTTCAAACTGAAATGAACCAGGCAGGTAACATACACGATGGTGGTTGATCAGGTTCACCTTAGGGCAATAGGGAATGGTGGGGACTGGGGCAAACTGGAGAGTTCACATATCTCCCAACAGAGTCCCAGGAGGAAGCAGATGACATCCTCAAATTAGGATAATCCAAAAGAGTTTATATACGAAGGGACACATTACAAAGGTGTGGGAGCCTTGGAGGCAATGTAAAGAAATAGATCCTCCTCTCTTGGGAGTGGTGGAGGAGTGGCCAAGGAGCCATTACCGCTCTTAGGCCAAAGGGATGAGAAACCAGTGAGAAGGGAGGGAGCCAGGAGACTGAGTAAGGAAACACCCTAACCTCACACTCTGCCCACCCTCCAGTTTCCTGATGATGCCTCCCATTGGCTGAGTCCAGCCATAAATCAGAGAGAAGGGATCTCATTGGTGGATCCATGTTACTCCATTTCCCAGGACAAGAACAGGGAAGAAAAAAGTGGAGAATGAACCTGGGAGGACAAATCGACTGTACCTGGGATAGTGTGTCCCACCTGAAGACGTTAACATTTATTATACTTTAAATGCTGTTATCCAAGCACACTCTAAAATTCATCCCTTGACCCACTAGTTTGAGATGTTTTTCTATCCCCTGTCCAACGCACACTCCATGAATTAGTCAAGGCTTCCCTGCTGTATTCTATCCTTCTTGAAGACAAGGATTCAGTGTTGCATGCTTTCTCCCATCTCCACAACACCTTACACAAGCAAGGCGCTTAACACAGTGGATTCCCAGAATTAGTGAATTTATCATTAGTAGCTTCAACTGAATAACGAGTCTTTGCACAAAGCAAGTAGTAACTTATTTTGTCAGGGCAGGAATTTAAATCTCACATGCATAGGTGAGCATCATTCAGTTATGGGATAAGCCCAGCAACCACCCAGAAATCACATTTCATTACCTCTGTTTCCTGCTCAGCAAATCTGGTTAATGGATCCAAACTTTCTTTGTGAAAAATCGCTTCAAATATTAAGCTCACTTCAAGTCAGTGATGAGGCAAGTGTATCAGTTAGCTTTTGCTGTGTAACAAGCAACTCCAAAATGTGGTGGTCTAAACCAACACCAATTTTATTTTGCTCTTGATTCTGTGGGTTGGCTGGGATGACTAGAATGGCTTTCCTGGTCTGGGCTGGCTCAACTGGGCTGCATAGTCTAGGATGGCCTCACTCACACATCTAGCAGGTGGCAGGCCATTTGATCCAGGGGACCTCACCTAGGGCTGCTCACTCATCGCTGATCCATATGATCTCTTATCCTCCAGCAGGCTTGCCTGGACTTCTTTGCATGATGGTCTCAGGATTCCAAAAGGCAGTAAGAGAGGGAAAGCCCTAATGTGCAAGCACCTTTTAAACCTCTGCTCACATCATATTTACTAATGTCTCATTGGCCAAAGCAAGCCACATGGCTGAGTCTAGACTCAAGGGAGAGTGGGGGAAATGGACCCCACTTCTTGGTGAGAAGGGAGGAAAAATTTTGTGGCCATTGCTGCAAATGACCATAAGAAATGAACACAAGAGAAGGGATCTAAACTTGCTGCTCCAAGCACACTGGCCTCTTGAGTCCTCTGAGCATAACGAGCTCTTTCCTGCCTCAGGGTCTTCACTCTTGTCTTCTGTTGCCTCACAATACTCTTCCTATAGCTCTAGAAAAAGCTGGTTTTATCTCCTATTTCAGCTGCAATGCCAGCTTCTCAGAGAATCCTTTCTGACCCCTCTCTCTAAATAAGCCCCCTTTTTTCAATCAAAGCATCTCGCCCCTCTCCACCAGTTGCATGGAGTTAATAAAGACTTTTTTGTTTGTTTTTGTTTTTTGTAGACAGAGTCTTACTCTGTCACCCAGGTTGGAGTGCAATGATGTGATCTTGGCTCACTGCAACCTCTGTCTCCTGGTTTCAAGTGATTCTCATGCCTCAGCCTCCCAAGTAGCTGGGACTACAGGAGCATGCCACCATGCCCGGCTACTTTTTGCATTTTTAGTAGAGATGGGGTTTCACCACATTGGCCAGGCAGTCTCAGACTCCCGACCTCGGTGATCTGCTCACCTTGACCTCCCAAAGTGCTGGAGTTACAGGTGTGAGCCACTGCCCCGTCATTAGAGACTTATCTATTGTTCGTATCTCTATCCTTCCACCTTATCAACAGCTTCGTGGGGTTGGGGACTTCGTGTAGTGCAGTCTCCACAGTGCCTTGCACACAGTAGGTGCTTGAAAAGTATTAGATGAGTAAAAGGAATGATTCAAAGAAAGAAAAATAACAGTAAGTGATGTTGCTCTTATAGCTATAGAATCATTAAGGATACAAAAGGGAATGTTGAATTTTTTGTTACTCTTAACTGCGTTTTATGGGAGGAACAGGCTCTTCTGTGAGCTTGGGAGTTTGTGACCCCTCCCTTTCCACCACAGTGGGATATGATCGTTGGGGGTATGTTTTTTGGGTCTTCCCTCCACACTTCTGAGGGTTTGAGAATAGGGGGCCCTGGTTGCTGGGGAGAGGTTGAAGCTTCAAAAGTGTATTGGTTAGCTAGCAGTAGGTAACAAGTTTCCCCCAAATTTAAGGTTTTTAAATTACAACCAATTATTATTGCTCATTGTTTTATGGGTCAACCGAGTGTTTTCTTCTGGCAATAGCCAGGCTTCCTCACATATCTCTGGACAGCAGTGGTCCATTTTTGCTGACCTGGACTGGTTCTTTCACATCTGGGCCTTGCTGGGGCCGTGGTCTCTGGCTGGTCTGTGTCGCCTCTCATCCTCCAGCAGGTCTGTGCTGCTTCTTATGCTGATGGCAGGACTCTGAGAGGGAGAGAAGAAGCTATAAGGCCTCTTGAGACCTCAGCTTGGATCTGGTTGAACATCACTCCCTCCACATTCTGTTGTCTAAAGAAGTCACAAAGCAGCCCAGAGAGGGCCAGCAGACTCATGTTTGACAGGACGAGCAACGTCATATTGAGAAGGGAATGGAGACATGGAGTGGGGCAAAATGAAGGCATTTTTGCGAACAGTCTGCAGTAAGGAAGGGTTGGGATGGCCTCTAGGGCAGGACTGTTCCCCGGTTGAAGGGCTGGTGCTGTCCAAGCCCTCTCTTGGGTGGTACCTGGCCATTAGCTCCCTGCATGAATCTTTCCTAGCGCATGCGTTCCCGTCCACCGTCATTATGCATTTGTCTATCTCTCACATGGGCTGAGAGTTCTGCCAGACCCAGACAGAGACCCCAGCGTATCACCCTTGCACCATTGTCCATGTCCTTCAATGGCTCCACAATGCACTAGAATTAAATCCAAACTCCCGGCCTCAGCCCACAGGGTCCTCCCTTGGCCTGGCCTCTGTCTGCCTCTCCTTCTCCCTTCCGTGCCCATCCACTCTCTCACCACTCCTCTCTTTCTAATGCTGTGCTAGGTCAACCTTATTCCCACCTCAGGACCTTTGCACTTGCGGTTCCCTTGGATGAGGCATAGCCCCCTGGCTCCTGGCATGGAGAGGTCTATGTCCTTAGGGCTCCGCTCAAATGTCATCCCTTCAGAGAGCCTCTCCCTGGCCACTCAGATATCCCTTGTTATTATTTCTTTCTATCATAGCACCTGTTTCTTTCCATCACAGCATAAGTTACATTTTATTTATCTATGTGTCCATTTGTTTCCTGTCTGCCTCTCCTTTCTAGACTGTGAGCTCCACGAGGCCAAGGACTTCATCTTAATCCCTGACAGTATCCTTGGTGCCAAGAAGAGTTAGGACACAGCAGGTGCTCAGTAAACATGGCTCAAATGATAGACGGACGGATGACTTGTAATGTTTTCTACATGTCTTCCTAATGCACCAGGTGTTTTGGTGGTTAAAACCTCTACCTCTGGAGTCGAACAGACCAAGGTTTGAATCCTGCCTTTGCCACTTGCTTGCTGTGTGAATTTAGGCAAATTTCTTAACTGCTCTGGGTTCCATTTCTTTCAAATTGTTTTCAAATGAAAAGAAAAATAGTTCCTCCCTCCGGAGTGGGGGGGGTGGTGGGGAGGAGTCAACGGGATAACCACAGGAGGCGCTTAGCATAGGACCAAGCACTGCCATGTTAGTGATCACACTCTTACTCAGTTCTCACACCACCCTGTGAAGAAGGTACCACACTATTTCCATTTCACAGATGGGGAGACTGAGGCTTCGGAAGTAAGGGGTCTTGTGGTTACAGGGTCAAGAGGGCAGTTTGGGGATTGACCATAGCATTGGCCACCGAGTTGGGGTGCACTGAGTAGTTGTTCTCCTCTTCTCTTCTCTCCCCCAGCCAATGCCTGGTGGGTGACGGGGACAGTAGAAAGCAGGGCAGGAGGGAGTGGAGGAGGAGACTGGGGGAGGCTGGAGACCTCAGAGGCTGGGATTGCCGAGCTTGGGGCTAGAGCCCTAGTTCTGCGGCTTTGTAGCTGTGTGTCCTTGGGCAGTGACTTAACCTCTCTGAGCCTCATTTCTTCATCCATAAGGAAGATGTAATACAAACCTCCTAAGGCCAGGGTGAGGCTTGGACAGTGCATGTGACACAGGAGGAGGGACCAGCTCAGAACTGTTAGAAGTCCTGTCCCCGCCCGGTTTTGCAGCCAGGAGCTGTAGCATCCGAAGGAGGAGGAAGAGAAGCGCCTTCCCCGTTGTGGCCTGGGCTTCTGCCTCCTGAAGTTAAGGCCTGTGGGGCACTGCGGAGATCAACCTGAGCACATCGCCGTGTTGTCTCTGCTCAGTGGTGTCTTGGAGAGAACGGAGGGAACCAGGGACCCAGCCTGTCTTCCCTTCTCCACCTTGCCTGGTGCTGGTAACCATTCGATAGGGGACCATTTCTCCAAAAGTGAGTTTCTCAGCCCTCCAAAGGCACGCATGGCCTTGGTCTCCATGCAGCAGTTTCAGGTGCCATCCCAGGGATCAAACTCTGGAATGGGAAGTAAATGAGTCTCTACCCTCCTCCCTGGTCTCAGGAACCCCAGGGGCCTGGGGTGCAAGTGATGAAGCTTCTTTCTGGAGCAGGGATGTCCCAGGGGATGCTATGGTAGAAAGAGCACTGGGTTGGGAGATATTTTTTATTTCCCATATAGATTTGGGGAATTATACATAACACTGGATGAACATCTTTGGTCTTTTAACTTCTGAGGTCTTTTTTTTAGAGTTAATTTGCAAGAGAGGGTTTCACGCATGGAATGGGGTGCTGTTATTCTCCCTCTTGACCCATTTATTCTCTCTCTTTTTTTTTTTTTTTGAGACAGGGTTTCACTCCAATCACCCAGATGATTGGAATGCAGTGGTGCAATCTCAGCTTACTACACTCTCTGCCTCCTGGGGTCAAGCGATCCTCCTGCCTCAGCCTCCCGAGTAGCTGGGACTACAGGCACATGCCACCAACACCTATCTAATTTTTGTATTTTTAGTAGAGATGGGGTTTCACCATGTTGACCATTCTGGTCTTGAACTCTGACCTCAAATGATCTGCCCACCTCGGTCTCTCTAAGTGCTGGGATTCAGGTATGAGCCAGTGTATCCAGCCTCTCCCACTTCTTCTGTCTTGCTCTGTGCTCTGGGAAGCTGACCCCTATATTTTACGGGCTCCCTTGCTGTCTGGCTTACATTGGGTTTGGCCATTGGGAGGGCACCATTGGAGGGGAGGAGGAGAGAGAGGCTGGGGTGTTTCTTCCTGCCTCCCTCCCTGATTCTGCAGCGAGCCTTGGATGGTGGTTGACCCTCCAGACTATCGCTCCTATGGCCCCTCCGCCAGCACATGGCTTTGTCGGGGCCGTTTCATCCCCTGCCCTTCAGCACTGGGGAGCGGGTGATGGCGGGGGTGGGGAAAACAGCTCCCCAGTGTTGTTAGTCTCTGGGTCCCTCCACCTTTCTTCTTGGTTCTCTGAACTCTCCTCACATCCCTGTAGATAGTCGTTTCATTAACACCGTTTTATTTGAACCATCTGGGATGAATTCCATCTCTTTCTAAGACTGTCACTGAGCTGGCATGGTGGCTCATGCCTGTCACCCCAACACTTTGGGAACTGAGGCAGGAAGATTGCTTGAGCCCAAGAGTTTGAGACCAATCCGGGCAACATAGTGAGATCCCATCTCTCCAATAAAATAAAATAAAAGAAATGGCTGGAGTTGGTGGTGCGTGTCTGAGGTCCCAGATGCTCAGGAGGCTGAGGTGAGAGCATTGCTTGCGCCCAGAGATCGAGGCTGCAACGAGCCATGATTGTGCCACCGCACTCCAGCCTGGGTGACAGAGTGAGATCCCGTCTCCAAAAGTAAAATAAAATAATGAAAGAAAATAAAGTAAAACAAAGACCCTGAATGATACATAGGTTTACTGCATTGAAGGACACATCCGTGATCATATTTACAAGTGGATTTCCCACAAGTTTGAGCCAACCGACCCTGCTGTTAATGAAGTTCGCTTGCACCATTGATTAGCAACATCCTAAGCATTGGTTGTTACAGATTTTTAAAAACCCCATAAATTTGTACAGATAAAAACAAAAGAAAATACAACTCAGTTTTCACTGATACGAATGCTTTAACAAATAGTGTAGGAGTTAGAAGTGACACCGCCAAGTGTGAATTTGTTCACTAGTGTCCATTCTGGCCCCAAGGGACAGGTAGCAATGCCTGGAGATATTTTTGGTCATCTCGTGGGTAGAGGCCAGGGATACTGCTAAACACCCTGCAGTTCACGGGACAGCCCCATAGCACATAAAATATCCGGCCCCAAATGTGCAGAGGCTGAGAAACCTCGGCTATACTTTGCCCACATCTCAGTACGTAGCAGGATGTATTTTCCCCACGAATAGACACATGCCTGTCATTTGCTCAGATCATCCGATCACATTCTTTGGCCAGGGGTCTGAGGTTTGGCAAATCCAGGCTCCAGGTCCAGCTTGGTCATTCACTTATTTTGTGATCTGGGCTGATGTTTCACATCAGCTCAGTAAAGCCTTTTCTCCTTGTCCTGTACTCACACTGAGTTTTGGTGAAGACCAAATGGGGTGTTCAGCAGGAAACAATTTGGAAAAGTATGAGGTGCTTACAAATCAAACCAGCCTATACTTTCTGAACACCTACTATGTGCTGGGAGTTCAGATCAGGAATTCACTGTCCTAGAAATGAGGCCACTAGCCATATGGTGGCGCAGGGCCAAAGGGCTGCTCTTCCTGAGAAGCATCCTCAGAGTGGGCCGGGAAGGCCTCCCGAAGGTAGGAAGGGCAACTCATACTTGAACTTGAGTTTGTATGGTAAGATTTTAGGAGTCAGTCTTCATGGGGTCAAATCCCACCCCAGACACCACCACCCAATGGCTATGCTACTTCAGCCAAGTGACTCAGTCTACTCATCTCTAAAGTAGAAAATAAAATAATAACTCCTGTTTCAGTGATCTATCTACATAAGAAAACACCCCAACCCTTAGTGGCTGAAAACAACAATGATTTATAATTTCCCATAATGCTGTAGATTGATCAGGTTCCGCTGGGAGGCTCTTCAACGTGGTGTCTGCTGACGTCACCTGCGTGGCTGCATTTGTGTGGTAGCTGGACTGCATGGGGAGGACCAAGTGTCCGGTGCCTGCCTCAGTGCCCCTCCTTGCGACCTCTTACTCTTTGTGGTTGGCTTGGGCTTCATCACCACATGGTGGTCTCAGGGAAGTTAGGTTTCTTACACGGAACCTGGCTTCAAAGAGAAGGCAGACTCTACCAGTCCTCTTAAGACCTGGGCTTGAAAAATCTCAGAACATCTTTTCTGCTGCATTCTATGAGTCAAAGCAAGTCACAAGGCAAGA
Source organism: Sapajus apella (assembly GCF_009761245.1). Classification (NCBI taxonomy): domain Eukaryota; kingdom Metazoa; phylum Chordata; class Mammalia; order Primates; family Cebidae; genus Sapajus; species Sapajus apella. The sequence continues at coordinate 71,668,791 of NW_022436942.1, forward strand.
CTAGATTCAAGGGAAACAGAATGTGTGTACAGGAAGGGAAGGAATCCATGCTGGCTACCTCTGGGAATGATCTACCATGGTATCTGTCTCATAGGATTGTTGTTGAACAAGGTACTATATGGGGTGTACTTCATTAGCTCTCTGAAAATGTAAGTTAATTTATCGATGAAGGGTGTTTTGGAGATGTGGTACAGGTGGTAAGTTGATCCTGCATTCTCAAGGCTGCTGGTTTGGATGGGACATTTTCCTGGTCATTTAGTTTCTTCCCTTGTCTCCATGTGTCATCTGAGTTACCTCAGACTTAAGTTTTCGGAGGTAACAATACTAGTAATGCTAACTCTTACAGAATGCTTTCTATATGCCAGATGTTTTACCCATATTATTATTATTATTTTTGAGACAGTCTCGCTCTGTTGTCCAGACTGGAGTGCAAAGGTGTGATCTTGGTTCACTCCAACCTCTGCCTCCCAGGTGCAAGCAACTCTCATGCCTCAGCCTCCCGAGTAGCTGGGATTATAGTTACCCACAACCATGCCTGGCTAATTTGTGTATATTACATAAAGACAGGTTTTCACCACGTTGGCCAGGCTGATCTTGAAGTGATTTGCCCCCCTCAGCCTCCCAAAGTGCTGGGACTACAGGTGTGAGCCGCCCCCCGCCCCTTTACCTATATTAGCATATTTAATTCTCACAACAACCCTTTGAAGTAGGTCCTATTACTACCCCATGTTACAGAAAAGGAAATCAAGTCACCAAGAGATGAAGCGATTTGTCCAAAGTTACACAGGTAGGAAACAGCAGAGCCCAGGATTTGAACTCAGGCCATGCTTGATCATTGTATTAGTTATCTGTTTCTGTATAACAGATAACCACAAACTCAATGGCTGTAAATAATAAACATTTATTACCTCACAGTTTCTGCGGGCCGGGAATCAGGAGCAGTTTAGCTGGGGCCTCTGGGTCAGGGATTCTCACAGGCTGCAATCAGGGTGTCAGCCAGGGCAACAATCATTTCAAGGGTCAACTGGGGGAGGCTCTGCTTCCAAGCTTGCTCCTGGGGCTGTTGGCCGGTTTCAGGTTCTTACCTGCTTCTGGCTAGAGACATTGTTCCTTGCCTCGGGGACCTTTTCTAGGGCTGCCCACAATATGTCAGCTTGCTTCTCTCAAAGCCAGGGATCTCAGAGAGGGAGCAAACAAGTCATAACCTTTTTCCAACTGAATCTTAGAGGTGACATCCCGTTTCTTTAGCCATAGTCTCTTCATTAGAAGTGAGTCGCTAGGTCTAGCCCACTTTCAAGGGGTGAGAACTACACAAGTGAATGAATACTGGTAGGTGGGGAACCTTGGGGCCATCTTAAGGCAGCCATCTTATGGTAGCCATCTTGGAGGTGGCCATCTTAGAGGCTGCTTACCACAACCACTGTATGCAACTCCTGAAGCACCACAGCTGCCCTCAGTAATAATCAACAGTTGTTTAAATGTTCTGGCTGCTTTAGATATTTATTACAGTAGCCTCAAAGGCCAGGGCAGAGGCTCACAGTTTCCCTGGCCTTGGTCTCTGTCCTCCAGGAAATAATAAGCAAATACAGAGATTGTTGATTCAGGTGTGGATGGATTGGTTGCTAGTGAGAGACTCCCAGAGAGGGGTAGATGTCATTTGAAAAATTAGTAGCATTTGGAAAAAGGGCTGAGCCTGTTGTTTTCCTCACACAAACTACAGAGTAGAAAGATGAGCAGAATCTCCTTGGTTTGTGGGGATGTATAGATGGCAGGGCAGAAATTCTCAACCGTTTATGAGTGGGCATTTTTAGACTCTTGGGGAAGGGAGGAAGGAGGATTCAGCGTTATGAAAAGGCTGAGAAACACACCTCTAACCCTAATTCTTTAGAGCGTTGCCCTGGATTCCTCTTATATCCGAACAAGGTGATTTTTCCCAGCTCACAGAGAAGTGACCATTGGTCAATGCAGTTCTGGTCACTTCTTGAGTCCCTGAACACCTGCATCCTCAGAGCTGGGGCCTCCTCTGTGGGGTGGGCTGGATAATGGTGGAGGGAAGGACCTGGCTGTCTGGGGAAATATACCAGGATGACTGGAGACAGCCATGCCTGGGAGGTGGGTCTCCAGGCGGTGGGGGTGCAGGTTCCTGTTTCTGCATTTACCTGTGAAAAGCCTTCCTGTCTCAGTGCCTTCATGCACTGCTCTAGTGCAGACAGAGATCCACAGTGGTTTATCTGCTTTGCAATCTTCCTCCCCATCCCTCAGCAAAACTTCAATATTTCACCAAAACAGAAGACTAAGACCCTGTGGATCCGTCCTCTGTGGATGTCCTTGCCACCTGGTTCACTTGTCTCCAGATCCAGTCTCAGAGCAGCCCAGCAGGCGCTGGGGATATGAGTGTGAGATCGCTCCCTATAGCCCAGCTGAGCCACCAGGAAAGATGAAAATCCTTCATCCTTTCCCCTTTTTCTTCCCATCGCTAGCGTCTGCACCACTCACCAGTGAGGGCTGTGAGGCAGGTAAGTGGATGGGGGATGGAGGAGGGGCAACCTCACCCAGGATGGGGCTGGGAAGGAAGGAGTGAGGTGGTGTAGGGTGCAAGGGGCTTGGACCAAAACTAGGACCAGTGTTTGGAACTTTTCTTACAAATGGGAGAGGGGTCTTGAAACGGTCTCTTTTTCCCACTGGCTAGGTTGCAGGAAGGATGTTTGTCCATCGAGTTCCTTAAGCCAACACTATTGAAAATTTCTCGGCCAGGTGCCGTGGCTCATGCATGTAATCCCAGCACTTTGGGAGGCCGAGGTGGGTGGATCACCTGAGGCCAGGAGTTCGAGACCAGCCTGACCAACATGGAGAAACCCCATCTCTACTAAAAATATAAAATTAGCTGGGCGTGGTGGCTCATGCCTGTCATCCCAGCTACTTGGGAGACTGGGACAGGAGAGTCACTTGCACCCAGGAGGTGGAGGTGGCAGTGAGCCGAGATCAGGCCACTGCACTCCGGCCTGGGCAATAAAAGCAAAACTCCATCTCAAAAGAAAAGAAAAGAAAAGAAGAGAAGAGAAGAGAAGAGAAGAGAAGAGAAGAGAAGAGAAGAGAAGAGAAGAGAAGAGAAAAGAAAAGAACATTTTTCTAGTCTTGGGAAAGGTGGGAGTAACAGCAGAGACTGCAGGCGATGATCATGGTAACAACAGCCACAGCCGCTAGCTGTCTCGAGCACGTGGCTTGTGCAGGGCATGCAACCCTCACGCCGTGCCACAGGGAGTGGTCATCCTGCTCAGTGTCCCCAGCTTTATCTGCAGAAACTCAGCGACAGAAAACAGAAATGACTTGCTCAAGGTCACATAACTTCAAAGTGTCAGAGGAAAAAGCCACGCGTAGTCCTGTTTGGCGCCAGTGTGAATGCCACCAACCACTGAGTTATAATTCCTACATCCTGTGTT
>NW_022436942.1:71677230-71778810 GCF_009761245.1 Sapajus apella
AGGCCAGGCATGGTGGCTCACAGCTATAATCCCAGCACTTTGGGAGGCTAAGGTGGAGGATTTCAAGACCAGCCTGACCAACATGGAGAAGCCCCCATCTTTTCTACAAATAAAAAATTAGTCCGGTGTGGTGGTGCATGCCTGTAATCCCAGCTACTTGGGAGGCTGAGGCAGGAGAATCCCTTGAACCTGGGAGGTGGAGGTTGTGGTGAGCCGAGATTGCACCATTGCACTCCAGTCTGGGCAACAAGCAAGCAAGAATGAAGTTCTGTCTCAAAAAAAAAGTGCATAATAGAAGTACCTCCCTCTTGTGGGTATTGTAAAGATTAACTGAATGAATCCATATAAAAACAGAGCAATTCCTGGCACATTTCAGTAAGTGTTAATGATTATCATTATTTTCTGGATATTTAATAGACATGATTATGATTATTCTCATTTAATCCTCTAATTTAACTCACTGGGGGGTAGGCGAGATTATCGTATTTTACAGATGAAAAGAACTGAGGCTTGTAGAGGTTTAAGAAACTTGGCCAAGGTCACACTGTGAGACATTTGGGGTACTGGCACTCGAATGTGGTACAAAACCCCTGTTCTTTCCTAGCTTGAGGCTTGGGGGCAGGAGAGAGAAAAGGTGGTGAGAACGCCAACAGAGGCCAGGTACACATGGTCTCAGCCCAGCCTTTGGTGATATATGGAAGGTTTGCTGAGAGAGATAGAGGCAAAGCAGATAATCCACTGTCGATCTGTTGTCACTAGAGCAGAGCCAGCGTATGAAAAACCCCAGCCTCACTTTATCTCCTCTGCTGGAATGTGAGTTCCAGATAGTCCACGTACATTCAGTCATATGACTCTTATAGGGACAGCAGTAGAGAACATTGGAAACCAAAATGGCCCCAGATGATGTCGGATGTGTAGTTGCTTTTCAGACCGACCACAAGTCCAGAGGAATTTCTCCCTGTAGACAACATTTTTTTGTCCTTCTCACCTGTGAATACCATTTTATTCCCTTTCCATCACCACCTATACAAGGGGGAAAAATCAAATGAAATATTTAACTGGTTTACACCCCTCCCCTGCCTTAGATAACCCACAGGAAGGAGGGAAATGGGGGTCTAGAAGAAGAGAAAGAGGGGGCAAAGCTGATGACTGTCCCCAACCCTCAAGCCATGGGCCCCCAACTGCTGGCCCCTCGAAGTCCAGTCCTGCCCCCACCCCGAGGTGTGCGGGAGAGGAACAGGAGCTTGCAGAAAGAAAGGCAATGCAGTGTGGCAGAGATGTGTATTCTTCCCGGTGACACAGTGAGCTCTCTCGCCAGCAAAATGTCCCTTGATCTATTTCCCCTGGTAGTGATTTCAACAACAACAATAACAGAAATCCATCATTTCCTTAGCGGGGAATGGAGGGCGGTGGGGGTTTGTTTTTCTTCTGGTGTGGACAGAAAGCTCTTTATTCTCTCCTTGTTTGGGAAGACTTTCCTGCCAGAGGAGCCCAGCTCCAGCTCCAGGAGGGGAAGCTGTGGGAAAGACTGGGGTGAAGAGATGGGTGGGGAGGATGGAGCCTGAGCTGGCCCTCTGACCTTGGGCCAGGAAATTCCTCAGTTTGCTCCTCTCCCAGACAGGGAGAACCACCCAGCAAAGAGAGAAGGAGGCAGACAGCAACAGGCATCCTGGGGAGCCGAAGATGATGAGCCACCTGTTACCAGTGATGAAAATAATAAGGAACGGAAGCATGTGGCATGCCCAGTGTTGTGATGACAGATTTCATGATGTGGGCACTCGCCTTGTGCCAGGTGTTTTTGCGGTTTTCACGACCTTTTGGATCTTCCAGTTAATCCTGCAGAGCAGGTTCCTTCCTCCACATCAATGTTCCGCATAATGAAATGGAGGTCCAGAGAGGGTAGGTAACTTGTCCAGGATCACCCAGCATGCACGTGGTATTCTCAGGATTTAAATGCAGGGGTCTTTAAGTCTAGGCCTTGTGCCCGTATTCACTCAAAGTGTGGTCCCTGGACCAGCAGTATCGGCATCACCTGGAAACCTATATTCTCAGGTCTCATTCCAGACCTACTGAATTCTACACTCTGGGGCTGGGGCCCAGCACTCTGTGTTTTAGCAACCATCCCCCTTCGGTTGAGGAGTATGCACCACCAAGCTTGGGAGCTCCTGAACCGAGCTAGCCTGGATGTGGCAAAACATCACGCCTCTCTGTGCCTGTTGTTATCATTTGCACATGCTGATTCCATTTGGCTCCAGAAACCCACAGCCAACAAGTAAAGTGCAACCAGCCATCATTGCTTTCTGTGAGCTCACATTTCTATTCTACCCAGACGAAAAGAAGATGTTCTTGCAGAGAGGGGGTGATGTGGTGGGTACAGCCCTGGAGCGGGAGAGAGGAAGGGCTCAGGGGCTGGTGCAGGCTTCACTGCTTGCTAGCTAGATAACTTAGGGCAGGTTCACCCAAAACAGACCCTGAGATAGAGACGTGCATGCAGGTGGTTTCCTGGGGTGTGCTCTTGTAACAAACGCCTGCAAGGAAGTAGGAGGCAGGATGGGGCTGAGAAAGAAGCTGGGCTGGGATGCAGGTGCGATGGGGAGCTCTGGAGCCAGGGTGATCTTTCAGACCAGACTGAGGTGCCCCAAATTGAGGTGAAGGGGGCTGAGTCTTTGCACCCCTACATCAACTGTACCCATGCCTGTCATTGGATATGGGTGACTCTGGCTAAGGTGCCTTCCTTCAGCCCAGGGTGGTTCCTGAGGAGGGCTGACAGCTTAGAACCATCAGAAGCCACCACTGCAGCATCTGGGGAATGAGGGCCTCAGCCTGGGGCCTGGGTGGCACACCACAGCATCCACTACACCAGGCATAGGCCTTCTCCTGAGTCTCTTCATCTGTAAAATAGGAATGACGGTACATTGCTTCTCAGCCTACCATTTAGAGTATTTTGATCAAATGACATGATGATGACATGATCGTAGTGACTATTGCTTATTGACAGTGTGCTACGTGCCAGGCCGTGCTAAAGATTTCCTAGGCAATTGTATCTTGGCTTCATTCTGACCCTGTGAGATGGGGGCTATGGTGATCCCCATCTTACCGAGGACAAATGCAGGCTCAGAGAGAGGAAGTAATTTACCTGAGGTCTCTCAGCTGCTAAAGGAGTGCAGCTGGGCTTCAGAGTCCCCCTCCTTAACCACTGCACAATCCTTCCGCACCCGGATGGAAGTGATTTGCATTCAGACAGTGGGGGTATGCAGGTGTCAGACATAGGATTTCTTACCTCCCTTTGGGATTGAATGAATAATTTGGGAATGACACGTGTACATGTATGTATGTGCATGTCTGCTCACGCTTTCTGATGAACCTAGTTCCCACTCTTTAGGATGACCAGAGACCCCCAGAGTTAACAATGGGGAAACTGAGGCACCCTTTTGCAGAGCCTTAGCCAGAAAATATGCCATACCCTGGATTCCCAGCCCAAGGTCGTTTCCAGGGGAAATTCCTTTGCAGGAATCTGCAAAGTGGAGCTGGCAAAGGCCAGCATGGAGCTGAGCGACCACGACCTGTAGGTGATAGTCTGAATGAGGATCTAAAGCCAGGACCCACTTGCAGACTCAGGCTGGGGCATGCAGGCTGGCCATCATGACTAGCCCTCTCAATCTAGTCTCTGTCCACTGCCCTCAAGTGGCCTGGCCTTCTGGTCAGCCTTTGCCCTTGGCCATCCCTTGGCTGGGGAATATCAAGGGGAAAATTCTCTTTGTTCTCTAAATACAATCCCGCGTAATTATGCAAAAGGAAATTGCTGGGGCTGCTGGGTGGAAAAAAAATCTAAGAATTAAGAAACCCTTTGGCAGGGCATGGTGGCTCAGGCCGGTAATCCAAGCACTTTGAGAAGCCAGTGCAGGAGGATCGCTTGAGGCCAGGAGTTTAAGACCAGCAAGACAGCAGAGCAAGACCTAAAAAAATTAGTTGTGCCTGTAGTTCCAGCTACTTGGGAGGCTGAGGCAGGAAGATCCCTTGAGCTCAGGAGTTCAAGGCTGCAGTGAGCTATGACTATGCCACTGTACTCCAGTCTGAGCCACAAAACAAGAGCTTGTCTCTACAAAGAAATCCCTAGACCAGGGGTTAGCAAATTAACCCCTGAGGGCCAAATTCAGCTCATGGCCTGTTTTTACAAATAAAGCCTTATTGGAACACAGCGATGCCCATTTTTAAAAAGCATACTGTGTTTCACCTTACAACTGCAGTGTTGAATTGTTGCAATGGAGAGTATGAGGCCTGCAGAACCCAAAAGATTTTGCTGTCTGGCCCTTTGCCGGAAAACTTTGCCAGCCCCTAGTCTAGACAGGAAGCGCCACAAGGGTAGGGACTGAGGTTGAGGCTTGAGTTTGGCTGAAGCTGGGGAACAGGGGGCTGGAACGGGCTGGGGGACCCTGGGCACCCAGGAAGCAAGCTTAGCCCTTGCCGGCTGGCACATCTTTGCCCAACTGAGACCATCAGGCTTCATGCCTTCTCCCCACCCTCCTTCCCCAGTGGCTGACTTGCTCCCCACTATGTTCCTAGGGTCTAGAGCAGTGCCTACTGACGCCATAAAGTATGTTTGATTCCCCAACTCACTCTTGGACATCAGCTAAGTCTTGCCCTCCCTGGGCCTCAGTTTTCACACCTATGTAATGAGCAAGACCAAGGTCTCTTTTTCTTTTACTTTTGAGATAGAGTCTTGCTTTGTTGCCCAGGCTGCAGTGCCGTGGTGCAATCTCGGCTCACTGCAACCTCCGCCTCCTGGGTTCAAGCAATTCTCCTGCCTCAGCTTCTGGAATAGCTGGGACTACAGGCATGCGCCACCACGCCTGGCTGATTTTTATATTTTTAGTAGAGACGAGGCTTCACCGTGTTGGCTAGGCTGGTCTCAAACTCCTGACCTCAAGTGATTGGCCTGCCTTGGCCTCCCAAAGTGCTGAGATTACAGGCCTGGGCCACTGCCTCAAGGTCTCTTTTTCAAATTCTGTGTCTATGAATCCTCCAAGGGTTTATCCTCTTTTAGGGGAGGTGGAGGAGGGTCTTGGGGCTCAGGATCGATTAGGAGGCATGGTGCCCACTGCCAGGAGAGGCCTGGAGAAAAGAAAGCTGAGAAGGTACTGAGGACATGGAGTCAAGAGGGGCAGCTGGGGGCAACGGAGGGGAGAAGACAAAGGGGAAAATTCCAAGCAGGGAGGCAGATGGGAAGGAGTGGCCCCCGGTGGGACGGACGAGGCCCGCTGGCCACAATCATGGGCCCAGCAGTCGAGCGTGAGGCCACAAGCTTTCCACAGAGAATGAGGCTGGGGAGCTAATGAGCTCGGGAGGTGCAAAGTGCCGTCCTGCTAATTCCTGCTCCCTGGGAGCAGCCGGAGAAGGCAGAGAGGGCCAGTGCCCAGGCTGGGCAGCTGGGCCGCCACTCAGGGGCTCGGCCAGCTGGTCAGCCGCCGGCTGGGGCTTCACGCCAGGCCCAAGGATGCCCCGGCCAGCCTGCTGGTCCACCTTGTGCCCTGCTGCCTCGGGCCTCGGGCAGGGGAAGGAGGGATCATCCTATGGCTTGGTCCCTAGAGCAAATGTTGTGACAGCCGCGTGCTCACCTGGACAGCGAATCAGCCCAGTGGCTTCCATGAGCTCAGGCTCAGACAACTGACTGCATTTCCAGGTTTCAGAAATATTCAGCTCTTCAAAACTGCTGACAATGACAAGCACCATCACAATGATAGAACAGCGATGGTGATAACAAGAGCTTCCAGTTACCCGGCACTCCTAGAATCTCAGGGGAGCCCGGTGAGGTGCACAGGGTTTATTGTTATAGCGAGGGTTTTCTGTCCTCAGCACTTTGACATTTTGGACCATGTAATTCTCTGTCGTAGGGGGCTGTCTGGTACACTGCGGGATGTTTATCAGTGCCCTTGGCTTCTACTCACTAGATGTGAGGCCCACCCAATTGTAACAACCAAGATATCTTCAGAGATTGCTAAATGTCACCTCCCGGGTGGGGGCGGGGAATACTGATTATGTCTTATTTTACGGAGGCTTATTTTACAGCCTTACCTTTCTGAGGCTCAGAAAGGTGAACACTGTGTATCTTGTAGGACTGAGTCTCAAACCTCCATCTTCAGCCTTCTCCCCCATCTCCACCAGCAAATAGGTTTGTTACATTTATTCTTCAGATATGGAGTTCTGGATCTTCTTCTTTGCATATATTTACAAAATTAGGATCATATCGAATATGCTTTTTTATAACTTGATTTTCTCCTTTAACAACTTAGCACTTACATGGTTGGGTGAGAAAAGTTGCTTATTGGTACATGTAGCATGACACCCTTTGTGTCAACATGCACACATGCCACACACACACACACAAACATATATTTGTATATTCATAAAACACACACACACACACACACACACCACACACACATATTTGTATATGCATAAAAAGTATATGGAAGATACACACAAAATTGTGGTCAGCAATTTCCCTTGAGAAGTTGGATTGGGGCAAAGTGGGAGTAGGGAATAGAAAACTCTGTTTCCATTACACATTTCTGAGCTGTTTGACCTTTTACATCAATCAGGTATTTCTTTTTAATTTTAAAACTAGTAAAACAGCACAAACATTCCTCTTTGACAATTCATTGATAACTACAACATAATTCTTTTTCTTCAACTTTTAAATTCAGGGGTCCACGTGCAGAACATGCAGGTTGTTACATAGGTAAACGTGCTGCCCAGATCATCCCATCACCTAGGTATTAAGCCCAGCATGCATTAGCTATTCTTCTTGATACTCTCCCTGCCCCCACCCGTTCCCTCTGACAGACCCCGATGTGTGTTGTCCCCTGCCGTGTGTCCCATGTGTTCTCATCATTTACCTTCCACTTATAAGTGAGAACCTGCAATGTTTGGCTTTCTGTTCCTGCACTAGTTTGCTGATGATAATGACTTCTAACTCCATTCATGTCCCTGCAAAACACATTATCTCATTCCTTTTTATGGCTGTGTAGTATTTCATGGTGTATATGTGCCACATTTCCTTCATCCGGTCTATCATTGATGGGCATTTAGTTTGATTCCATGTCTTTGCTATTGTGAATAGTGCTGCAATGAACATATGCGTGCATGTATCCTTATAATAAAATGATTTATACTCCCTTGAGTATATTTCCAGTAATGGGATTGTTGGGTCAAATGGCATTTCTGCCTCTAGGTCTTTGAGGAATCACCATGCTGTCTTCCATAATGGTTGAACTAATTTACACTCCCATCAACAGTGTAAGAGTGTTCGTTTTTCTCTGCAACCTCGCCAGCATCTGGTTTTTTTTTGTTGTTGTTGTTTTTTTGACTTCTTAATTATAGCCATTCTGACTGGCATGAGATGGTATCTCACTGCAGTTTTGATTTTCATTTCTCTAATGATTAGTGATGTTGAGCTTTTTTTCATATGTTTGTTGGCTGCATGTCTTCTTTCGAGAAGTGTTTGTTCATGTGCTTTGCCCACATTTTACTGGGGTTATTTGTTTTATTCTTGTAAATTTGTTTAAATTTCTTGTGAACTCTGGATATTAAACCTTTGTCAGATGGATAGATTGCAAAAATTTTCTCCCATTCTGTAGGTTGTCTGTTTACTCTGATGATAGTTTCTTTGGCTGTGCAGAAGCTCTTTAGTTTAATTAGATCCCATTTGTCAATTTTTGCTTTTTACAACATGAATCTTTAAATATTGCAAGATACTTCATTGCACGATGTACTATCATGAATTTAGCCATTGTTATGCTGTTGTTTAATCATAAATAATGCTGCAATGAGCATCTTCCTCTTGTGTTTAAGAATGGAAGGTTGAGGGGCAGAGTTCGAAGTTTTGCCTTGGCTCAGCTCCTTCAGATGCATTTTGTAACATTATCTCATTTAATCTTTTCAGCAATACTGTGGTTGGATATAACTGTGATCCTGTTGTACAAATTAGGAAAGTGGGACTCCAAGAAGCCCAGTGACTTGCCCAAAGGAATTAGCCGGCACGAGAGAGGTGTTAACAAACAACTGATTCCCTATTAAGACTTTCTCTCGCAAGCTATCCAAATGATCAAAAGAAAATGGAGGAGAGAAAACCTCAGCATTTGATTCTCACTTAACATGAACATGACTCACCTGGAATTGGGGTAAAAAGCAAATTCTTCAGAACTGGGGAGGACGGGAGGTAGAAGGTGAGTGTGGTGTAAGATGGTAGTGTGAGAAGTCCTGTGATGAACTGTTCTGTTTCTTGACAATTGTGGGGTTTGCATGAATCTACATGTGACGAACTTGCACAGAAACAAATGCACCCACAAATGAGTGTAAACTAAAAGTCAAAAATGTAAGACTGGTAAAATCTGAATGAGGTGGGTGAATTGCGTCAACATCAGTTATGTCAATTTTCAAATTGGGGTTTATACTAGAGTTTTGCAAGATGTTATCATTGAGGGGAACTGCATGAAGGGTATACAGCTAGTGCTCGACTTACAACCACGATTGGTTCCGACAGGCCGGTTGTAACACGATTTGGTCGTAAGTTGAGTATGTATGTACCGAGTCTGGGATAACAGTTGAAATGGTGCACGCGGAGATGGTAGTGCTGCCGGAAGCTGGTCCACACTGTCGTACGCCCAGCTGGGCAACGTTTGCGCTGCCAGACGCGGAGCAGTTGTGGCTAGCAATTGTGGTCGTAAAGTCGAATGGTCGTAAGTTGCATAGGTCGTAAGTTGATCAATACCTGTACCAGCTCTCTGTATTATTTATTACAACGGATTGTGAATCTACAATAACCTCAGGATAAAAAGTAAGCCCTCAAAGCAGATTCTGACTTAGGAGGTCTAGGGGTAGAGCCAGGGACTCTGCATTTCTGTATTGGTCCCTGGAGCCAATGTTGTGACAGTCGTGTACTCACTTGGATGGTGAATCAGCTCAGTGACTTCCATGAGCTCAGGCTCAGACAACCGACTGCATATCATGGTTTAAAAAGTACTTGCAAATGATGCTATGGCCTGTCCCAGCCAGGGACTGGAACTGCACCCTACAGCATTTGGAGGTTACTAGTCATAAGTGGCTATCAGGCACTTGAAACAGGGCCAGTCTGAATTGAGGTGTGCCATCACTGCAGAATACATGTTGGGTTTTGAAGACTTAGCATGAAAGAGAGAATGTAAAATATTTCATCAGCAATTTTAAATATTTATTATATGTTGACATGATATTTTGAAAACATTAGGTTAAATAAAACAGATGTTTAAATTTCATTTCAGGCTGGGTGCGGTGGCTTGTGCCTGTAATTTTAGCACTTTGTGAGGCCGAGGCGGAAAGATTGCTTGAGCCCAGGAGTTTGAGACCAGGCTGGGCAACATAGCAAGACCTCATCTCAAAAACAAAAATTTGTTTCACCCGTCTCATTTATTTTTCAAAATGAGGCTATTAGAAAATGTAATGTTGTACTTGTGGCTTGCATTATATTTTTATTAGACAGCTCTGGGCTACAGTGTTGGAATAAGATACATCCAGGGAAAAAAGGTGGTGATCAGGGTGGCAGGAGGGGATCAGTTCATTAGTCAGTCAACAAACAGTTCCTGAACACATGCTGTATGCTCAAGGTGAGCCATGCAGCTGTAGCCTCTGATCTTGTGGAGCTTGCAGTGTAGACTGGGAAAACCTAGTTATCTGGGGACATCCTGAAAACAAGGAGGGGGGCTTTCAGGGAGGAAGCAAAGGGCAGTGACAGAGTCGGAGTTTGTAGCGATATTGTCACTGACTTTGAACCTGGCCACAGGCTGATGTGTTCAAACAGTAAAGTTAATCATGTTATCTGGTCAAGGCACTGGGCTAAGTGTCGCCTGAATAATGGAATAATCAACTGGACAACCCCACTAGGTAGGTACTGATATTAGCCCCATCTTACAGCTACAAAAGAGAGGCTCAGGGAGGTCAAGTGACCTGTCCCAGTGCACACAACTAGAGAGCAGACAAAGGTTTTTGAACCCAGCTCTGCCTGACTCCAGATTTGTGTGCTTAACTACCACGGGATGCCACTTTTCTTTGCTCCTGGCTGGAGAAATGCAGTGTTGCACTGTTGCATGCATATTTATTGTTGCAGGGCTCTCTCCCATGCCAGCTCTCCAAAGGGGAGAAGTAGGCTGCCCAATTCCTGCCCTCTCCTCACGATCTTGCTGGCACCCTCTCCGGCTGATGCCACAGGAAAACTTGACTCATTCCCAAATTCAGCCTCTCCAAGTTCAGCAGGCCCCCAGCCCCATGCCTGTGGCTACTGGCCAACTCTTGGGTTGGGGGTGAGGCTGCTGGCAATGGAGGACTTGCCCCTGTGGCCAGAGCAAAGTTGGAATTGAAGTCACCTCCACCTCCTTCCCGCTTCCTCCCTGCCACCCTCCCAGCTGCCCACTATGGTCCCCAAGCCACCCCCAGCTTCAGTGCAATTTAATGTCTCACCGAGCTGTCCTTATTTGACAAACAGGTGATTTTGCTAACGAGGAATAAATGAGATCCACAGGATGAGAGAGGGTGTGCGGCAGCTGGCGTGAGGGCAACATGCGCCGGGTTTATTAAAATAATATCTGGCCACATGCTCGGAACTCCAGGCCCAGGGTGGGGGAGCACCTCGCTTTTCTCTCTGCCACCTTCTGCTCCGGCCCAGCCGCCGTCTTGTCCCTGTTCCCTTCCAGCTTCTGGAAGGGTCCTGTCCCCAATTTGGGCCAGACAGTTGGCATGGATGGGGGAAGCCTGGAAGACAGAGGTGGGAGAAAGTGGATGTGGGAGTGTGAGTACATGTGTGTGTGTGACTGTGTGTGTGATCGTGTGCACGTGCATGCATACGTATGTGTGTACGTGGAGCTGGTCTGTGTGGGAGAGGCAAGTTTAGCAGAAAAGAGAGCAGGAGAGAGTGGGTGGGGATTTAGGGAGAGTGGGCAGGAGACGGGGAGGAAGGGAGGCAAGCAGGACGGGCCCAAGGAGAATGGCGGGAGCCTGGGAGCATGGAAGCCCCCAGCGGTGAGGGAGCTCTGGGCCCTGGGATGGCTCTGAGGTTATTGCTATGTGACCTGGGGTGGGTGTCCTCGCTCTCTGGGCCTCAGTTTCATCACCTGCACAATGAGGGCTTGAAGCTTTGCCTTGTGTGGGTCCCTTTTGCACTGCTGTTTGATGAGAAAGGAAGACAGCAGATTTGGGAAGGGGAGAGGAAGAGCCACAGTCCAGGGGAGATGTCTCCTAAGGCTGAGGTGCTAAGAGAAGGTGTGAACCCAACTCCCCAGGGGGAGCCTGGCCACATTTGCACCCAACTTGGGTGGTGGATCTTCAGGCGGGAATAGGAGTGAGGGCAAGGTCTGGAATGAGGGAAACAGACAGGCAGTGGGAAGGTGGACTTAGGATGGAGCAGGCGGCGGTGGCTGGGAAGGCGGGAGGTGTGACCTGTCCTTCCCATCTCCGGCTTTCCTTACGCTGTTCTCTCTTTGTCCCTTTCTGCCTGGACTCATCCTCAGACCCTGCCCACTATACCTCCTCTCTGAGGCTGTCCACTGTCTCCCATGCCCCATAGCGGACATTACTCTCTTTTTGAGCCCAGGGAGCAGCAAGAGGACCACAGGAGAAGTTGGCATCCTGCAAGACCTCCTTGGGGAGGTGAGGCCTGAAAGTGAGTCTTGAAGGAAGCAGTGGCCCCTGAGCTTCAGGCAGTTCGTACCCCTTGTGGGTCTGTGCCCACCTGTCCATGACTTTTACTTAACATTGCTCTTGAAGTGTTTTTTTGTAAAAGTCATGGGCAGGTGGGCACAGACCCAAAACGCTTACTTTTGACATTGCTCTTGAAGTCAGCCAACGCTTTGTGCTTAAGTGGATTTGGAGAGGTACCATGTACATTAGAGTGACGTGGAAATCCAGCGTCACTCAATGGGCTTGCTAATGTGTTTTCTACTAGAAATGTATTTTCCTATGTGACTCATGGCATTAGGACATGTTGGTCCAGGCACAGGGGGAAAAGTGGTAGGAGTCCCTGAGGTCCCAACTGGGGCCCTGAGCCGAGGCAGGACAGGGGGTGGGGTGGGGGCAGGACAAGCAGGTCTGTGGGGCCTGGATGCCAGAGAAGAGGGTTGGGCTCCATTCTAGAGGCGTTGGGGAGCCAGAGAAGGTTGTTATGGGCATTTCTAAGCGGCTAACGTGTTCCCATTCTTGGGGCCAGGGAGGCTCCTGAAGGTGTGGGGTGGGGTCTCCTAGGGACGGTGTTGCTGCTTCTGGCCTGTCACTGTGCCCTATGGCTGCTGTCACTGTTCTCCCTTTCTCTGTTCCTGTCACACACTGAGCCTCTTTCCCTTTGAAGTGCCAATCTCTCTGTCTGTCTGTCTGTCTGTCTATCGTCTGTCTGTCTGTCTGTCTTCTGTCTGCCATTTTCCCTCTGGGTTCCTGCTATGTGCACACCTTCTCCTCCACCAAGCGGGCTGGGTATCTCCTCCTCCTCCTTCTCACTTCGCTCCCTGTGCTCCCCTGCCAGCCTTTCTTCCCAGCGTCTCTCTTCTGTATCTGTCTTCTCTGTGTCTCTTTGCTTCTCAGTCTCTTCCCATCTTCCTTTCTGCCTCGCTCTTCCTTTGTCTCTTTGCCCATGACCATCTCTGTGGCCCTCAGTCTCTCTGGATCTAATTCCACATCTCTCTGTCTTTATGCCTTTCTCTCTTCCCCATAAAACAAGGCTGTCCCCATCTAGGAATAGTGATTCTCCAGGACCCCACAACACACTGTCTCCAAAAGCACACTCAAACCCTAAAGGCCCATGATGTGCCCTCAGCTCATGGGTCCCCACTGCAGCCATCTCATCCGGGAGCCCACGCTGTCTTCTGTGGGCAGAATGAAGGTCACCCTTGACCATCTTAAGGGCACCCCCTCTGAGCCCAGGGCACACGCACAGTAGGTCTTTGGGAATGGTGTGAGGAGAGTGGCTGTGATGGGCACGGCTGTTCGGACTGGTCCTGCTGCCGTGTGGTTTCATCTCCGAGAAACTCACCCTCCCATGTGGAAAAAAGAGAAGCAAACACACACACCCCCGCCCACCCGGCTCCCCTCACCCTTCCTTGACAGTTTTCCTGTCTCCGGCTGTCTTCCTTCCCATCCATCATTTCCTCTTTTCTGCTCCTTCCCCCAGTCCCACACCCCATCACTCTCACTGACTCCCGCTGCCCTTCCCCAATCTCCATCTCCGCTGGCCCCAGTGCAAACATTCTCTCCTCCTTGCAGGGATCATAAGTGAGCCAGGGTGATGGGGAGGGAGGTGTCTTGAGAATCAAGGGTAGAGATGATTGCGGGACATGCAGAGTGTTCTGTTGGTTAATAGCCCAGAAGCGTCCCTCTCCCCTCACTTCCAGTCACAGGGGAGGCGGGGAGCAGAATTTCCATCTGAGATTTCTCAGGGTTTCCCATCTTAAGTGAAGACCCAATACCAGCCTTTAAGAATGATAGTCAAAGTTATACCGTGGTACCATAATGTAAGCATTTATCCATGCTTAGATCTTTAAGAAGTGATTTATAAAATTTAAATGCAGAATGATCCAGACCCCAACAAAAGCAAAGCAAAACTCCCAGACACAGAAAACAACCTGGAAAGAAATAAGCTATCATATTAATGTTGGTGTTCTTTGAGTGATGAGATGAAGTAAAACACACATACTGTTAAATCTTTTTCTGTATTTTCCAAATGTTTCTTAGTGAGCCTTTTAAAATTAATTCATTGTTTTCAAGTGGCTATGTTTATCCATGCAGCTGTATATATGCTTAACATTTTGAACACTGGTTTAACAGTGCCATTTTGAAAGTACTTTATTCTCATGTTTACATTTTATTTATTTTTGGAGTAGGTAATACCTTTGCCTGGTTTATAACTCAAAAGCTGGCAAAAAAGTATAAAGTGAAGCTGCTACCTCTCTCCCTCCCTGGCCACCTGGCTCTCCTTCCTAGAGGGAAATGGTAGCACCTGTTCCTTATGTGTGCTTCTAGTGACAACATCAAGTTAGGAATTTAGAAATATACATACTCCTTTAAGAACAGAGATGACTCAGGATTCCGTAACATCACTGAGTTTTCCCTTCTGCTTCAGGAGACTTAGTTCTGGTCCAAAGGTTGGAATTTCCCCAGCTCAGACAGGTGGTCTCTCTGGCCAATGTCCTGTTCCAGAACTCTTCCTTCCAGCCCTCCTGGCTTCTCACACTGGCCAAGACACAAAGTATCCCTTTTTCTTTTTCAAACCCTCTAGTATTCCTGATTACAAAAGCAATGCTTAAATGAAAACATTCGGAAACAGGCAATACAGAACCTTTGCTGTAATTGTACCTTCAGACATCATCAACAGGAACATCTTTTTGTTAATACTTTGCTGTGGTTTGAATGTGTCTCCCAAAATTCGTGTGTTGGAAATTTAATCCCTAATGCAACAGAGTTGAGAGTTGGGACCTTTAAGAGATGATTAGGCCTTGAGGGTTCTGTCCTCATGAATAGATTAACGTTGTTAATGTGAGAGTGAGTTTGTTATCAAAGTGAGTTCAGCCCTCTCTTTCTCTCTCTCTCTCTCTCAGTGTGATGCCTTCTGCTATGTTATGATGCAGCAAGAAGGTCCTCACCAGATGCCGGCCCTTGATCTTGGACTTCCCAGCCCCCAGAATCTTGAGCCAGATAAATTTCTGTTCATTATAAATTACCCAGCCTGGGGTACTCTGTTACAGTAGCAGGAAACAGACTAAGACGTATTTCCTCAGCGTTTTTTTCTAGGTGTATACTTTTAGATAGTGGAGGTGGATGGAGCAGAGTGTGTGGCATTTTCCAATTCTTCATTTAATGTATCATCACCTAATTTATCTGTCCTGTCAGTACAGAGAAATATGCTTCATTAATAAGATCCATTTTTGAGACATGGTTTGGGGTAAGAGAAGGGAAACCTTTTGTGCTTTGTCTGATGTTCCTTGTTTCTTGTTTTTTGTCTTCTTTTCTTTTTATTCTTTTTCAGGGACTGGGACTGATGAGGTCCAGATGGGTGATATTAGTAGCCAAGCTAGGGTACTCAAGGTACTTGATGCCTCGGTGGAATGAAAGAGACCCAGAGGTGCCCAGAGTGGTGGAGCAATGCTCTCCTGCCAAGTAGGAAACATTTATTTTGCTGGAAATGATGAAGGGCTGCCTTGGTCCAAGCTAGCAACTGTGGTTCAGGCTCATGCTGGCTCACTATTAGCTGGAGAGGCCTTAAAAAGAATGTGTAGCTTGCCTTCCTGAACCTTCCATAGACCTCTGGCTGCCAGAGCTGTCTGGGACCTGGGAAATCTCCACATCAGGATGGCTTTGGATCCAGGAGATCTTATTGAGTTGCAGCTTGATGAGACCCATGACACATCCTGCTCCTCCCTGGGCCCCAGTTTCCCATCTATAAGGAAAAGAGAGTGCACTGGGTGTCAGCATTAAATGAGTGCTTAGTAGATGCCAGGTGCTGTGCCAAGTTCTTTACGTTTGATGATCTCATTTTATCCCCAGCAACTCAGCAAGGTAGGTACTGTTAGAAGAGGAGCCATGGTTCAAAGAGATGAGAGAGTTTCCCTGAATGCATTCAAATAATAAATACAGGGGCCAGGATTTGAACCTAGAATTGCCTAACCCCAGTGCCCAACCTGTTGACCCAATGGTCTAAGAGTCCATGCTGTAAGCTGACTTTCCCATCAAGACAGCCACCAAGGGGATTGGGGAAGTGCATGTGACTTTAGTGGGCTTGGGTTTGACTGTCTCAGCCATTGTGTTCCTTACAATCTTCTGACGCTCTTGACCTCTTGGAGAACAGGGTTTGGATTCTGCTCATTCTAGCGTCTCTCATGTCCTGCGCATTGCCCTGTGCACAGAAGCTTTCAAGAAATACTTGTGAAGTCATTTCATTGAGCCTCTTTTGAACTTCTCTTATGCATTGGGCACTCTCCTAGGTGCCAGGGATAAACAGTGAAAGATAATAGCGAGTAATAAAAGTATTCTTTGTCTTGTGCTAGGCAGTTTGCTAAATGTACATAGAAATGCATATGCAATGTCAACTTGTTTAGCGCAAACCTCAAAACAACTCCACCACATCCTCAATCTTTATGTGAGAAAAAAGCTCAGAGAGGGCAAGAACTTTGTTAAGGGCACACAGCTGATAAATAGTAGTGCTGGGATTTGGAGCTGTCAAGCTCCAAAGTACTCTTTGTCCCTAAATTATATTCTTCCATCTCCCCAGTGTCTGGCGTCAGGGTGCTCACAGCTTACTTCAGTAGATAGGATATAGGCACAAATAACTATAATAAGAGGTAAGAGGGGGTAGGTACCTTCAGAGAACTGTAGAGAATGAATGAATGATGCAGGTTGTGTGAGCTTAGAAGATGGAGAACCTACTTGTGATTGGGAAAACAAGAAAGGTTTCAGAAAAACAGTGGCATTTGCACTGGGCATTGGGAAATAGGTAGGTGTTGCAACTGCAGAAATTGCAAGGAATAAAGTTTCAGAGGCAAGAAATTGCAGAACAGGAGTAAGAAATGTAGGATGCAAGTTTTGGTGGAGAGAAAGAAGAGACAGGGAAGGAAATGATAATGATTTGGACACAATGTGTCTTATTAACTTGAATAGTCTGTCAGTTGCTTCTTTTGTAGACAGTCATATCACATAAACATAATGACAAATTTGCCTCTACCTTTCCAAACATCATAGTTTTGTGCTCTTTTTTTTTTTCTTGTCTTATTGCATTTGTTAATGTCTGAAGTACAAAGTTGATAGCGGTGGTGATCTTGGGTAACTTTATCCTCGTCTTGTATTTAAATGAAAATATTTTAAATATTTCACCAATCTCTATGTCATTTGATGAGATTTCATTAGGAACTGGAGTGGAAACCAATTGCATCTGACACATATATGAGCCTCATCAGATTCTCTTGTCTCACCTGCTTCCCAGTCCTTAGCTATTTGCCTGGCTTAGCCACCAACAGCAGCCAACTCACTCCACGTAGTCTCATGCAATTCGGTTGTCTAGGGCTGATCAGCTACTAACCCCGAGTCTCTGGCTTCTCTTGTCACTTCTGGACTTAGAAGTAATATCACAACACAGTGTATGGCTTCCCAAGCAGCTGCCAGTAGGGCTGTCTGATGCAGCCCAGAAATGCAGGGGAGTTAATCCAGGGGAGAATCTTTGACCAACAGGATCAGAAGATGGGGAGGGAGCTGATCTGATAAACTCTCCTTCCTCCTCTGGTGCTCTATTCAGAGGCACGTCCATGTGGAGGTGCCCTGCAAGCCTGAGTAGCCCAATGGCCGAAAAACCTGCTTTGCTTTTCCGAGAAGCAGTGAGCAGCACAGGAATATATCACTTTGCCTTGCTCCCATCTGCTCCTGCCTCAGTTCCCTCTTCCCTCACTCTCACTGCCTTGGGTTTGTACCTTCTA
Source organism: Sapajus apella (assembly GCF_009761245.1). Lineage (NCBI taxonomy): Eukaryota > Metazoa > Chordata > Mammalia > Primates > Cebidae > Sapajus > Sapajus apella. Next base: position 71,694,705 of record NW_022436942.1, read on the forward strand.
ACAAGTTACTGTTTTCTGAAGCCTGGACAAGGACATTTTCCATATTCCTATTCAGCATTTATTGAGATAATTGTATCATTTTCCTTTAATCTGATAATGTTGTAAATTTCATTGAAACTTTGTTCCACAACATGCTTGTATTCCTGGGATAAACCCGACTTGGTGAGCAGATCTTTTTGCAGATGTGGAAGGGTCTGTTTTCCATACTGTTGTATACCTTGTGAGTGTGGCTACATGGGCACACCTGGGCATACAAAGTAACACAGCCTCTCTTGCTTCCAGCCGTGTTTCTCCTCTGCAGATGGAGTCAGGCAGGCTGGCAGCTGGAGATGATGGAGGTGGTGGCAGCAGCTCTGAGGACAGCAGGAGGGGGAGAGAGTGCAGAAAGGGTGGTAATTAGGAACCAGGCGGTATCACAAATCTCCTAGCCTCACTGACACCCGGGGAGAGTGATCACACACTTGGAGTCAGCCCAGACAAGTGCGAAAGCTCTTCACTCCATCTCTAGGCAGTAAGAAGAAGGGGAAGATGAGGGCTTGGGTATCCACAGCCCCACCCCCTGCACTCAACCCAAGAGAGCCATGAGGTCATCCTTGCACTCCCCCTCCCTCAGCTGTGACCTGGGTCAGGGAGCTGTGACTCAGAGGTGTGGAGGAACAGCCGAGAACCCTGCAAAAATAAGAAAAAGGTCCTGGGATGATGTGGCCCGGAGAAGGAAAGGTGAGGAAAGACTTCATCATGGCATCCAATCAAGGCTAGGTAGACCTTAACAAGCAAACTCAAACTCGCCCTCATCAGAAGTGGCAAAGCATGCTTTTCAAGGTTGAAAAATTAGTCCCAGAGGAAATTGGAAATTAGTATGGGTTGAAAGGCTCCTGTGTGTGTGTACCAGGGATGAGAGTTAGGTTATTTTTTAACAATCCTTCCATTTGCTGAATGGGGAAGTGGCAGCTCAGAGAGGCTGTGTCCTTGGCCTAAGGGCACACAGCTCTGTAGTGGTGGAGGGGAGATCGCCCTAATTTGGAAGCCATTCATCTCCCTTTTCCCTCATGAATAAGTGGAAGCTCTCCCTCTATGGGACAGGTGCTTGGAGGGTCAGGGTGTTTTCAGTGGCAGGGAGGTGGGCAGGTGGCCTTTTGATTCCAAAACAATGAATAAACAGGAATGTAATCCCCCATCCACTGGGGCTAGCTTCTTTTTGGGCCAGTGACTTTGGTTCCAAGGGAATTCTAGAACTAGGGATTCTTCCTTCTTCTCTGGTTGCAGCAATTCCCAACCTGGGAAGGTGGCCCGAGTGAGCAGCCTTCACTGGCCACAGTGTGAGGCTCTGTGGGTGATTCAGGTGTGCCCTTTCCTTCCCTTCTCAGATGAGCCTCCTCCCCAGAGTGGATACCTGGTAAGGGATAGGAAACTGGAGAGGTGGGCCAGCCCATGGAAAGCTTCCAAAATCAGCCCAAGAAACCACACTGAAGACCTGGAGTGGGGCGCCCCAGCCTGTCACTGGCCTCCTCGCCTGTCACTTGTCTCCTTGCTGACTCTGTTTCCAGAACATTCCAGAATGGCTTCCAGCATGGTGTTAAACTCCAAGAGAGGGTTCTTGGATCTCTCGCAAGAAATAATTCAGGCCAAGTCCACAGAGTAAAGTGAAATCGAGTTTATTAGGAAAGTGAAGGAATGAAAGAATGGCTACTCCACAGACAGAGCAGGCCTAAGGGCTGCTGATTGCTCAATTGTATGATTATTTCTTCATGATATGCTAAACAAGGGTTAGATTATTCGTGCCTCCTCCTTTATGGCCTTTTGGGTAACTTCCTGACGTTGCCATGGTGTTTGTAAACTGCCATGATGCTGGTGAGAGGGTAGCAGTGAGGATGACCAGAGGTCACTCTCGTCACCATCTTGGTTTTGGCTGGCTTCTTTACTCAACCTGTCTTATCAGCAAGGTCTTTATGACCTGTATTTTGTGCTGACCTCCTATCTTATCCTGTGTCTTAGGATGCCTGACCATCTGGGAATGCAGGCCAGCAGGTCTCAGCCTCATTTTACCCAGCTCCTGTTCAAGATGGAGTCACTCTGGTTTAAACGCCTCTGACAATGGGGCCTCTCTCTCTACGCCTGTTTTCCCCTTTTTCTTGTAACAATCTCGGTTTAGGTCTTTGCTTGGCTGTTTTCTCCTTGACAGCAAGGTCTCCTCACCTCTGCAGAGAGGACTTCCCTGACCAAAGTAGCTCCTATTACTCTACCTTTTCTTACCCCATGGCACTTATTGCTGCCCTTAGGGAAATTAACAAAAAATAAACACAATAATTTTTGTCTCCTTCCCATCCCATGCCCTGCTTTTAAGTGGTGGATTTTGTAGAGTCTAGGATCTTGGGTATCTTGATCGCTGACAAGACTGTGTACATAGTAGGTATTCAATAAATTGAATAAATGACTAATTGAATTAATGAATGCAAAGCATGTAGGCTCTGGCACTTACTAGCTGCATGATCTTGAGCACTTACTTAACTTCTCTGTGCCTCAGTTTTCTTATTTTTTAGAGATAGGGTCTCACTCTGTTGCCCAGGCTGGAGTGGAGTGCCATGATCCTAGCTCACTGCAGCCTCAACCCCCTGGGCTCAAACAATCCTCTCAGCTCACCCTCTCAAATAGCTGAAATGACAGGTGCGTGCCACCATGCCCTGTTTATTATTATTATTATTATTATTAATTTTTTTTTTTGTTAAGACAGAGGTCTTGCTATGTTGCCCAGGCTGGTCTCAAACTCCTGGTCTCAAGTGACCCTCCTGCCTTGGCCTCCCAAAGCTCTAGGATTACAGGTGTGAGCCACCATGCCTGACCTAGTTTCCCCATTTATAAAACGGGAGTGACAGCAGGAGCCTCTTCTTGTGCTTGCTGCTATGAGACAATGCAGACAATAATAGTATATCCTGGTCATCATTGGGTAATCATCTTACAAAGGAGGAAAGTAGGGCACAGAGAAGAGTGGCTGGTCCCAGGTCCCAAACAGCACCAGCTGCAGGTGGAGATTGCTACTTGGATGTCCTGGCTTTTGGCATTCTTTCCTTTAGTTGCTAGGACTTGATTCAGTAGGTCCTAGGATGCCATCTTAGGGGCCTCAGCAAGTATAGCTATGACACAATTTTTAAAATGAAAGTAGAGTGTTAGAAGAACAGCATCTAGGCAGGGCACGGTGGCTCACACCTGTAATCCCAGCACTTTGGGAGGCTGAGGTGGGTGGATCACAAGGTCAGGAGCTCAAGACCATCTGGCTAACATGGTGAAACTCCATTTCTACTAAAAATACAAAAATCAGCTGGACCTGGTGGTGCTCGCCTGTAGTCCCAGCTACTTGGGTGGCTGAGGCAGGAGAATCACTTGAACCAGGGAGGCGAAGTTTGCAGTGAGCTGAGATCGCTCCACTGTACTCCAGCCTGGGAGACAAAGTGAGATTCTGTCTCAAAATAAATAAATAAATAAATAAAAATAAAAAATAAAAAAAAGGAAAGAAAAGCAAAAAAGCATATAGCAGACAGATGAATGTGTCCCTAGAGAAAACTGGCCCCTGAGTTCCAGGTAGGGATGTTCATAGCAGCTCTATTTGTAAGAAGCAAAACCAGGAAGTGATCTAAATGCTCCAAAACAGGAGAGTGAAATTAATGGTGGTTTTCCCACTGGGCGGAAGACTCAGCTGTTGTAAATGTGGATGAACTAGGGCTCCAGACGGCAAACGAGATGGATTTCACAAACTTGGCCTGAAATGAGAAGGACTAGTATAGTGTAGACAGTGGTCGCTGCTTCCCAACCAGGGACAATTTTGTCCCCTACGCTGCTCGAGGACACCGGACACTGCCTGGAGACATTATTGGTTGTCACAATTGGGAGCTTGGGGGTGCTACCAGCATCTGGTGGGCAGAAGCCAGGGATGCTGCTAAACATCCTACCATGCACGGGACGGCTCCTCCACAAAGAACCATCCAGCCCCAAATGCCAATCAAGCTGAAGTTGAGAAACTCTGAGCTTTTAGATAAAGCTCAAAAACATCCTAAGCAAACTGTATGTTTAGGGATACGTACATTCTTAGCAAAACTATAAGAAAATGCATTTTATGAGATTGTTCCATGAGAGCAGGAGTTTTGTTGTGTGGTTGTTCACAGTGTGAGATGCTTCACCATCACCTTTTAAATGAGTGAAGTAATTACTGATAAACACCAAATTTGGGATAGTGATTATTTCAGGGTGGGATGGTGGGATGGAAATGGAAAATGCTTTTTTGTATATCTTTTTTTTTTTTTTTTGAGACTGGGTCTCATTTCGTCACCCAGGCTGGAGTGTGGTGGCACAAACACAGCTCACTGCAGCTTTGACTTAGGCTCAAGTGATCCTCCCACCTCAATCTGCCCTGTAGCTGGGACTACAGGCATGTGCCACCATGCCTGGCTAATTATTTTATTTTTTGTAGAGATGGGATCTTGCCATGTTACCCAGGCCGGTCACAAACTCCTGGACTCAAGCAATCCTCCCACTTTGGCCTGCCAAAATGTTGGGATTACAGGCATGAATCACCATGTCTGGCCTTTTGTATGTCTTAAATATTTCATAACAATAAAAATTTCCCTGGGGGAGGGGCAAAAACAGTGTATTCTTCCTGCTTTCAAAGACAGACTCACCTCAGATATGAGATCCCCTAGTAACTAGCTTTATGAGCTGGGCATGATGATCAGTTTGAGTCTCAGTTTTACTCATCTGTAAACTGGGTTCCCACCTCCTGTAATTGTCATTTAAAAATGTGGTATAGTGCTGACTGGGCTGGATGACATATGCCTGTAATCCCAACACTTTGAGAGGCTGGTCACTTGAGGCCAGGAGTTGGAGACCAGCCTTGCCAACATGGTGAAACCCTATCTCTACCAAAAATACAAAAATCAGCCTAGCATGGTGGCACACAACTGTAATCCCAGGTGCACAGGAGGCGGAAGCAGGAGAATTGCTTGAACCCGGGAAGCGGAGGTTGTAGTGAGCTGAGATTGCACCACTGTACCACAGCCTGAGTGACAGAGCAAGTCTCCCTCTCAAACAAACACACAAAAAACGTGAGACTGTTTCAAAAAATAAAAAAGATGTAGCACAGTGCCAGTGAGACGCTGGCTGGGAAAATACTTGGAAAGATCTGAGGAGGAGGTAGAATTAATTCCTCTGTCCCTGTGGCTCCCCCCAGCCCCTCCCCTTCACCAGCCCTGAATCCCAAGGCTCTATGTCATTGAGGAGGGTCACCACTGAATCTTCAGTGGAGATGCAGCATGTGCACAGATGCTACATGCATGTAATAGATTTGCAAAACTAAGGAAGAATTTTAAAAATTTTTGGACAAAAGGCAGCCAGCAGTGGGGGAGGGGGTTGGAGGCAAGCACGGCTGTGTATATATATGTGAATATGAGGACATGCATATGTGTACATGTGACTGTGAATGACAATATGTGTGTGACCCTGTGTCTAGGCATGTGTGTGACTATGTGTGTGTATGTGTGTGCTCTATGAGCACATATGTATCTGTGTGGACATTTGATAAATGTGTGTCTGTGGGAAGTGTATGGTATAGGCATCTTTGCATATGTGATTGTGTATATGTATGTGGTTCTGTGCATGAAAATATAAGAGTGGATAAGAGAGGTGCACACAAGCACGTATATAAATAAATCTTCATTCACACACAAAAGCTTCTGGGTGTGTACCAGTGTATATGTATTTGTGACTATGTGCATGCAAGTGTCTATACTCTACTAAAGATACATGTCTGAGTCTCTCTCTCTCTCTTCCTCCTTCCCACTCCCCCCACTCCTTTCCTTCTCCTTTTGCCCAGGTATGCTGGCCTAAGAATGACCACCTCAGGTGAGCCTCCTGCATCTCTGGCTTTGGGCATTCCCAGCAGGTGGGAGGCAGCTCAAGACAGGCTCTTATCAGGTGAAAATCCAGCTCCAGCCCCCGCTGAGCCCCAATGAGAAAGGAATTGCCTGCAGCCTCTTCCCTAATCCCCCAACGGAACCTCCCTCACTTACCTCTCTGTGTGGTAACAAAAGACCTTTCTGCTCTGGTGGTCACATTCCTGACAGCTTAGTTCAGAATGGGGGAAGGGACAGCAGGATTTTGGGGGGCAGTTGGGCAATTTCTATTGGCCTGAGTTTCCTCTTCTGAGAAACTGACACAGAGTGGGAAGAAGACAGGCAGCAGAAGGGTCAGTAGGCAAAACTGTATTGCTGATGTGGTTAAGTATGACCAACCTCTGCACTTCTGCATTTCAGACTTAGATGTGATCAGCAAGTGTTTACTGAAAACCCAGTACTAGGGGCCAAAAACCCAGAGATGAACAAAAGGCGTTTTTCTGTTTTGGGGAGGTGGTGTTGATGGAAAAGGAATCTAGGGACATAGATCACCAGAGTCCTGGTCAAACATGTTGTACCCTGGGGCAGGTAGGGATTTAAAACCTTTCTGCAGCCCCATTTAACTGGCCTAATTACTGTCCATATTCTTTGCTGTAGCATTCAATGTCCTGTATTATGGGGGAAGGGATATCTGGGAAAGCTTTCATGTAGGTGCAGGTTTGTGAAAGAGAACTGGACCCCACAGAACAGGTAGAGTTCTGGGAAGTGAAGCTGTGAGGGAGGGGCCTTTGGAAGAGAGGTCCTGACTTAAGAAAGGGCTCAGCAGCTGGACCTTGAGTCTGGTTGGCCATTAACCAATGAAATTAGGGTGGTGACAAGGCTGAGCTAGATTCCATGTAGTGATGTTGGTGCACGGGTGGAGAGTGTTTCAGTTGGCAAGGTGACTTCATTCCTGTTACTTTACCTTTTCCCGTCAACCCAGTGAGGCTGATGTTCATTTGACATTTGAAGAAATGGAAGAAAAGGAAATAGTCATGACTCACTCCAAGTCTGCATAGGGCTCAGGCCAGTGCTCTTTTCTTTACAACACAGCTGTCTGCTCTGCCCCGATGTGAAAAGAAAGTCCTTGAGATCCCAGGGCTGGGGAATCTCTTGGATGATGGCAGATTCCTGTTTGTTTATACCTGCTTATGTCTTGACTTTGCCATCAAATATCTGTTCCTTAATGTCATCACTAGGAACATGCTTCTGTTCCCATAAGTTCCCCCATTTATTCAGCGACCCATCTATCCAATTCTCTATTGACCTACATTTTTAGCACTCCTATACATCCACTTATCCATTTATTCATCTTCTTCTCTACCTATTCATTCATCCTTTCATCCATCCATCCACTCCCCCAACCCATACATCCTTTCTCATTCATCTGCCTACTCACTATTCACCCATTCATTTCCCCATCAGTCCATGTATCCATACACCCAATTATTCATCTTTCATCTATCCATCCATAAGTTCATCTACCAATGCCCTCCTATCTATTCACTCACTTATCCACCCACATGCCCACCAGTTTATACTCCTATTCTTTCATCCATCCAAATACCCACCCACTCACCCATCTACCCACTATCCATTCTCTTACCCAGTCATCCATTTATATACCCACTTATCCATCCACACATTGACCCATCTATATATCCACTCATCTATCCAGCCACCCATCTGCAAATTTAACAAACCCACACTCATCTACTCACCATTTATTCACTATTCACCTATATTAACCTCTCCTTCATTTACTCACCACATCCATTTACTTACCCATTTACCTACCCGCTCATCCCCACACCCACCCAATTCCCAATCAACCCTAGACTATCCACCTACCCATCTCTTTGACCAACCAATCAACCATCCATGCAAATACTCAACTGACCACCCTCTCACTAATCCATTCATCCAGTCACCTACCCACCCACCCCTCATTGCTGGGCACGGACTCATCATTCCATGTGAGAGTCCAGGTTGGTCTACCCAAGCCAGTGCTGCCTGCTTACAGGGCTGCCATGACTCAACGCGCATGCAGAAGGCTGCAGGAAGGGGAGGTGGAGCGGCAGTAACTTACACGCAATCTCCCCTAGGATTTAAAGGCCACCTGAGTGCTCTTTCTTCCAGGCCCAGCGGTAAAAATTCTGGTAAATGAAAGAAAAAGAGAAACAAAGAGACAGAAACCCAGGGAAGGAGTAGAGAAGAGAGAGGAAATGATAAAGACCAGGGAGTGAACTAAGGAAGAGGAGAGGGGCCAGGTGCCGTGGCTCATGCCTGTATTCTCAGAGCACTGGGAGGCTGAGGTAGAAGGATCACTTAAGCCCAGGAGGTTGAGGCTGCAGTGAGCTATGATACTGCACTGCACTCCAGCCTGGGCCACAGAGCAAGACCCTGTTTCAAAAAAAAGTAGGGGGATGGGGAGAAAAAGAAACGAAAATGTATGCAGAGAGAAATAGGAAGTGGAATACAGGAGTAATGGAGAGAGACAAATGATTACATATTATGCGGGCGGGGGTGGGGTGTGGGGAGGAGGCGCAGGCTAGAGGGTCCCTAGCGTCACGCCCTGTCGCCCTCCCTTGAGCTCCCGGAAGCCCTTGCGGACGCGGCCAAGCTCCCCGCCTCCTCGGGGAGAGACTTGGAAGCCTCGAGTCGCCGGGTGGGCGCGGCGCTCCTGGGCGCACCGGGGCGCATTGGCACTGGCGGCGGTTGCGCGGGCTCGGCCGCCCTCACCATCAATTAAGCGACCGCGGGGTCCCGCAAGCGGCAGCGACTGTGGAAATTACCTTTTGATTTCTTAATTACATTGTCCTCACCTGCAGCTCAACCTGCCTAGGAGAGGCGCACGCCGAGCTCGATTCTCCGGGTGCCATAAATTAGGACGCCAGTCGCCGGCGAGCGCTGGGGCTTCCAGTACCTCCGAGCGAAGCCCGCGGGCTATTTTTATCTCCCTCGGCACCTCGCAGGAGCTTCTGCGAATTCACTGCCCCCCACCCCTCCCCCACACACTGTCTCATCTCCCCCGCAACCAGACCCAAGTCTGTTCCCAGATCTAGGTTCCAAACCCAGCCTCTGCCAGGCTCTGATATGTGACTCTCGGCGAGTGCCCCCACCTTTCAGAGCCTCAGTTTCCCCATCTATAACATGAGAATAAAACATAGCTCCCATTTGTCTGGAGGGTAAGGCCTTGTGAAGGCTTAGTCCCACTAAGCACTCTCATTCATTCGTTTCGTGAGTACAACTTCAGCGTAGATCTAGTGCTATTCTAGGCTTTGCAGATAAGGAGATGAGCTTTCTAAAACAGTATCTGCCTTCTTAAAGTGAGCAATGGCTATGATTTATTATTATTATAATACTAATGTTATCAACAGGTTCCAGGCTTTTTGAGATTCTTGGCGGATGCTGCAGATGGGTGCATGGAGACATGTGGGTGGTGTTGCGGAGGGCAGGCGAGGATTTAGGGTGGAGGAATCGTCAGATTGGGGTGGAGCTGACCCACAACACAGACTCAAAGGCATTCTGGATATCAAGGCATTTGACAGATGGGGGAGTGACTTATCCACGCCCGCTTAGGCACTGGTAGAGATTAGGTCTGACCTTTCCGGCCCTTCTCTCCCCATAGCTTGGTGATGCCCAAAGTGTGGTTCTAGACCAGCAGGGTCAGCTTCATGAGCAATTTGTTAGAAATGCAAATTCTCAGGCCATACCCTGAGACCTCTGAAATTAGAATCTCTAGGAGTGCATCCAAGGAATCTGTGTTTTGACAAGCTCTCAAGGGGATCTTTATGCCTGATATGGTATGATAAGCACAGTGGCCAGGTGCAGTGACTCACGCTTGTAATCCCAGTGCTTTGGGAGGCTGAGGTGGGCCGATCACTTGAGGTGGGGAGCTGGAGACCAGCCTGGCCAACACGGTGAAACCCTGTCTCTACTAAAAAAATGCAAAAATTAGCTGGTTGTGATGGTGCATGCCTGCAATTCCAGCTACTTGGGAGGTTGAGGCAGGAGAATTGCTTGAGCCTGGAGGCAGAGGTTGCAGTGAGCCAAGATCACGCCTTCCAGCCTGGATGACAGGAAAAAAAAAAGAAAGGAAAGAAAAGCACAGAATTGCCCTGACGAATGCCGTGTTTCCTTCGTTCACTGCCTTGAGCTCAGAAAATTGATTATTGTGCTTCCTTATAAGAATTCAAGTTGCACCCACACTGAGGCATCCCACATGCTATAAACATCTACTTCAGGGACCCCCAGACCTGCTGATGCCCAGGTTAGAGCCTGTGCCATAGCCCAAGCTCACATTGAGATTACCTGGGGAGTTTGAGAAAGTTCAGATACCTAGGCCCCCTCCTAAGACCAATTCAATCTGCATTGCTGGGAGATATGCTGAGTGTCAGCCTTCCAAAGCTGCGGGTGACTCTGATGTTCAGGGAGGGTTGACAGCAACTGCCAGTGTAGAAGCTGACCAGAATGGGGAGTCAGGGGTCTCCATTTCCAAGCCCAGTCCGGCCACGGACTTGCTATTTGGGGCCAAATGTGGTATCCCCTTCGGCAGCCATCTAGGCCATATTCCATCAGGTTATCGTAGGTCCAAAGTGATTGGAGGAACAGGCAGAAAAGGCAGGTTCTACATGGGGTTCCCCCTCCTAGAATTTGAGCCCTATGTAGGTTTGAGATAGGGCCTGAGAATATGCTTTTTATTTTATTTATTCTTTTTTTGAGACAAGGTCTTGCTCTGTTGCCCAGGCTGGAGTGCAGTAACATGATCACAGCTCACTGTGGCCTCGACTTCCCAGTCTCAACCTGAACCTCCTGCCTCAGCCTCCTGTGTAGCTGGAACTACAGGTGCACCACCACACCTGGCTAATTTTTTGTATTTTTTGTAGAGATGGGTTTGCTCAAGCTAGTCTTGAACTCCCAGACCCAAGTGATACTTCCTGCCTCGGCCTCCTGAATGCCGAAATTATAGGTGTAAGCCAACCTGCATGGTGAGAATATGCATTTTAAAAGAGCTGCCAGATAAACTTTGCTACAAATGTCCACTTTTTGAGAGATCCCCTGGGGGCAGCAGAACAGGCAAGCTAAGGACCTGTTGAACCCTAACTTCATCTTACATTGCAATCCTGTTTGTCACCTTTCTAACCCCTTCTTTCACCTAATTGACTTTCTTCCTCTTTTGAGCATGTTGATTTAAATTCCTTTAAATTCATGTTTTCTTGGCTGGGCATGGTGGCACATGCCTGTAATCCCAGCTACTTGGAGGCTGGGGCAGGAGAATCGCTTGAACCCGGGAGGTGGAGTTTTCGGTGAGCCGTGTTATAGTGAACTCTAATTCTCTTCAAAGAATCAGTATGTCAGTATGTTTAGTTCTCTTATTCTTTAATTCTCTGTTTTAAAGTTTAACTTCCTTGTAATTCCAGTAAACAACCTTCTCCGCCAGTTCTAATCAGTGGTTCACATCTGTTCCACCGGCCCCCGGCTCTATCCTGACTCATCCTGGTCACTTGCTCCAGTCACCTATTCTGGTTGCCTTCTTTGACCTAGGTCACCCCTGGCTACCTGCTCTGACCTGCCCATAACCGTCCTTCCCACCAAAACACCCACTCTGCCACTCCAGCTTGGACCCCAGCTCTCTTTAAAATAGCCAATCAGGATTAGTCTTGCTTGTGCAGTCTAACCCTAGCCAATAGGGGATGACACAGCAGGAGGGACAATCCCCATCAGGCATAAGTACCCCTTCCCCCCCTTGTCCAAGGATGCAGCCACTATTGCTCCATCCATGAGCCACACCCTTCTATAGAAGTAAACTGCCTTGCTGAGAGGATTTATCTTCGAGTGCTATTTCTTTGGTGACATCAACATTTTATTTGTAACAGCTGAGATCATGCCATTGCACTCTAGCCTGGGCAACAAGAGTGAAACTTCATCTCAAAAAAAAAAAAAAATTATGTTTTTTTTTTTTTCCTTTTTGAGCATGTTTATTTAAACTTCTTTAAATTCATGTTTCTTGATATTTTAAAAATATTAGTTGATAGCTATGTGCAGTGGTTAACGTATGAAAATCTACCACTTTGGGAGGCTGAGTCAGGAGGATGGCTTGAGCTCAGGAGTTTGACACCAGCCTGGGCAACATGGCAAAAACCTGTCTCTACTAAAAATACAAATGTTAACTGGGTGTGGTGGCATGTGCCTGTAGTCCCAGCTACTTGGGAGGATTGTTTGAACCCACGTGGTGGAGGCTGCAGTGAGCTGAGATGGTGCCATTGCAGTCCAGCCTGGCTGGGTGATAATGTGAGACCCTGTCTCAAATATATACATATATATATACACAATATATATATATATACACACATATACATATATATATATATATACGCATATATATATGTATATGTATATATATGTTGAGGGAGACACTTTTGGGGGGCTTAAGGAGGAGAAGGTTTTCACCCAAGTATATGTCTATCAAATATTGATCAAAATTCTCAAAAATGCTTCTACTGAGCTCTTAGTTCTAGAAAAGGTGGCATAACAAAGACCAGATTTATTATCCTGCCTTAAACAACTAGAAAACCAGACCAAATATTTATTTATTTACTTTTACTTATTTAATTTTAACTTTTATTTCAAAGTCAGGGGTACATATACAGATGTGTCAAATAGGTAAACATGTGTCATGGGGGTTTGGTGTACAGATTATGATGTTGTCGCCCAGGTACTAAGCTTAGTGCTCAATAGTTATTTCTTTCTGATCCTCTCCTTCCTTCCACTCTCCACCCTCAAGTAGGCAGTGGTGTCTGTTGTCCCTTTTTCTGTGTCTATGTGTTCTCATCATCTAGCTCCCACTTATAAGTGAGAACATGTGGCATTTGGTTTTCTATTCCTGTGTTAGTTTGCTAAGGATAGTGGCCTCCAGTTCCATCCATGTTCCTGCAGAATACATTATCTTGTTCTTTTTTATGGCTGTGTAGTATTCCATGGCATATATGTACCACATCTTCTTTATCCAGCCTATCATTGATGGGCATTTAGGTTGACTCCATGTCTTTGCTGTAATGAATAGTGTATGAACATACACATGCATGTGTCTTTATGGTAAAATGATTTATATTCCTTTGAGTGTATTCCCAGTAATGGGATTGCTGGGTTGAATGTTAGTTCTGTTTTCAGCTCTTTGAGGAATTGCTACACTGCTTTCCACAATGGTTGAACTAATTTACACTCTCACCAACAGCATATGAGCATTCCCTGTTCTCTGGCAACCTTGCCAGCTCTGTTATTTTTTGACTTTTTGACAATAGCCATTCTGACTGGTGTGAGATAATAAATATTTCACTGTGGTTTTGATTTGCATTTCTAGTGATTAGTGATATTGAGCTTTCTTCCATGTGCTTCTTGGCTTCATGTATGTTTCCTTTTGAAAAGTGTCTGTTCAGGTCCTTTGACTATTTATTTTTTGAGACAGAATCTTGCTCTGTTGCCCAGGCTGGAGTACAGTGGCACAATCTCAGCTCATTGCAACCTATGCCTCTCGGGTTCAAGCAATTCTCCTGTCAGCCTCCTGAGCAGCTGGGATTACAGGTGTGGACCACCACGCCCGGCTAATTCTTTTTTTTTTTTTGTATTCTTAGTAGAGACGGGGTTTCACCATGTTGGCCAGGCTGGTCTCAAACTTCTGACCTCAGATGATTCACCTGCCTTGGCCTCCCAAAGTGCTGGGATTACAGACATGAGCCATCGCACCTGGCCTTTTGACCACTTTTTAATGAGGTTGCTTGTTTTGTGCTTGTAAATTTCAGACAAAATATTTAAAAGCAACAGTTTTGGGCATCGAACAACAGGTAGTCTAGGTCTGTGCCCCTGAGAGAAGGAAAACGAGGAGCCCTCTGGGTTTCCAAGCAATAGCACAGAGAGGGGAAACCTAAAGAGCTTGAGAACTTTCTGAGTGAACTCAAGATAGAGGTAGGAGTTCAAGGAGTCCAAGTGGGTAGAATTTATGGGACAGGGTGTACTGGAGAGTAGAGATCTTCCTGGGAAGATAACTCTAGAAATCAAGAGAGGAGTTTTCTTATGTCCTTGGTTCTGGGTTCTGTGCATGTGCCAGAGGTAACTTCCTGAAGTCAAGGAGAGAACCATCAAAAGGAGTAGGTAGAACAATTTCTAGATCTCACACAGGGCTGGGAATAGCTCATGTGACCATGGAAAGCCCTCATAAGAGACAGGCCATGGGGCAGGATCCTCAGAAGAGTACAGCTGTAGTAGTGGGGATAAGTTATCCCTAGATGAAAGGCTGCTGCTTTGACACTGCCCTAAGAAAGCATAAAAACAAGATTTGAAAGCTACAATTGGCTAAGTAGCTTAACTGTTTGCTAGGACAAAACTCAGCACTTTACAACAAAACTGAGCAACCAAAAGTAAAACTGTTTTTTGTATAAGATTAAATGTACATGTATTATATCGGATCCAGCAGTCCCACACTGAGGTAGTTATTCAAGAAAAATGAAAATGATATTCACACAACAACTTATGCTGAATTTTTTACAGTGGTTTTATTCAATGTAGCTCCAAACTGAGAAGAATTCAAATGTCCACCAATTAGTAAATGGGTATCAGTTAGTGTTACTTCCATACAAGGGAATGCTACTCAAGAGGAAAAATAAATTTACTACTGATGTAAACCACACCATAGACAAATTTTTTTTTGTTTTTTAATTTTTACTTTTTGAAATGGAATCTCACTCTGTTGCCCAGGCTGGAGTGCAGTGGCACGATCTTGGTTCATGGCAACCTCCGTCTTCCGGGTTCAATCAGTTCTCTGCCTCAGCCTCCTGAGTACCTGGGATTCCAGGCACATGACACCACACCCAGCTAATTTTTTTGTATTTTTAGTAGAGATGGGGTTTCGCTATCTTGGCCAGGTTGGTCTTGAACTCCTGACCTCGTGATCTACCTGCCTTGGCCTCCCAAAGTGCTGGGATTATAGGCATGAGCTACCATGCCCAGCCATAGATGAATTTTAAAACCACAATGCTGAGTAAAATTAGTCAAGAATGAAAGGTTACATGCTGTATGATCCCATTGGTATAAAATTCTAGGCCGGGCATGGTGGCTTATGCCTGTAATCCCAGCACTTTAGGAGGCCGAGCCGGGATCATGAGGTCAAGAGATTGAGATCATCCTGGCCAACATGGTGAAACCCCGTCTCTACTAAAAAATACAAAAGTTAGCTGGGTATGGTGGTGTGTGCCTGTAGTCCCAGCTACTCAGGAGGCTGAGGCAGGAGAATTGCTTGAACCCAGGAGGCGGAGGTTGCAGTGAGCTGAGATGGCACCACTGTACTCCGGCCTGGCAACTGGCAACAGAGCAAGACTCTGTCTCACAAAAAACATTGGTGTTCTGAGAGATAAAAAATCTAAAAAAAAGGCAGAACTATAGTGATGGGAAGCAGAACTTGGTTGCAAGGGGGCCGGATGGGAGGTTGGGTGTGGGGTGGGAGAGGGAATGACACCCAAGAAGCACGTTTTCAAATGATGGAAATCTTCTATTTCACGATTACAGTAGTGGTGTATAATTTGCCAAAACTCATTGACTTGCACACTTAGAATTGGTTAATTTTATTTGATGCAAATTATACTTCAATAAAGCAGATTAACAAAAACGCTCATGCCCTCTGGCTGCAGAAGTTTACTTCTCAGAAGGTATCCCAAGGAAATATTCAGAATGTGGGCAAGGATTTATGAACAGGGATAGCCTTCAAAGAATTGTTTATTATGGTGAAAAATTATGTACAAACAAAACATCCAATTGTAGAGGTGGGATGAAATAATGATGACATGTGCATAGGATGGGTTGCTGTACAAGTTATTAAAATAATTTAATGACTTGGGAAAAATAGGCACAATGAAATGCCTGCTGAAGGACAAAATGTGAGCTGTGGTCTCCGGAGTGCAGATACCTGTGCTGAATCCTGACTTTGCCACACGCAGCTGTGTGATGTTGGGAAAGTGCTTCGCTTCTCTAAACCTTGATGTTCTCATCCTTACAATGGAGGTGCCAACACCTACTGTACACGTTGCAGTCAGGATTAAATACGATCCCACTAGTAAAATCCTTAGCGCTTGGCATATGACAAACATGATAAATGCTAGCAGAGGTTATTTGCTGTGACCAAAGTCTGTAAATGGCAGGACAGTTTTGTCTAAAATTCCCTGTAAAGGATAACACAGAAATATACAAGCATATTTATCGTGGTCATCTTTGGGCTATGGGAATGTAGTTTATGTTATTTTTCCTCCTCATACTTGTCTTTGTTTTCCAGTTTTTCTATAATAAGGCTGCGTTATTTGTAGAATCAGAATCAAACCCATAAGCATTGTAAAGAGTTTCCTTTGCATTCCTGAAATTCTACAAATGTATATAGGAGCATCATTCCAGACACAGAGTAGTGATTAGGGGATATGAGGTGGAGATGAGAGGAATATAAGACTGGGGAAAATATGCTTCTTGCTTTCAAAGTGTTAGTTGGGCGTGGTGGATCATGCCTGTGATCCCAGCACTTTGGAAGGTTGAGGTGGGTAGATAACTCGAGGTCAGAAGTTGGAGGCTAGCCTGGCCAACATGATGAAACACTGTCTCTACTAAAAATACAAAAATTAGCTGGACATGATGGCGTGCACCTGTAATCCCGGCTACTAGGGAGGCTGAGGCAGGAGAATCGCTTGAACCCAGGAGGTGGAAGTTGCAGTGAGCTGAGATCAAAGCACTGCATTCCAACCTGGGTGACAGCGAGACTCTGTTTCAAAACAAAAAACAAATAAACAAACAAAAACAACAGCAAAAACCTCCAAAGTGTTTGCAAAGTATCTGGGTACATACATTTGTAAAACATAGAAACAAAGAATCCTAACACAAAATGGAATGGACAAGAGGTGAAATTGGCAGAGGTACAAGTAGTATGACAGAAGTGCTGTGGAAATGCCCTAGAAGGAAATGTTGGTGTTGCCTGGGAGCAGCAGGGTGGCTTCCCAGAGGATCGGTGATCAAGCTTGGCTGGGACGTGAACAGCACTCCTGGTGGAGGGCACTGTGTGAGCAAAGGTGTGGAGCTGAGAATGTGCAGACCATCTTCAGAGGATGATGAGCTCACTGTGGAGGCTCGATGGCGGGTGTGTCTGATGGAGCGGAGTGGGAAAGATACAGCCTGGCAAGTTTGTGAAGTTCTCGGTTCTAGTTTTGTGACGGAAGTGCTGAGAACAGTGACCACATGTCAGCACTATTCTCAGCACTTCACATGTGTTTACACTTTTAAACTTACAGAACTCTGAGTCAGGTATTATTTCAAGCCCCATTTTACAGAAAGCAAACTGAGGCAGAGACGCGCGAATAGATTTGGTCGCACTCCGTGCAGCTAGCAGGTGATAGAACCAAGACTCAAATCCAGGTGGTGTGGCCCACAGTCCCTGATGCCTTGACACAGCCCTGCACTGTGGAGATCAGGCTTGGATGTTTTCTTTTTGCAACAGGAAGCCATGGATGGTTTCATAAAAAACTGGAAAGTACCTTTAGCCAAGACCCAATCCTGTTCTCTACATCTGAGTAATTGCTTTCTCTTTCTTTCCTACACAAAAAGATGTTCTGGAAGAAACCAAAGGTGATCTGCTGGCCACGGAACAGGAGACTTGGATTTAACCCTTCAACTCTGACCCTCCAGAAGAAGCAAGACATTTCTATTCTGTGCTATGGATTTCTTGTCTTAATAAAGATGGAGCTGGAAGGAGGAGGAGAAGAAAATGGAGTGCTTCTAAGTGGGGACAAAAAAATTCCCACAAAACCTTGAAATTTTATCTCAGCCTCAAGTGGAGATTAACCATGCCAAAATATCTGTGTTATTGATAACAAAATGATGATGATTATTATATTTTATTTTTCAATCCTGGTAATTATTGTACATTAAATCATTAGCATTCATTATTCCTACAATGTGTAATTAGGACAATGGTGGATAGATTGCTCTTGACTGTAATGAAGTTTTTATAATTGTAATTTATTGGCATCAAATTACCTTTCTTAAAATGAATCTGAACATCACATTCTTAATTCTGGGGAGGGGGTGGCAATTATTTTTAATTAATGTTTCTTGTTTGTGCCACACAGGGGGAGCTGTCTGACCAAGCCAATTCTCTGTGTCTGCGAGGAAGTTAACCAAGAATAGCAAAGGGATTCTTGAATCAGTCATCTATCATGAAACATTTTCCCTTTTCCTGTCCCCTACCCCAGTTCCAACTCCTTTCCTCCAAGGCAGTGGCCACAGGGAAAAACAGCAACAACCACCATTTTCCAATATGATTAGTGGTGGAGACAGGAGATGATGATGCAGGTTGTTTAAGCCAATTTGTTGCTAGGTTTGAGAAGAATATTTTTTTCTTCCTTCAGAAATGGCTCAATTGGGCCAGACGCAGCGGCTCACACCCGTAATCCCAGAATTTTGGGAGGCTGAGGTGGGTGGATCGCTTGAGCTCAGCAGTTCAAGACCAGCCTAGGCAACCTGGCAAAACCCTGTCTCTACAAAAAATACAAAAATTATCCAGGTGTGGTGGTGAGCACCTGTAGTGCCAGCTTCTAGGGAGGCTGAGGTGGGAGGATGGCTTGAGCCTGGGAGGAGAAGGTTGCAGTGAGCCAAGATCACATCATTGCACTCCAGCCTGGGTGACAGAGCCAGTCCCTGTCTCAAAATAAAAAAATAAAAGGAAATAAAATAAAATAAAATAAAGAAATGGCTCAATTGCCAGCCTCTGTCTTGGGGAGTATGTCTGTGTGTGTCCCGGGGTCTTGGAGGGTGGTGGTTAGGGGATGGCTTTTGGTGTAAATTTAATTGTGATGATTCACATAAGGTGACAAGCTCTTCTCTTTCACCACCCCCATCCAACAATTGGCTAAGGTGACCTCCCCAAAGATATGAATCTACTTCTTGGTTTTAGAAAGGTCAAGTGAGAAGTCTTGGAGCATGTGTTTCTACTGTTGTAATATGAAGTTGCCTGTATTTGACTGGGTTTGACCTACAAAAAGGGCAATTTAATGGTTCAAACAAATCTATCCACCAGGATGATAATCAATGAAATGACTCCTTTCCAAAGATGTTGTTTAGGAGGGACAGAAAGGCCATTCGTTTTTGGCAATTGAGTGAGCAAGAAGAGTGTTTGTCAAGAAGGAGCATAAGGAGAGAGGATGGGACAGACTGAGGAATACACAGGGAAGGGACCTGGAGAGAGAGACTGACTTACTCATCACCCATCCTGCACCAAGCAGAAGTCAGGCCCTTTCTGTGCACATGTTCAAGGTGATGAGGGGCACTACCCTGGGTGTCCCTGACTTCCAGACACCTGCACTGTCTACTGTTCCAGAAATGAATAGCTATCAGTCATTCACATCTTAGAATAGACACAAGACCAGACTGACCTTTAGCTTCCTAAACTTGATCTTGGTTTCCTGGTAAAGGAGCATTAGACTTTGTTGAGCTGGAAGGGAAGTAGTTCCAGATCCTGAAGACTAAGGTTCTACTCCCCCTGTAGTCAGACCAAAGGGGTAGATGTCTACTTCATCTGTGATGGTGATGTCTTCACCCTGGTTTGAACAGAGAGACTTTTGCCTTGTCCAGGAGGGATCTGGTGTCATGTCTGTGCCGAGGTTTCAGGAGAACACACAACCTTTGATACTCAGTATGTGTAAGGGGCTTGTGACATTTGCAGTTGCCTGGTGAATATTGTTAAGGAGGACTGAATTCAGGGTAGACACTTCTGTGGTTGGTGGTGGCTGGGGTGGAGCTTGGATCTGTGGTCAGGACTCAAGGGATCTTGGCAAGTTACTAAAACCAGCACTTTGGGTCCAAATTAGTTAGTTGATAGCACCCATGGATAAAGCCAAGGGCTTCTAGGAGATGGTGAGGGCTCCCTGGCTCCATGGAAATGTGGTACTGAGGGTCTGAGATGGGCGCAATTTTCAGCACCAAGGACAGAGATCAAATCAAACCAGACGGGGACCTTCTAAGGTGAGCTACACATAATCCTACAGTTTTAAGGGATCTCCTGGTATCCTTTTGTGCAAGCCTCTTCAGTTGGATTTGCTCTTTCTTGCCTCTGAGGGCAAGAATCTTGATGCTTGGATTCTGTTATCTTATTCTAGCTCTGCCACTTATGAGCTGGGAAAGTTTGTTGGTTTGAAGATTAATGAAATCCTGCCTATAAAAAAGCATAGCACAGTATTTGGCAAAGTAAGCACTCAATAGGGGGCATTTGTGGTTATTATTCTGGAGACAGAATTAGTAGGTATGATTAATAATAATGATCATAGCAACCTCCACTTATTGAGTCCTTACTCTATGCTAGGCTCTGTCTTAAATGCTGTAAATATATTATCTCACTCATTATCTACAACAGTCTTGTTACAGATGAGAAATTGAGGCACAGAAAGGCTAAGGAACTTGGCCAAGGTCACACAACTGGTAAGTGGTAGAAGTGAGATTTGAAGGAACCCAGGTGGGTAGAGAGAGTATAACACTTATACTATTATGCCAATGGCCTCAGTAGCTAAGCTATAAGCATTCAACAACTGGAAAATAATAATTGCCATTATTATCATTACCATCACCACCAGTACCAACATCATTTGTCTATTACTATTAATTATTACTTGATTATCTCCCTTCTCCCACCTCTTTCAAGAAGTTTGATCAAGGGACATGATGGGCTAAGGAAGAAAGTGCCACGACAGAAGGAGAGATTTCCAAGGAAAAACATAGGCATGGTCCTGGGCATCTTGGAGGATGTAAAAACAGGTCCCAAATTTGGGGGACCTCAAAGCCTAGTAGAGGGGGATTTTTTCCCTTTTTTCTTTTCTTTCCTTTCTTTCTTTCTTTTTTTTTTTTTTTTGAAACAGAGTTTTGCTCTTGTAGCCCAGGCTGGAGTGTAATGGCTCAATCTCAGCTCATTGTAACCTTCGCCTCCTGGGTTCAAGCGATTCTCCTGACTCAGCCTCCTGAGTAGCTGGGATTACAGGCACCTGCCCCACACCTGTCTAATTTTTCATATTGTTAGTAGATACAGGGTTTCACCATCTTGGCCAGGCTGGTTGTGAACTCCTGACCTCAGGCGATCAGTGCACCTTGGCCTCCAAAGTGCTGGGATTATAGGCATGAGCCACCATGTCCAGCCTTTTCCCTTTTTGTGTGGGTCATTTTCTAGTGAAAACTGAAAACCTGTTAGATAAATTCTTTAAAAAAGCTGTAACATTTAGAAGGGAAGGTAGACAGTTGCCCAAATAACCACAGCACCAAGGTATAAGCTACCATAGGTAAGATACCAAATGCTATGGGAAATCAGGAAGAGAGCTGTTTTCAGTTAGGGATTAACTTTATGGAGGTCTTCCTGTGGGAGGAAGACTCTGAACTAAGGATGCAAATATAGGCAAGATTGGGACATCGTGTCAATGAAGAGATGTTGGAAACCAAGCAGACTGGACTGAGCCACTTTACTTCCTCCTCTTCCTCATTTTCTTCATCCTCCTCTCCATCTTGTCTTTCTCTGTCCCTTTCTCCTTTCTGTTCTTATTCTTCTCTTCTTTCTCCTCCTTTTGTTTTCCTTCTTTCTTCCCTCTGTCCATCTCCCTTCTCTTCCTCTTCTTCTCCTTTCCTTCCTTCTCTTCCTCTTCCTTCCACCTTCCCCTAATTATTTTATAATTATCAATTGACTCACCATATTAGAGAATCAGCCAAAGGCTGAGGATCTGAATGCTGGTAAACCTTGCTTCCAGCTGTTTGCTTCACACTGCAGCCTTGGAGTGGAAATGCAACTCCAAGTGGAAATTGGGGCAAGTTCTGTTGCAGGTGAGGCAGCATTTTTGTCAAGGAGGACAAAGCTTAATACCCACCCTCAGGAAAGGCAATTAGAAGAATAAATCTGGTCAACTAGGCCTTGGCACAGACCCAGCCCTGTCCTGTACTCTCTGTGTAACCTTCAGCAAATAGCTATACATCTGTTTCCACCTCTGTAAGATGAGAGTAAACTGGGATTTTCTCTTCACAGGGTTGTCATGAGGGTTAAATGTAATAATCTATGTGAATGTATTTAGCATTGTGCCCAGAACATAGTAGATGCTAAAAAAAAAAAAAAAAAAAAGAAGCTCACTTTTCTTCTCCTTTAATTAATGAATCTCTATATTTAAAATGGGGTCTGTGGCTCTGGAGCGGGAGCGAGTCGTGATGGGGTTGTGCCGGCGGAAGAGATGGAAGGCAGGAGAGAAGATCGGATTTCTTATGGGGTGAAGGTGGGCAGTGTAAATCTAATTTCTTGGCAAAAGCTGCAATTTGCCAGCCCTTTTAATTATTATTTTTATTATGGATACAAATTAAAAATAGACTGTGTGTCTCAATCACAGCAGGGATTAAAATTGTTCCCTAATTGTTATCTTTGAATCAATCTAGCTTCTATTAGCTCTGCTTCTCAAGGTATAATTGAGGTGTGTGTGTGTGTGTGTGTGTGTGTGTGTGTGTGTGTGTGTGTCTGCGCGCGCGCCTGTGTGTGTGCGAGCATGCATGTGTGTCTCCTTGGTTTGTGGGGAAGGCACCTTCCCCATTCGATGTACTCCGTTGTATTCCAAATTCTAGTTTTCTTTTTCATTCTTCTTTGCTAAAGATCTTGAGTGGCAGTAGAGTTGGCAAGGTTTGAACAATAGATTCTTGTCCCTATCTTCTATCCCTAAAATTTTTATTTCAAAAATCAACATACTTTGTTCTATCCTGGGGGGCATTTTTTAATAGAGTTGAAGGTGGGAGAGGAGTGATCTAAAATGGATATGTTGGTGATTGCTAAATTCAATTTCTTCCTGAATACAGAGCTCTGGACCGCGAATTCTCTAGGCAAGAAACAGGGCTTCTTGTCCATCTTGCTATTGGCTACATTCCCAGCACCTAGAACAGTGTCTGGTACACGGTGGGTTCTCATTAAATATTAACTGATTAAACTCAGTCAAGCATGTTGTACTGGAAGAAAATATGTGAAATGCATAGTGCACAAATACATGATCCTGGTACATAGATAATGGTAATGAGCAATATCACACAGCTCCTGTTCTTTTTATCAGATACCCAAGCTCAGACAGACCATCCTGAGACAATTTTTCTACTTAAATTTTATTTTGGTATCTGCAGTCTTACTAGTTGCCATTTGCCAAGACTTTGCTATATATACTTGATGCTTTATATGTATTATTGCGAATTCTCAGGCACTTACTATACCCATTTTACAGATAAGGAAATTGAGGCTCAGAGAGATGAAATCACTTGCGCGAGCTCACGCAGCTGGTAAGTGATGAGGCTGGGATTCAAACTCCGATCTGTCAGGCTCCTAAACATCTGTGATCTCTCTTGTCACTATTCTTCCCTACCTTGTGATCTCTAACTGTTTATATTTTATTTTATTATTTTATATTTTTGGACACAGTATCTCTGTTGCCCAGGTTGGAGTGCAGTGGCACCATCACAGTTCACCACAGCCTCAAATTTCCAGGCTCAAGTGATTCTCCTGCCTCAGCCTCCCTAGTAGCTGGGATTACAGTCATGCGTCATCATGCCTGGTTAATTTTTGTTTATTTTTATTTTTTTGTAGAGATGGGAGGTCTTGCTATATTGCTCAGGCTGGTCTCAAACTTCCAGCTCAAGGAATCACCCCACCTTGGACTCCCAAAGTGCTGAGGTTACAGGTGTGAGCCACTGTGCCCAGCCTCCAATTTATTTATCTCTTCCAAGTAGGCAAGCTTAGTATTACTGGCCTTATTCTTCAAATAAAGAAAATGAGGCCTCAAGAACATCTTAAGACTTGTCTGGGGGTGGGAGGTGTCACATGCATGGAGACCTCATGCTAGTGGCCAGTGTACTACCGATGCATCCTAACCAGGGCATCACCCTGCCCTCCTGTGCTGGTCATCTAACCCAATGGAAATTTAAAAATGAGAACTTCAAGCCAGGCACAGTGGCTTATGCCTATAATCCCAGCACTTTGGGAGGCCAAGGCAGGTGGACTGCTTGAGGTCAAGAGTTTGAGACCAGCCTGGCCAACATGGCAAAACCCCATCTCTACTAAACATACAAAAGTTAACCAGGTGTGGTGGCGCATGCCTGTGACCCCAGCTACTCAGGAGGCTGAGGCAGGAGAATTGCTTGAACCCGGGAGGTGGCGTTTGCAGTGAGTCAAGATTGCGACACTGCACTCCAGCCTGGGCGACAGAGAGAGACTCTGTCTCAAAAATAAAATAAAATAAAATAAAATAAAATAAAATAAAATAAAATAAAAATGAGTACTTACAAAGAACTTTAAATCTAATAAATGAGTTCATATAGAGATACCAGAGTGGCTGCATTGTGCTTTCAGCAAGAAGCTGAGCTGAGGTTGTATCACTAAAAAGGGGGTGCTTTTCCAAGTGCCACACTTGGAAAGGATAAGCATTTGTTCATTTATGCTTTGCATGAATACTCTTTGAGTACCTGTGATGTGTCAGGTCTGCAGGAAGACCTAGGAATACAGCAGGAAACAGAAGAGCCAGCCCCTACCCTCAGTTTATGAGCAAGGGGACGAGACAGATTCAACAAAATATTCCCATAAGCATATAGTTACAAACTGTGATAAAACATAGGAGGAAGAAGTACAGGGAATTACTAGAGATTATATAATAACAAGGGGACACAATGTCCCAGTGAGGGTGGGGAGGTGTGTGTTCAGGAAGGCTGGGACACATTTGAGCATCGATTGAGGAGGAAGAGTTAACTAGGTGGCTCTTCTTCTAGGCAGAGGGGACTGCTTGCAAATGAGTTCAGGAAAAGGGACCAAGACATCTTCCAGGAACAGGAGAGCCACTGTGAATGGGGCCTACAGGATGGGGGACAAGTGTGAGACTAACCCTGGGAAGGTAGATAGGGGCCAGATCCACAGGGCCTTGAGGACAAGGTGTGATGGCAACAGGGATCTACTGAAAATCTTGAGCCCAACCAAGAAATGCTTTAATTGGATTTGTGTTTAAAAGACAAGATCAGTTGAGGCTGGGCGTAGTGGCTCATGGCTGTAATCCTAGCACTTTGGGAGGCCGAGGTGGGCTGATCACATGAGATCAGGAATTCGACACCAGCATAGCCAACATGGCAAAACCTCATCTCTACCAAAAATGCAAAAATTAGTCAGGCGTGATAGCATGTGCCTGTAATCCCAGCTACTCAGGAGACTGAGGCAGGAGAATCACTTGAACCCAGTGGGTGGGGGTTGCAGTGAGCCAAGGCTGCACCACTGCACTCCAGCCTGGGCAACAGAGTGAGACTCCATGTCAAAAAAAAAGATAACTTGAGGCCAGGAGTTCAAGACCAACCTGGGCAACATAAAAAAGACCCTATCTTTAAAAAGAAAAGAAAAGAAAAAACTGAGCCAGCCATGGTGATGCACACCTGTAGTCCCAACTACTCAGGGGGCTGAGGTGGGAGGATCACTGGAGCCCAGGAGTTCGAGGCTGCACTGAGCCATGTTTATGCCCCTGCATGCCAGCCAGAGTGACAGAGTGAGACTCAGTCTCAACAGAAGAGAAAGTCATTGAAAGGACACTCAGAGCAGCTCTTCTGGTGTTTTGATATCTTGATAAGCTGTTTTGAAATGAGAAAGAAGGATCCTTTCTGGCAGGGGTGCTAAAATAGACTGATGGTGTGTGGGGAGGAGTATTTGCCTAGAATATCTTCCGGAACATGAGTGGACTGGGGACAGCATTCATGAACATCTTTTTAATTCAGAAAGTTTTCTATGTGCCATCATACTTTTGTGGTGCCATCATAGTCATCTGTGGTGGTCATTAGGGCTGTTCCCGAATGTTTTGTTCTCTGCCTTCCAGGCATGTGGCAGCAATGTGCTTCTGTGACCAACCAAAAAGATCGTGCTGTCATATCTAGGCTGAGTTTTTATGAGCACTTACCTTTACAGTCGTGGAAGGTTGGGTCCAGATGACGCCTCCAATCACCTGGATCCTCAAGCGACCCCCCTACAGTCAAAGCCTCCTTGCTAACCCACAGTAAAATGAGACTGGGTGAGAAACAAACTGCTGGGGCTGTTTGTTACTGGAGCATAACCTCGCCTTCCCTGACACATACAAAAGCTCTCCCACACCCTGCTCTGCCCCTTCCTGCATCCCTCCTCACCCCCTCTCTCAGGAGGCTGCAGCCCCACCTGTATGCCACATTCCTTCTGATCCCAAGGCCTTCATACACGCAGTCGCCTCCAACATGTTTGACCTGCTTTCTCTCATCCCTTGGCAAATTCCTACACTCCTTCAGGTCTCGGCTTTAGCATCTCATCTCCCTGTTGGAGGTTTCAGAGGACATGAGATCTTCAGAGCACTGACCCAGTTTGTGATCATGTCTTTATTTGTTTTTTGAGACAGGGGATTGCTCTGTTGCCCAGGATGGAGTGCAGTGGTATGATCACAGTTCACTGCAGCCTCAACCTCCTGGGCTCAAAGGCTCCTTCCTCCTTAGACTCCCAAGTAGCTGAGACTACAGTTGCATGTCACCACGACCAGCTAATTTTTAAATGTTTTGTAGAGATGGAGGGGTCACTATGTTGCCTAGGCCTCAAGTGATCCTTCAGTCTCAGCCTCCCAAAGTGCTAGGAATACAGGTGTGAACCACTGTGCCTAGCATCTAATGCTTTTTGAATGAATAAATAGACGAATGAAAGAAACCCACGTGATCTTGAATTGCCCCTCCCAGTATGGAGGAAAGACGGCCCCGGACTTCCATTCCCCTTACCTTCGGCCAATTCCCCTTCAATTCCCCTTTCTGACCTAGGACCACGTTACAACATTCATAAGCTCTTTTTTCCATAAAGAAATAAAAAATTCTATTTTATGACTGTGGTGGTATAAACATGAATATAATCCAGGCTAGATTCATTAATATATACACATTATTATTATATCATGTTTTCTTTTGACTTTAAAAGAATTAACATTAAAACATTCAATTAACATTAAAACATTTTTATGGACCCCTTGAAGTATTGTGAGTCCTAAGCATCATGCTTCCTGTGCCTAATGGAAAAATTGGTCCCTCCTGACCCAGTTTCCTGTTCATTCATTCATTCTTTCATTCATTTATTAAGCAAGAATGTATAGAGCATCGTCTCAATGCAAATATCAGCACCAGTGGAGGTGGGCAATGCTGCGATCCCAGACCCTGGTATTCCATCGCAGGTAGAAGTAGCCACTGTCTCCTTTTTTTGTGTCTCTGATATTCTAGTGGGGGAGATAAGCATGGAACAAGTTCAACAAGAAATAAATGTGTAAGTGATTCACACGTAATGTGTTTACACATTTATTTATAAATGTATTTATACCTTATGAATTATAAATTATGATGGTTCACACATTTACTCTAAATTACTGAGTTCTAGTGTCTTTGGAGAGCCAAGAACAAGGAAGTGTGAGGTGGTCTGTGGGAGAAGGAGGGTCCGAGGAAGCCTTCCCCAGTTGGAGCTGCAAGTTACCTGTGCCAGGAGGATGGGGCAGTGCATCTCAGGCAGAGGCCCGGCATGAACAAAGGTCCTGAGGCAGAACATAGCGGAGCATCTTTGAACAACTCCACCAGCTTCTTCAGCATCATCAGAAAGCCACAACCATCCAGTAGGACTTCCGGATACTCACTTTCTTTCCAGGCCTATCCCAAACAGTTTGCAGCCTGGGCCACAAGCTCTGAGCACCAGTGGAGCCCGGGAGGGCCGGTTTGATTAGATCACTGTCAGCCAGGGATGGAGGTTAATTGCTATTCTCTTTGTGATTCTGGCTTGGCCCAGCAGCTCTGCCCACGGCCGCAAGAGTGTGTGTGCGTGCGTGTGTGTGTGTGTGTGTCTGTGTGTGTGTGTGTGTGTGTGTGTGTGTGTGCGTGTGTGTGTGTCTGTAGGTCAGTTTGGCCTCAGCCTGGTGGGGAGGCCAAGGGGGCAGGGGGTGGGTTGCCCAAGATTTCTCTGTGAGTTCTGAGCCTTGTCTTGTCTGGTGTGTAGCAAAGAGGAGTGCTTAACAAGCATTAAGGGACACAAATAATTCCCCTTTTCTCCTCTCCGCCTATTCTTCCCTCTCTCTTTTCTTGTAAATCCTGCTTCTTGCATGTGAATAGCGGAATGGCTTCATCTGGGACCTTTAATCAGATCCCTGGTAGGCTCTAGGAGGGCAAAGTGCTGGAGGGATTACCTTTTATTTTAGGTTTTTCTCCCCTAGTTTCGCCATTCCCCTCTTCCCCTCCCCTGGCTGTGTTTTCCTCCCTGCGTTTGTTCTCAGCAGAAGTAAGTAAGGAAGGCTTAAAGCGCGGGGGAGGGGGGCTTACAAACTTAAGGGGATCGGGCCCTATTCAGCCGGGCTTGTCCACAGACTTTCTGCTTTTGTTCTCGGCCATTCTTCAGCTGATTTCTTCACTCCAGCAAAAGCACTTTAATTCCCTTTTAGATACGGAGAATCCGTCCTCTTCCCCTCGCTGCCCCCTCCTTCTCTCCACCCCACACACCCCATTTCACTTTTTCAGACCCTTTATGCTCCGTCCTCGTCCTCCTCAACAAAGACCCAACATCCTCGCAAAGTATTTCTTTCACCGATGGGGGAAGCGCTGGAGAATCAGGGGGAGGAGAAGGGGAAAAGGGAGAGAAGAGGGGGCTTCTCCAGGATCAGACCTCCAAGCCCGGCCAGGGGAGACCGTGGCTTCAGACTGCACCTGCTTGGTCTCAGCTTTGCCTTGGTTGGAGAAGAACGACGCTGATGCCAGCGCGAGCGTGTGGAAGAAAAAAATGTCTGACGCTGTGTCTGTGTGATGGTGACAGGAGGCAGGAGGCTTCGGAGACCTGGTGTGGGCTTTGTCCGCATTCCTGGAAGGAGCAGGGGTGTTCCCGGAGAAAAGTCGGTGCGAGGAGGGGATACCTGGGCCTTCAGTCTCCGTCAAAATCCCCCAGACCTCCTGGGCGCATCCCAGTGAAGCATCTCTGGGGTACCAGAGGCGCTGGATCTGGGGCCCTCGCTGGGGATTTTCAGCAGCCAGGAAAAGGTTTGAGACCTGGAGGAAAAGGGTTGGCTGCAAAATAGGGAAAGAAAACCCCCAACTCAAAATTAATAAGTGCTGGATTGCGAGTCTACACAACATATTTTATGTCAACTGCACTAATTGTTCAATTTGAATTCATAAAAATTTCATTGCATATAAAAACAATTTGTGGGGCAGGTTTTCTTTCCCATTCCATTCATGACATGCCTCCCTCTCCCTCCCTCTCTCCTTGCTTCCCTCCTTCCCAATAATCTGATGAGTACCTGTGAACCAGCCACCCATCCCTGTAACACCAGAACGTGCTAGTAACTTCCAGTGACTCTGCCCACTGCGATTCTAACGCCCTCCCTCCTGGCAAGAAGTAACCATCTTCCTAAATTTTGTCTTTCTAGTTTAAAAATAGTCATTGTCCCTCATTTATATTTCTAAACAAAGTCCCCCTTTAGTTTGAGTTCAGATTTTCTCATTCTACCAGCACCTGTGGGATGGTTGAGCCATTTGACCAAATCATCGACTCAGTGAGTTCCTTACAACCAAATTACAAAAGGAAAATGTGTAAAGTTCTTTCAAACATTTTTTACAGCAAAACCAGCTCTAGGAAATGGGTGTGTTGTGCTTTTAGTGGGTTAGTTAATGATGCAGGGAGGAGCCTTCAAAGTAAGAGTGTCTAAGTGCCTGCTAATTGCTGAAAATAGTGCTGCCTCCAATCCTACTTTCATTAGGGAGGTAAGTCTGTAGTCAATTACCAGCCTTGGCTTCCCCATCTATGAAATGGGAACAACAAATTGGCTCAGCTTTTTATTGAAAACATAAAAAGTGAGAGCGCATGAGAGAAGCAATCTCACTGCCTCACATCCTAGAAAGATAAAACGAGCTTTCCCATCTTCTCATCTTTCTGTCTGAGGCTGAGAAAGATGAGTTTCTCTTCTTCGAAATGTCGACAAATCGACGCAGGGCCATTTAAGAGAAAGTGGGCCGGGGCCATAATAGCCCAATTGGGAGTTTGAACACCAGAAGGGCTGGCTCCCTCTCCATGCCACAGGATGGGCAATTACTTCAAGGCATTTTTCGGGCAAAATAGAAGGCAGAGAAATAGCAAGTAGGAGCCCCAATTATTGGGAGTCATTCTCAGGACGAAAAACGCTGTCTCATTCTCCTGCAGCAAACTGTCGGTCAGACCTGGGGTGGTTAAAGCGGTTAGGTGAAGACGCTGGAGATTCAGCAGGGATAATGTCTGGCTTTTCTTAGTAGGGGAGAAGGAGGATGGATGGATGGATGCTTTGGAAGCCGGTGTGGCTTGCATCTTTCTCCTGGATGCTGTGGGGCACAAGTATGGCGTTTTATTCTCTGCATTGTTTGTCTCCCCCACCGTGCCCTACCACAAATAAATCAAAGGTTCCTTCCCTCTCTGTGCTTCTAGCTATGCAAACAAGAAGGACAGTCCGTCTCTAACTACCACCAGGGCTTTAGGCAGTGGTGTGTTGGTAAAATATTTAACAACTGGCTCCAAAATAAATGCCTGATTTATAGAGTTTGTCAGTTTCTTCGGTGTAAATATTCCCACCCGACATCCCTGGGTAGCATTTGAAAGAGATAGGCAGTAGCATACCGTTATAGGGTAGTTCTACCAGCCAGAAATGACAGATAGAAATAACCTCAGAGATCGAGAGTTCGAGCCCAGCCTGACTAACATGGAGAACTCTCCTTTCTACTAAAAATACAAAATTAGCTGGGTGTGGTGGCACATGCCTGTAATCCCAGCTACTTGGGAGGCTGAGGCAGGAGAATCACTTGAACCCGGGAAGTAGAGGTTTCGGTGAGCTGAGATTGTGCCTTTGCACTCCAGCTTGGGCAACAAGAGCAAGACTCCATCTCAAAAAAAAAAAAAAAAAGAACCTCAGAAGCATAGATAATAATAAAATGTAGACAAATAATCAGAACGTAGTGAATTTGCAGTGTTTATTATCTTTGCTTTAATATGACTGATTTAATTGTAAGCTTATTTAAGTTAATTTTTAGTGGGTGGTTGAACACCCAGCTTGCCAAATTCCTGTACATGTGCTGGTCGGCTCTTGGGAACCAGCTCGAGCCAGCTGCAGCTCACTGCCTGCTTGCAGAATATTTTCTGTTTGCTCAGGGCCCACACACTCCTGTGTGCTTGTCATTGCTACATGATGTCAATCAGCAAATTTATCACTTCGTGATAAAGGAAAATCAATAGGCACTTTCCACTCTTCTCCCTGAAAAACAGCCTTCCAGGGGACCCTGAGAGATTGTGTTTTCAGATCAGGAAAGGGGAGTTTGCTGCATTCCCCTGCCTGGAGCTTCAATTTGAGATTGCAAGATTGTGGACTTGCTCTATGCCTGTATGTTCATTCAATAGCAAACCATGAATGCCCACTGTGTGCCAACCTCTGGGAGAGGGAGATGGCAGGATTCTTCCCTCCACAGAGAACCATCAACTGGGGAGCAGATGGCAGGCAAGAAGGCAGCTTTAGCCTCCATGGGTCCTTGCACTTCTCTACGAATTGGGGTTCCCCAGAAAGCCTCCCTTTGCGGACCTGCACTTCCCTTTTGCATCTCCCATCTTTTTTTTTTTGAGATGGAGTCTCACTGTGTAGCCCAGGCTAGAGTACAGTGGCACTATCTTGGCTCACTGCAACCTCTGCCTCCCGGGTCCCGGTTCAAGCAATTCTCCTGCCTCAGCCTCCCAAGTAGCTGGGATTACAGGCACAGCCACCATGCCCAGCTAATGTTTGTATTTTTTAGTAGAGACGGGGTTTCACCATGTTGGCCAGTCTGGTCTTGAACTCTTGACTTCGTGATCTACCCACCTTGGCCTCCCAAAGTGCTGGGATTATAGGTGTCAGCCACCGCACCTGGCCACATCTCCCATTTTCTAACAAGATTTTTTCCTTCGATCCCTAGACTGTTCCTAAGTTAGTTGATAGACTTAAATATAAAAAAAGACTCCTATAACTTAATTGCAGAGCCACTGTTTGTCACCTATGAGATAGGCACAGATTAGAAAGCTGAGAAATAAAAAGTGTTGGTGAGGACATGGGGACACAGGAACCCAATTGCATAGCACATTCTAGCATGACTTGGTCAGATTAAGTCTACAAATACTCCATGCCCCAGTAATTCTACTGCTGGGCATAGGGGCCAGGTACTTCTCTTCCCAGGACCCTCCTTCCTGCTTCCTGGGATCACTGAACCAATAAGGGTCTAGGATGGGCAAAGAGCAACATTGATGGCTTTCTTTGCTTTCATCCCACCTCCTGAATTTGTGTTCCCTGAATAAAACCCATTGAATGAGAGAAAATATAAATATTTTAATTTTAATTTTTTATTTTTTTAGAGGTAGAGTCTCTCTGCTACCCATGTTGGAGTGCAGTGGTGTGATCACGGTTCACTGCAGCCTTAACCTCCTGGGCTCAAGCAGCCCTCCCAGCCCAGCCTCCCAAGGGACTGAAACTAAAGTTGTGCACCATCACACCTGGCTAATTAATCCCCCCTCGCCCTTTTTTTTGGTAGAGATGGGGTCCAGCTATGTTGCCCAGGCTGGTCTTCAACTCCTGTCCTCAAATGATCCTCCCAAAATGCTGAGATTTCAGGTGTGACCACTGTGTCCAGCCCAGAAATAATTGTTTTAGCTCCCTTTTAGCAATCATAATAACATTTATTGAGTGCTTACTATGCCACATGTGTTATCTTACAGAATCCTCACAACCATTCTAAGAAGAGGCACATATGATTCCTCCCAATTGAAAGTCAAGGAAACTGAGGGCAAGTCAAGAACCATTATTTCTTGCCCAAGATCACACAACCAGTAGACGCTATAGCCTGCTGGGGCATCAGCTCTGTCTGAACCTAGAGTCCATGGGACCTTTCCCCTCACTTGTGAAATTGAGTTACAATTCTCTGTTTGTGGGTCCTTGAGGGCATGGTCTGGGTACATTCACTGCCTAACCATAGTGTTGGCATGGTGTAGGCGCCCAATAAATGTTTTTTGTTTGTTTGTTTTTGAGACAGAGTCGTGCTTGGTCACTGAGGCTGGAGTGCAGTGGTGCAATCATAGCTCACTGCAGCCTCAACCTCCTGGGCTCAAGCAGTCCTCCCACCTCAGCCTCTGCGGTAGCTAAGACTATAGGTGTGTGCCAGCACACCCAGCTCACTTTTGTTTGTTTTTTGTAGAGATGAGGACTTACTCTGTTGCTCAGGCTGGTCTTGAACTCCTGACCTCAAGTGATTCACCTGCCTTGGTTTCCCAAAACGCAGGGATTACAGGCGAGAGCCACTGTGCGCAGCCTGGATAAATGTATGTGAAGTTAGCAAGGGGTTGAAAGAGAACACTTTCCCTCGTCTTGATATTGGGAGGATTAAAGGAGGTAATACAAGCAAAATACTTAACACGGGCTCAATATTTTTTTAAATTATATGTATGGTGGTCTTGATCTTCTTGCAGATTTATAAATAACCAGGTTTTTGGGAAAAGTCCCAAGCATAGGAAGTTAGGAGGGGATTTGGGGAGGAGAAGATTTTCAACACTGAATTGTTGAGCTCAGGAGCAAATGCACAAATCATGGACCCATGGAAAATCAGGCCTGGAAACAAACATATGAAAAAATGCTCAACATCACTAACGATCAGGGAAATGCAAATCAAAATCACAATCTTACTCCCTCAAGAATGGCCATAATCAAAAAATTTAAAAAAAAAAAGATGTTGGCATAGATGTGGTGAAAAGGGAACACTTCTGCACTGCTGGTGGGAATGTAAACTAGTACAACCACTATGGAAAACAGTGTGGAGATTCCTTACAGAACTAAAAGTAGAACTAGCATTTGATCCAGCAATCCCACTACTGGGTGTTTCCCCGGGGAAAAAGAAGTCATTACATGAAAAAGATACTTGCACACACATTTATAGCAGCACAACTAGTAATTGCAAAAATATGGAATCAGCCCAAATGCCCATCAATCAATGAGTGAATAAAGAAACGGTGGTATTTATATATATATACGATGGAATACTACTCAGCCATAAAAAGGAATTAATTAATGGCATTTGCAGTAACGTGAATGTGATTGGAGACTATTATTCTAAGTGAAGTAACCCAGGAATGGAAAACTAAACATTGTATGTTCTCACTCATAAGTGTGAGCTAAACTATGGGGCTGCAAAGGCATCATAATGACACAGTGGACTTCGGGGACTTGGGAGAAAGCATGGGAGGGGGGTGAGGGATAAAAGGCTACAAATTGGGTTCATTGTATACTGCTCAGGTTATGGGTGCACCAAAATCTCACAAATCACCACTAAAGAATTTACTTATGTCACCAAATTCCCCAAAAACATATGGAAAGAAGAAGAAAAAAAGAAAATTAGACCTGGAGTAATCCAGCCTCTGCTTCACGGTGACAGAGGAGAAACTGCTCAGAGAGCAGCACTAACACCTGATGTCTGGCTCCTGGGCCACTTCTTACTGCCACCTGGATGTCCTATGAGTGTCGTTCCTCTCCAGAGTTGGAGAATAACTTGCCTACCCCAGGAGATTTTTCTCTGATTTCCTTCTTTCTTTTCCTTTCAAGGGCTGGGGAAGAACCAGACTCCTGAAATTTGATTTGAGCATCCATTGGGGAAACTGCTTTTCTAGGGAAGAACTGGGTCTAGAGCCTACTGAAAACTTGAAGTCTGTGTGAAGGTGGAACAGGGGCCATCTCTCTGTGGAGAGTGAGGCTGCCTTCTACACATCACTTAGAGGTCTTAGGGTTTCTTTGACATCACTTCTGGGCTCGTGGATGGAGCTCTAGGAAGAGCCAGAAGGCTGTTGGTGATTAAAAAATATAAACTATGGCAGCAACTTGTCAAAGACACCCAAGTCCTGCACGGCTGCTGGAGGCAGCCTCTGAGTGAGGGGGGCTGAGCATGAGATAGTCCCCTAAACAGATGGGCATAGGGGCAGCAAGGGGACGGACGAGGGGGAATGACGGGGATACAGGAAGCCAGCCTGGCTGCTGAGAGCATCTCTGTCCTCCCTGTTCCTCTCTTGCAGAAGGAAGTCCCCCTCACCGGCCTTCCTCCTGTTCCTTACCTACCCCAAGCTTCCTCCTGCTGTGGGTTCTTTGCCCTGCCATTCTTTCTGCCTAGAACACTGTCCGCCCAGATCATGGCTGGCTCCTTCACATTGGGTGAGTCTCTGCTCAAATGTCATTGTCTCTGATCAGTGAATCCAAAGTCATCTCCTGGCCAGTCACTTCCTAGAACGCCCCCTTTCCATTTCCTTTGAAGCTCTCAGCACTATCCGCAAGGACCTCCCTCATTTTCTGTGTGACTTTGGACAGTTTCTTAATCTTTTTGTGTCAAATTTTTCTTACCTATAAAATGGGTATACTGGTACCCATCTCATGAGACTGTAATGCTGATTAAGTGAAATGATACGTGCAGAGTGCTCAGAATGCTGGCTGGATGGAGTAAGCCATACAGAAGTGTTTCTTCTTCTTCTTCTTACTGTGTTTGATCCATTGTCCTCCACCCCCAACTAGAACATCATCTTAACAAGGACACATACTTTGTCTTGTATTCTAATGCCTGGTACAGGGTTTGGTTCATAGTAGGTGCCCAAGAAATATTTTTTTGAGTGAATGAATGAACGAATGAATAAAAGTTCTATAAGAAACTAAACCACAGTTTTAAGGAAACCAGGCAATGGGTATTAAAAACACTGGGGTTTGGATAGGCTCTTGGATACATATGTGGAGATAGGCATGGTGAAGGCAGGAAGCTGGGGCAACTCCAGATGCCTGCCCTTGGGGCTGGGCCCTTCTTTCAGGTAAGGGGGCAGGAGGAGGAAGGGGCTTTCAGGAACATGGCCGGAGGTGCAATGCAGATTTAGAGAGGGGTTCTGCTGGGGCTTCAGAGAGCCCCCCTTTTCTAGAAGCATTTGCTGTCTCAGGCACTCAGTGGATCTATGAGCTGGAAGGGACTCCAGAAGGAGATGGAGTGAACTCACGGGCCCCAGTTTATCCTCTGCCCACCTACCATCTTGCAGAAGAGGAGGCTGAAGTATAGCCACAGGATCAATCTAGCATCCTGGCCGAAGGGTTGGGTCGGCCCTTCCCTGGCCCCACATCCCTGGTGCGTGCCTGGTCTTCATGTGGCATTGGTACCTTCCCAGAATTAAGCCTCTCCCTTTTCCCCCAGTGGTGGGTAATCTAGGGATCTATTTGGAAGATGTTGTGACCTGAGGCTCTATACAGGAAGCCCCGTGGTCCCTGAAAGGCCAAACCTTGGACTCCTGGAAGACTTTCTCCTGGTGCTGGAATCCATGTGCTGCCCTCTGCTCTCTGGGCCTTCACTGTGACCATACCTGAGGAGACAGCAGTGGGGCAGGGCCTGGAGAGGGAGGGGCCTGTGGCCAGCCCAGGTCAAAGGTGGTAATGGTGATGACCCCTCTGCTCCAAGTGACAACAGTAACAACATAACAGCACTGATTTAAAAATTCATAATACTCTGGGTAAGGCATAGTGGCTCACATCCATCATCCCAGCACTTCGGGAGGCTGAGGCAGGAGGATCACTTGAGCCTGGGAGTTCGAGGCCAGCCTGGGCAACATAGTGAGACCCCTTCTCTACAAAAAAATTTAAAAATTGGCCAGGTGTGGTGGTGCACACCTGTTGTCTCAGCTACTCAGGAGACTGCGGTGGGAGGATTGCTGGAGCCCAGGGGGTCGAGGCTATAGTGAACAAAGTTTGTGCCACTGCATTCCAGCCTGGGCAGCAATAAAAGATCCTGTCTCAAAAAACAGTTGATATTTGCTGAACACTTACTACGTGCCTGGCACTGCCCTAAGGGCTTTAAAATATTGCTCCTTTATTTCTCGCAAAACGTAGGACATGTATGTTAGATAAGAGAACTGTGGCAATGTTAAAGTTCCTGAATTTGATAATTACATGGTGGTGGCATCGTGATTAGGACTCGCACCCTGAAGAACTTCATGGTGAAGTGGCACAAGGCTACAACTTCCTTGCAAATGGCTCCACAAAATGAAGTAGGTAGGTACGCAGACAGATGAAGTCATATAGAGAACAAGTGTGTCCAAATATTAGCAGTTGGGGAATACAGATAAGAGTATGCAAGTGTTCAGGGATCCTGCAACTTTTTGATAGGTTTTTAAAATTTTTCAATGAAAAGGAAAACCAAAAATATAAGGGCAGCGCTATTATTGTCCCATTTTACAGATGGGGAAACCGAGGCACAGAGAAGTTAGCACCTGTGGTAGATGCTCTAGAAATATCAGCTGTTTTTTTCTTCACATGTGATGAGGCCAAGGCTCAGAGACACTCCGTAACCTGTCCGCCATCGCACAGCAAGAAAGTGGGTGTTTACCTTTGAAGGGTCCTATCGCTTTGACCAGCTAAGGCTACGTGGACCTCAGGTTGGCTTGGCTGGGGCAGGGGCGAGTGAGTGGACTCTCCTCATGCCTTCAGAGCAGGCCCCCAGTGTCCTCTTAGCTTTGTCGGGCCCCTTAAGACAAGGCGAATCTTTGTACAGCCCCCTTTCCTCCCTCCCTCCCTTCCCCTTCAGGAACCTCTCCCGGGAACCCTTGCAGCCCTCCCTGAGCTCCCCCCTCCTCTGTGCACCAGCAGCCCCATCGGAGGGGCCTGCAGGGTGGGGATATTTGCCAGCAAATACGAGCTATGTGTTAAACACTCTGCCAGCAGCTTCTCCACACCCGACAATGTTTGCTCAGCAAACATCACTAATTTTCTGGTTTCTTGGGCTGTGCTGGAGCCCCCAGAGCAAAGTTTGTTGTTCATCAGCTCCGCTGACAGTTTCCTGTCCACATGGCCACCAACCAGGCTTGGGTGCAGAGTTGGGATCTCCTCCCAACACTAAGTCCCAAGAAGATCTGTGGGGAGAGAGAAAGCTTCTCTGGTTTTCTGGGACAGCATCTTTAACTGCAATTCCTCTAGTGCTAGGATTCTGGAATGTAGGGGAGAGGCTTCAATTATTTCTTGGCCTTGAGTGCGTCTGGGGAGTTCTTTTCCTCCCTTCTGGTCTCTGTCCCATCTATCCTCCAAGATTCAGGAAGCCAGTTTATTCCAGTTCATATCCATCCATCCATCCATCCATCCATCCATCCATCCGGGTATTTTCTGAGCATCTATCTGTGTCAGGGAGGGCTGGGTGCTGGGGAAACAGCAGTGCATATAACCAATCTGACCAGCACGATTTCTTGCCCTCCTGAAACTGACATAATAAAGCAGTTAGAGGCGGGACGCAGTGGCTCACGCCTAAAATCCCAGCACTTTGGGAGCCGAGGTAGTAGGATCACCTGAGGTCAGGAGTTCAAGACTAGCCTGAGCAACATGACAGAGGGAAACCCTGTCTCTGCTAAAAATACAAAAATTAGATGGGCGTGGTGGTGTGCGCCTGTAGCCTCAGCTACTTGGGAGGCTGAGGCAGAGGAATCGCTTGAACCCAGGAGGGAGAGGTTGCAGTGAGCCAAGATAGTGCCACTGTACTCCAGCCTGGGTGACAATAGCAAGACTCCATCTCAAAAACAAATGACAAACAAACAAACAAAAACACGTGATGAAGGGGGTGCTGCTGGCAAGAATGGTGAAGAAAGGGCTCCTGGAAGTTGGGTTATGTGAGGTCAGCCAGGACGACTGACTTTTCCGCTCCAGGCTCTGTGTGGCTCGGCATGACACTGTTAACATGCCCTGACTTTACTTAAAATGTTGATATCTTGTTCATCGTAGATTTTTAAAGTGTAAATACAATTTACATAACATAAAATCCATTCTGACCATTTCAAAGCTGACAATTTCAGTGGCATTTAGGGCACTCACAATGTTGTGTGACTGTCACGGCTGCCTCACTACAGACCATGTTCATCACCCAAAAAGGAACCCCTCATCCACTCAGCAGGCACTCCCTAGTCCTCCTTCCCTCTCCCCTGACAATTGCCAACCTGCCTCTGTCTCTACAGATTTTTCTATTCTGCAGTCACATAAATGCAATATGTGGTCTTTTCCTGTCTGGCTTCCAAGCGTAATGTCTTCAAGGTTCATCCATGTTGTAGCACGTGTCTGTGCTGCATTCCTTTTTACGGCTGAGTCATTTTCTTTTGCATGGATAGACCACATTTTGTTTATCTGTTGATGGACATGTGAGTCATCATAATTTTTTTGTATTCTTTTTGATTTTTAAAAATATCACATCAAAATTGCATCGGTCTATGGAAGAGGGTTTCAGAGAGAAGGTAACCCGTGTAAGGGCCTTGAGGGGGGATTATGAGCTTGAAATAAGACATTCTGGGGAGGGAGCTCCAGGCAGAGGGAACAGCCAGGGAAAGCCCTGAGGTGGGAATATGCACTGGGCAGTGGAAGAACTGCAAGAAGCCCAGATTGGCTGGAGAGGAGTGAGCCAACGGAGAGAGCGTGAGACTTAGGCAGAGGTGCCTTTGAAGGGTCCTATCTCTCTGAGCTGCCTCAAAAAACAAAACAAAACAAAAACCACCAAAAAACAAGGAGGGATACAGGTGAGAATGACAGGCAGCTGGACCAGGTAAAGCTCTGCAGGGCAGGAAGCGTAGATTCCATTCTGAATGTGATGGAAGCCACTGGTTGGCTTTGAGTTGGTGAAATTATGCACTCTAGTTTCAGTTTGCAAAGCCCACTGGCTGCTCTGTGTAGATGTGGACAGACAGGAGGCAGGAGGGCTTGTTGACAAGTTGTCCCAGGCATGGAGGTGAGACAACATGGGTGGGGGCGCCTGCACCAGGGTGGAGGTGATGGCAATGGACTTGGAGGGAACTGTCAGCTGCCACATAGATTTTGAATGCATAGAGAGATGATCCATTCATCTATTCAGTTGGCAAGCAATTACTGGGCACCAACTATATGCCAGGCAGTGCTAGATCCTAGGAGTATAGGCAGACAAAACCAGACAAGGACTCAGTCTTCTTGGAGCTCACAGTCATTAAACAAGTAATTACGGATAAGCTCAGCAGTGAAGGCCAAGGCGCAGCTATTTTGGCCTTATTCATCTGTGGCTGTTTCTAGAAATAGAATCCATCGCTCAGAGGAAGGCCCACTGTGTCATCGGGAGATGTGCCAAAGAAAATTCTGCTTCTCTGGTGATGCTGTCAACCAAGGAGTCATTCCCAGTGTCCTGCAACATGGCGCATCCTTGGAAAAAACACTTTGAAGGGGGAAACAACCGCTTTGGATGGTTGAGTCCTGAGCTGTGTCAAGAAAGAACCAGGGGCTGGGCACTGTGGCACATACCTGTATTCCTAGCACTTTGGGAGGCCAAAGTGGGTGGATCACTTGCTCAGGAGTTTGAGACCAGCCTGGCCAACAGGGTGAAACCCTGTCTCTACAAAAAATACAAAAATTAGCTGGGTGTGGTGGCATGCACCTGTAGTTTCAGTTACTAAGGAGGCTGAGGTGGGAGGATCGCTTGAGCCTGAGAGGTTGAGACTGCAGTGAGTCGTGATTGTGCCACTGCACTTGAGCCTGGGTGATAGAGTGAGACTGTCTCAAAAACAAAACAAAACAAGACAAAACAAAAACAAACAAAAAACCACCCAAAACAAAACACACACACACAAAAACAAAAACAGGGACTCTCAGCCCATCAGCTCCTCTCCCTCTCTGGTCTGTAGAGGAAATCTGGAGGCCTGCGGGGAAGCTGGAAGAGGCCCATTAGTTCCCACCAAGCCCCCTTCCCTCAGCTCTCTTAGGCCGAGGCCAGCTCCTCTGCGACTGATGATGAGTCATGGCAGGGGGCTGATTTGGAAGAAACGAGGCCAGGAGACCCCTCAGCTCTCACACAGGAGACACCCCATTAATCTTTAACAAACATGAAGTTCCAGGAGGCCTGGCCCTCAACTAATGAGGTCTGTTTCCCAGGGACTCCCCCTGGGGAAGAGGAATTAACCACCAGAGGAACCCGAGAGCAGGGAGTGGATCTTCTGAATGAGGGTGGGTTTTTCCCTAGACTCACTCATCTGCCCCCTCCCCCAACAGTTCCCCCACAGACTCAGGCCATACATGCCATGATTCCACAAATATGCCTCTTTATAGACACTCGCGTTTAAAAACAGCCTTATGGAGGTGTCATTGACACAGAATAAATCATGCTTATTTAATGTGTACAGCTGAATAAGTTTTGATACATTACACAACCGTGAAGCCATCATCACAATCAAGATAACAAACATATCCATCACCTGCAAAAGTTTATTCTTTGTAATTCCTCACTCTCATGCCTCTCTTCCATTCCCAGGCAGCCACTGGTGTGGGTTTTGCAACTACAGATGAGTGTGTACATTTTCTAAGGTTTTATATAAAAGGAATCATACTCCTTTTTTTTTTGTCTGTCTTCTTTTACTTAGCATAATGCTTTGGAGAATCATCAATGTTCATCATTGTTCATCCCATCAATAGTTCATTTCTTTTTATTTATTTTTAATTTATTTTAAACTTCTATTATTATTGCTTAGAGATGGTCTTACTCTGTTGCCTAAGCTGAAGTACAGTGGTGCAACCATAGCTCACTGTAGCCTCCAATTCCTGGGCTCGAGCAATCCTTCTGCCTCAGCCTCCTGAATAGCTGGGACTGCAGGTGCATGCCATCATGCCCAGTAGAGATAGGACCTCACTATGTTGCCCAGGCTGGTCTCAAATTCCTGGCCTCAAGTGATCCTGCTGCCTCAGCTTTCTAAAGTGCTGGGATGACAGACATGAGTCCCCACACCTGGCCCATTCCTTTGTAGGGAGGAGTAGTAATCTCTTGCATGGATATACCACCAGTTTGTTAATTGATTTCTCTGTAACCATCTGGACATTTGTACAACCATTCTCTTTTTCTAAAAATAAACTTTTGGGGCCCGGTGCGGTGGCTCATGCCTGTAATCCCAGCACTTTGGGAGGCTGAGGTGGGTGGATCATGAGGTCAGGAGATTGAGACCATCCTGGCCAACACAGTGAAACCCCATCTCTATTAAAATACAAAAAATTAGCCAGGGGCATGGTGGTGCATGCCTGTAATCACAGCTACTCAGGAGGCTGAGGCAGGGGAGTCGCTTGAACCCGGAGACGGAGGTGGCAGTGAGCCAAGATCATGCCACTGCACTCCAGACTGGAGACAGAGCAAGAGTCCGTCAAAAAAAAAAAAAAAAAATCAACTTTTAATTTTAGAATAGTTTTAGACTTAGAAAGATTGTGAAGACAATGCAGAGACTTCCTATACGACCCCACTCAGTTTCCCTTGTTATTAACATCTTAGATGGTTCATTTGTCACAATTAATGAAACAATGCCGAAACATTATCATCATTAACTAAAGTCTGTACTTGACTGAGATTGCCCCAGTTTTTACCCAGTGTTCTTTTTCTGTCCCAGGATCCATCCAGGAGGATCCCGCATTACATTTAGTTCTCACGCCTCCTGAGGTACCTCTTGGCTGTGACAGTTTCTCAGACTTTCCTTACTTTTGATGGCCTTGACAGTTTTGAAAACTACTGCTGAAGGGATCTGGTAGAATGTCCCTCAATTAGGGTTTGTCTGATGTTTTTCTCATGACTAGACCAGGGCTATGGGCTTTAAGGAGGAAGACCGCAGAGCTGGCTTGCCGTTTTCATTACATCATATCAAGGGTACGTCACTATAGTCATGACGTACCATTGTTGGCACTAACTTTGATCACCTACCTGAGGCTGTGTTTGTCAGGTTTCTCCACTGTAAAGTTACACTTTCCCTGTTCTTTCCATACAGTATTCTTTGAAAAGAAGTTACTATGCACAGCCTACTCTTAAGAAGCAGGGAGTGGGCTGGATATAGTGGCTAGAATCTGTGATCCCAGCACTTTGGGAGGCTGAGGCAGGAGAATCTTTTGAGATCAGAAGTTTAAGACCAGCCTGGACAACACAGTGAGACCCCATATCTAAAAATTAAAAAAAAAATCAACTGGGCATGGTGGTGTGTGTTCGTAGTCCCAGTTCCTCTGGAGGCT
Source organism: Sapajus apella (assembly GCF_009761245.1). NCBI lineage: Eukaryota > Metazoa > Chordata > Mammalia > Primates > Cebidae > Sapajus > Sapajus apella. The sequence goes on from NW_022436942.1 coordinate 71,737,756, forward strand.
GAGGCAGGAGGATCGCTTGAGCCTGGGAGGCTGAGGCTGCCATGAGCTATGATCAAACCACTGCATTCTAGCCCGAGCAACAGAGAAAAACCCTGTGTAAAAAAAAAAAAAAAAAAAAGAAGCAATGAGTTATACTTCACTTCCCTGAGAGCTGAGTATCTACATAGATTATTGGGAATTTTTCTGCATGGAGATTTGCCTATTCTCACCCATTAATTTATTATTCAATCAATTATTTGCTTGTATCAATATGAAATCATGGATATTTATTTTATATTTTGGTTTACAATCCAATTCTATTCCATCAATTTTGTTGCTCAAATTGTGTCAGGCTTGGCCATTGGAAGCTCTTTCAGTTGGATACAGTGTTCCTTTGACATGTTCTCATTATTGTGTGTGTGTGTGTGTGTGTGTGTGTGTGTGAGCACTTTATTACTTTCTGGCATTACAAGATGCTGCAAGCTCATTTTGTATATTTCCTTCCCAAACTGCAGAAAGAGCCATTTCTCCATGGGATCCTGGTTCCTTTCATCGGAACTGTATGAAACCAAGATTTGGGCACTTCAGTGTGCTCATTGCTACTGCTTTCTCCACTTCCCCTGGAGGTGTGCTAGACTGCACTAGGAGCCCGGAGCTGTGACTTCCAGCCAGATGAAACTGGGAAAATCCCTCACATCTCAGAGCCTCTGTTTCAATGTCTACAAAATGAGAAGTAATCTCACTAGTTATGACTCCAAAAGCAATCCCAGCATAGCCCTATTGTCAAGGCCCTGTTGGCTGACAGAGAAAGGAAATGTAATGTAGGCATGCGTACATCTCTGTCTCTTGCATTTTTTTTTTTTCCATAGAATGTAACGACACAGTGTCTTGCTCTGTTGTCCAGGCTAGAGTGCAGTGGGTCTCACTAGAGTGCAACGGGTCTAGACACAGGGTCCTGCTCTGTGGTTGAGGCTACAGTGTCATGGTGTGATCACAGCTCATTGCAACCTCGACCTTCTGGGCTTAAGTGATCCTCCTGCCTCCGACTCCTGAGTAGCTGCAGGCATGCACCACCACACCTTGCTAATTTTTAAATTATTTTAGACATAGGGTCTTAACCATATTTCACAGACTGGTCTTGAACTCCTAGGCTCAAGTGATCCTCCCGCTTTGGCCTCCCAAAGTGCTGGTATTACAGGTGTGAGCCACTATGCCCAGCCTCTCTATTTTTATATGTATCTATTGGTGTCTATAATAAGCTGAACATGAGTTCACACTGATGTCACCAATGCTAATGCATAATATTTGGATCATTTAGCCTCCTCCCCTTGCTTATCTGAAACCTGTCACTCTAACAATGAGAACTCTGGCTCCTACCATCTGGCTTTCATTTACTTAATTGTTCAATTCCAGTATACATCTATGGCGCTTTCAGAACTGTTAGCCCATATGGTTGTGGGAAGCAAACTTATCAACTAGAGTACTGTGCTTGCATATAGTTCCTTTTGCCTTTAGTCTTTTTTTTTTTTTTTTTTTTCAGATAGCGTCTCACTCTGTCACCCAGGCTTAGGCAAGATCATGGCTTACTGTAGTCTTGACCTCCCCAGGCTCAAGTGATCCTCCTACCTCAGCCTCCTGAGAATGGCCATCTGAGACTACAGGTGAGTGTCACCATGCCTGGCTAATTTTTCTATTTTTGTAGAGACAGGAGGCATCTCACTATGCTGCCCAGGCTGGTCTCGAACTTCTGGACTCAAGTAATCCTCCTATCTCAGCTTCCCAAAGTGCTGGGATTATAGGCCTGAGCCACTGTGCCTGGCCCCATTTTGAGTTAATTTTTGTGAATCACATAAGGTCTGTGTCTTGCTTCTTCTTGTTATTATTTATTCATGTATTTATTTTTTAGCATTTGGATGTTCAGTTGTTCTAGAATAATTTGTTGAAACAAATTTCTTCATGGAATTGCCTGTACCATTGTAAAAAAACAAAAACAAAAACAGTTGACTATGTTTCCGTACAATCCACTTTCTTTAAAATTTGAATTTACTTTCAGAAGAAATTTTATAGTCTTACTGGCATCTCTTGCCATAAATAGAAGGGGATTTTGAAAATCAAACAGAAATAGATATTATAGTTAAATACTCTGCTGTCTGCCGCGATTTGAGGGCTGGGACTGGCAGCATCATTGCTGAGGGGAGGTGAGTGTGTGTGTTAGAGAGGTGTTCATGTGCGTCTGCTCTCTGGTCCAACAATTCAACTCCTGGGTAGATATCCAGGAAAAATAAATGCTTACTTGCTTAAAACATGTACAAAACTATTTATAGTAGCCCAAATTCCAACAGCAGGAGAATAAAACAACAAATTTTTGATGGAATCCTATATAGTTATAATATTACAATAAGTATATATTATATATTATTGTATTACTGTATAATATAGTTATTACGGCATAATATATGATATGGTTTGACTATGTCCCCACCCAAATCTCATCTTGAATTGTAACTCTCTTAATTCCCACGTGTTGTAGGAGGGACCCGATAAGAGGTGATTGAATCATGGGGGCAGTTCCCCCATACTGTTCTTGTGGTAGTGAATAAGTCTCACAAGATCTGATGGTTTTATAAGGGGACAGCCCTTTTGCCTGGTTCTCATCCTCTTGTCTGCCACCATGTGAGATGTGACTTTCACCTTCTGCCATGATTGAGCGGCCTCCCTAGCCATGTGAACTCTGAATCGATTAAACGTCTTTCTTTTGTAAATTGCCCAGTCTTGGGTATGTCTTTATCAGCAGTATGAAAACAGACTAATACAATATATGTTAAATGTATATATTATACTACTATATATTATATTACATAGTATAACTTACAACATGCAGTGTAATACCTATTATACTATAGTAAATATATAATGTATAATAGTAACAGTAATAATACATAGTAATAAAAATGAATAAACTACTGATACATATTGGTATCAATATGTATCTTGATACATATTGATACATTCCTGCATTGATACAAAGAAATACTTGAGACTGGAAACTTTATAAAGAAAAGAGGTTTAATTAGCCCATGGTTCTGCAGGCTGTACAGGAAGCACAGTACTGGCATCTGCTTGGCTCCTGGGAAGGCCTCAGGAAGCTTACAGGCCTGGCAGAAGGTAAGCAGTGAGCAGGCGTGTCACACGGTGAAAAGAGGAGCAAGTGAGGCTGGGTAACTTTGATATGACCAGATGTCGTCATACCTCACTATCAGGAAGAAAGCACCAAGCCATGAGGAATCCACCCCCATGATCCAAACACATCCCACCAGGCCCCAGCTCCAGCATGGGAGATTGCAATTCATACTGAGATTTGGGAGGGGACAAGTATCCAAACCATATCACATACAAAATGGATTAATCTCAAAAACACTATGCAAAACTAAAGAAGCCAGAAGCAGGAGTCCACACTGTATAATTCAATTTCAATGAAGGCTTAGAACTGAAAAACTGAGTCGACATTGCCACTGGGACTGCACCTGGCAAGGCAAAACTGGAGACAGGAATGTGGCAGGCTGCTGGACCGAGGTGGGTTAGAGGGTGATGTAATAACAACGAGGAGAAACATTTACAGACAGGGAGCTATGTGCCAGCCACCGTTTTTTTAAGACTTGGTATGCAAAATTCATTTAATCTTCCCATTCACTTCATGAGCAAGTGCTGTTACTGTTCCCATTTTACAGGGAAGGAAGCTGAAGCACTACGAGGTCAGGCCACTTTCCCAGGTCACACAGTGAAGTCAAGGGGAAGTAGGATTCACACACAGCTTATCAAGTTCCTGTATTTTTCCACTCATTGTGCTGCTTCTTGAAGAAGCAAAAGGGAGACTGTTGGGGTTTAGTGGCAGAAGAAGATGGAGTTTTGGAGTCAACAAGCTCAGTGGAGTCCTGACTGGGCCACTTGCTACCTGTGTGATCTTAGGCAAGCCTCTTACCTCAATCCCTCATGTGTACAATGGTGCTACCAGTCACTCCTACCATGCTGGATTTGGGGATGACGCCCACCATGTGCCACAGCCCAGTGAATGGCAGTGAGAAAATAAATCATCCACATTTCTGTAACTACTCTGGGATTGCTTTTGGAGTCATAACTAGTGAGATTACTTCTCATTTTGTAGATGTGGAAACAGAGGCTCTGAGATAAGAGGGACTTTCCCAATTTCAGCTGGCTGGAATTCATAGCTCCTGGCTCCTACTGCAGTCTAGCACACCTCCAAGGAAAGTGGAGAAAGCAGCGAGCCAGGAGGGGCCTGCAGACAATTCTCTCAAGTCACTAATGTACCCTCCAAGATTTTCTAATGAGACAGCGCATCAGAAAGAGTAGCCGTAGAGTGAGGTAGGAGAGATGACGTCAGACGAACAGGAGGGGAAATGGAGAGACTTTGTTCACTTGTTTATTCCTTCCTATTTATTGGGCGCCACTGCATACCAGGCATTGAGCCATAGGCTGAGGAGATAATAATCCCTGCCATCATGGAACCTATGGTTTCAAGACGGAAGTTACTCAAGCAAGTACACAAGGAAATGTGAATCCTAGCTGTGGCAAGTGACGTAGAGGTGAGAAACATGACTCCAGGAGCACCAACAACAGGAGGGTCTGACTTGGTGGAGGTCAGGGACAGCTTCTTTGGGAAGGCAATACTTGAGCGAAAATCTGAAGGAGGAGTAAACATGTGGAGTAGTCATCAGGATTGTTCATAAATATTTGATTCGTTCTCTTCGTCCAGGGACATGCATGGTAGGGTTGCACTTTCCTGTCCCGTTGAACCAAGAGTGGTTATTGCTTCAACCAGTGAAACGTGAACAGAAGCGGTGGCTCACTTTCAGGCAGAAGACCTCAGAGACAGTATACATTTTGCAATAGTTTCTTTTTCCTCTAGCATAGTTGCTAGCAGTATTTCAGATAGTGCTTGCCCAGGGGCCTGGATTCCAGAGTGCAAATGAGAGTAAAAATGCAGGGCAGAATGCCCTGTTAAACCATGACAAACATGTGATGTGAGTGAGAAGTCATCCCTTGTTGTGTTAAACCATGGAGATGTATTTGTTAAAGCAGCATCACTTAGCTTGTGCTGACAGATACAGCTCATGAAGGAGGAAGAAGCAATATTTCAGGTGGAGGGAGTAGCTTGAGCCTAGGCCCAGTGGGGATCAGATGCATGATGGGTTTGACACAAATATGACAGAGATGAGGATGAGAGAGAGATGAGGATGTAGAGCTGGGTAGGAACCAGATCACACAAGGTCCTGTAGAAAGGATTTCATTTTGTCCTAAGAGCATGGTAGTCCATGAGAGTGTTTAAGCAAGATGATGACATGATTAGAGTTGCCTTTTTGCCAAGGACCCTTTAGTCACTGTGTGGAGAACAGATAGTTGGAGCAAAAGTAGAAGCTGGGAGACCAGTCAGAAGACACTGCAGTTCTTGAAGGGAGAGATTCTGATATTTTAGTCCAAGGTGTGGGGTCAGTGGAGACATGAAAACGTGGGTGAATTTGAGGAGTTTAAAATCTACAGGATGCAGTGATCAGTTTGCCATTCATTCAGCAAGCATTTGGAATGCCTACTGTGTTCCAGATACCAACTCTAGCAGATTCATCCTAGAGGGGGTGACCAAGGGGAGAGTGGTATCTGAGCTAGGCTTTGAACAAGACATAGGATGCTGACTGCTTTAGAAGAAAGGAGCTGGGGGAGGCATGTCAGGCAGGATAAATACCATTGGCAAAAGTGTGGGTATACAAAACCTATCAGCTTGTTGGAGAGCCAGCCAGGAGCCCATGTAGCTGAAATGAGGGAGGAGTACAAACTGAAGGCAGAAATGCAAATGGGGCAAGGCCTTGAATGCCAAACTAAAGAAATGGGGGCCTTTCATCTGAGAGTCATAGGAACTCACTGAAAAGGTTTGTACTGAGGACAGTCATCAAAGAAGCTGTTCTTGAGGAGCTGGCTAGGAAGCAATGCCCTGTGATGGCAAGAGTCAAAGAGTGCATATGGAAGCATTTCAGCTTGGGGAACTGTTTGGAAACTGATTCTTATAAATTGCTGGGGAGGAGAGAAGAGTCCTAGAGGGCTGTGATCATTGACTTCAAATGTTCAAAAAGCTCCAAGTGGGTTGGTGAGTGAGTGAGTGGGAATCATGAGTCGTCTAAGAGAGCAAAAGTGAGTTCGAAGATAGTGATGGCTGGGAGGCAGATTCGTTCTAGCAAGCAGAACTTCCTAACAATGATAGCAACCACATTCACTTTCTATTGCTGCCCTAACAAATTACCATAAGTGTAGTGGCATAAAATGACACAAACAGATTTTCTCATAGTTCTGTAGGTCATAGTTCAGATGGCCTTGACTCATCTCCTGCTTAGGGTTTCACAAGCCCGGAATCAAGGTATCATCAGGGTTGCATTCCTTCCTGGAGGATCTAGGGAGGAATCCATTAATGTAGTGGGACAAATTCAGTTCCTTGCCATTGTAGGAGTGATGTCCTCATTTCCTTGGTGGCTGTCCTCTGAGGGATTGTCTTTGCTCCTAGAGGTTGACCACATTCCTTCCCATGTTTTCCACGTGCTCCCCCAATCCCTTCCACCACAGAAGCAGGTGGCATTTTTCTTATGCTTCACTGTGCTCAGGCAGGTGGAGACAAATTTGACTTTTTTTTTTTTTTTTTTTTTTTTTTTGCCACATCTCCCTGTCTCCAGCTAGAGAAAATTTTCTGCTTTTAATTTGTCGTATAATTAGATTATCTACCATCTGCATAATCCAGAATAATCTCCCTTTCTTAAGGGTGAAACTTTAATTACATCTGCAAAACTCCTTTTGCCATGTATTTACAGGTTCCAGAGAATAAGATAGGGGCATTATAGAGTTCATTACAGCAACACAATAGATTGCCTCCTGTTGGTAGTGAGCTCCCATTTCTGGATGGCAATAAGCATTCATTCATTCACCACACATCCACTGGATACTTACTCATTTTAACGTCATTCTCCTTAAGTTCCATTGTATATGTTATTAATATGGCTCTTCCAGTTTTGTTTTTGTTAGTATTTGCCTTGTACCTCATTTTTACCCCTTTAGTTGTACACCTGTCATTTTTTAAAACAACATATAGCTAATTTTGTATTTTATCTGACTTAAGAATCTCAATCTTTTAATGGATAAATTTAGATCATTTACATCTATTGTAAGTTATGTGGTTGTAATTATTTCTGTCATTTTATTTCTTACTTTCTGATTACTATAGTATACTGTGGTGTATGTGTGTTTGTTTCTGATTACTATGCTTTTTCTCTTCATCTTTTCCTTTCTCTGCTTTCTGTTGAATTGATGAGATCACTGATTTCCTTTTATTGTTTAGGAAATCATAAACTGTGTTTTTTCCTTTCAGTGATTTTACATTTAAAAAATTCCTATTTGCTTGTACTTATTGAACATCTATTCAGTGCCACCCTAGTTGTAGCTCTGCCTTAAGCTGGCAATTCCCTTTTGGGATTGCTGGAGAAGTAACTGCTACCTTTGGAAGAAAGTTAGATAGAATGAGCTCTAGAGTCCTCCTGACTTTAACATTTTAGGGTTTTAAAAGTCTGCAATTGTAAGATTTTAAAATTCAATAATTCTCACACTCTCTACATTTTATTCTAATATTCTACTAGTTTAATATTCTAAAATTCTGCAGTTCCCTGTTCTTAATATAATTCTGAAATTTCAAGGACATGAGGTACCTTGTATCTAGTACTTATAAAATTAATTAGGTTACTATTCTAGAATTTTTTAATTCTAAAGATTTACTTAGCTTTTAATTAAATTAGTAGTTTAAAATTACTTAGTTAAAACTAAGGTTTTAAAATTTTCTCCCTAAAACTGAAGGTTAAAAGGGGTTTCATTTTTAAAACTTTCTCCAGTTCTAAAATTCTATGGTTCTAAGTTTCCTATAAAGCTAGAATTTTAGAATTTATTGGTCTAATATTATAGAATTCTATAATTTTAAGATGTTATTGTTGGGTCTTCTAAAATAGTATGGTTCTAAATGTCTCTGGAGCTAGTATTTTAAAATTCTCTTGCTCCAAGAGTCTAAGAAGATTCAATCTTAGGTCTCTTGCAGAATCTGCATCTGGTCTCAGCCTAGGTCTCTTGCAGAAACTCTGAGGAGGCTGAAGCCAATTAGTCTACCTTCCTTACACTTGATCCCAATGCAACCAGCTCTGTCCCAGGCTCTCCCGGGACTGACTAGTCCAGTTCTGGATTCAAGCCAGGCTCTGGCACCTGGCCCTGGAATAGTACTTGAAGATTAGCAGCTTCATGTGGCTCCATCACAGGCCAGGTCTCCTTACATGCAGTGAGGCCTGGTGCCCCTGGACCCATGAGCCCTCACTAGCATAGAGGTACTGAGCAATTTAATGAAGTTACCAACATCTGGTGGGTGATAGGACACAGGACCAATACGTTGTGCTGAAAGTTGCTTAGATGACAGGCTCTTATACCTGGTGTAGATGGAGATATGACATGTTTCTTTACAGCCTTTCCACCTTTCCTATTTTGAAATATTGCCTAGGACCAGTCCTTGCTAAAGGCCAATTTTCTTCTCCATCTACCTACAATTTATGATCCTTCCAGATTGTTATTTTTTCTAGGTAATAGAGATGAGCGAACAAGGTAGGTGATCATCTTGGAGCAAATAGAGAAGTCAAAGCAATTTCTCCTCATCCTACCAGTTTCTTTCCTCACATTCCTTACATATCTTGGAGAAGACATATCAGACAGGAGCTTTTCAGTTGCAAAAACAGAAACCCCAACCTGTCAGTTAGAATTGTGCTTCCCTGAAGTGCAAATACAGTAGCTTAAATAAGCAAAGTGTTTATTTTTCATAGGTATTAAGAAATCCAAAGATAGGCATTGCATTTGTAATTCAGGCAGGAAAAATGCAAAAGGGCGAATAGCTTTCTTTTAGGGTCTTGTCTTTTTATTTGGGAATGACATTTCTCCCAAGGAGTCATTGCCCAGAACTGGGTCACAAGGCCACTTAGAGCTTCAAAGAAGTACAAACAAGTATTTCAAAGAGCTGCATTGCTATCTGAAGTGCCGATAGCATTGGAAAGGGAAAATAAATGCTGATAGGTGACCAGCAGCATCTGCTATACCAATTAAAACTTATGTAACTGGAAAAAAAAAATCTAGGTGTGTGCAGGCTTCAGGCATAGCTGGATCCAGGGGCTCAATGTTGCTAGATATAGTGGTTACTCTGTGTGGCTCCATTCTTGGCGGCAAAGTGGCTCACAGGCTGGGTGTGGTAGTCACACCTATAATCTCAGCACTTTGGGAGGCCAAGGCTGGAGGATTACTTAAGCCTAGAAGTTCAAGACCAGCCTAGGCAACATAGGGAGACCTCATCTCTATTTCAAAATAAAATAAAACAACAACAAGTGGCTCCAAAAAGCTGCAAACCGACATTACATTAGTTTAGCAATCCCAGGAATCGAGAACACTCAATTTTTTTTTTTTTTTCTGATAGTTCCAGCAAAAAGCCTAGACTTGAGTCTCATTGTCCTGGCTTGGATCACATGTCCATCCCTGGATAATCCATTACGCTTGGGGACAGAGCTTGTGGTAGAAAATATGCTCTGATGGGCCAAGGTGGGGCAATGCCTCTGCTTTGGAACTTCAGGGTAGGGTCAGCCCCACTGAAAACATGGACTGAGACCAGGTGAGGACCAGGCACCACCAGGGGGAAGGGATATCGGGCAGGTAAAAGTCACTAGTTCCCACTTGGGGATGTGAGTGTGCTTTCTTCATTACACCAAGTCAGTATCAACAAGTTACTGGACCTTGAGTCACAAGTCACAAAGTTTGGGTTCCATCCATCCATCCATCCATCCATCCATTTGTGCATCAAATAGTCCTTACATTTCCTGTGTGATTCAAGCTGGCCACACTCCTTTTCAATGGCTTCAGTGTCCCTTCTGACATAGGAGTAGATACTCTCATAAAAATCTCATAATTGTTAAGAGGGCGAACCCTGGGCTCAGTCAGCTTTGTTTCATTCCAGATCCTGCCACCTTTGTGACCTTGGCAAGTCATTCCCCCATTTGGATCTGAGTTTCCCCCCCTGTCCAAAATCCCAGCTACCCATTGGTTGTTGTGAAGAGGGTGAATGAGATCATGAATATGAAGCGTGTTACCTCGGTCCTGGGCTATAGTTTGCATTTCCTATCTAGTTGCAATCATCCTCCTCTTCCTCCTCCTCATCATCATCGTTACCTGGCTCAGGACCCTGGCCAGGGATACTTCCATAGAATTGCAAAGCATCTCAATCAAAAACAAACCTCCAAACACCAAAGCTCAGTACCCTCTGTCTACTACCCCTGCCCTTTTCCAGTTTTTCCTGGACCAAGAGGAGTCTCCCTGTCCCAGGAGATTTGAGGATGGCACGCTGACCCCTTCTTTAAATTCATCTCCCTCAGTGTCTCAGGCCCATCCCTGTTGGAAAAAATGACTCTCACAAAAGATCCCTCAGCAGCAATTATCTAAATGGGAGGCTGCGAGGGGGAGAACCGTTTAGAATCCACTTCATTGCGGGATTAGCTAATTAATTAACGGTTTCACTGACAACTCGTTGGAGAAGTGTATGTTAAACAGGAGCACAGTGGGGTGTGATTTATAGACTCTGACACCCCTCCCATCCCTGGCCTCTCCACCCAGGCTCCTTCCTTTCCACTCACCCCACAGCCCCCACCCTTCTGCTCATCCCCAGAGCAGGGAAACCTGTGGGGACCCTCTCGCAAGCTCCCTCTGGAGTTCCAGGGCTGGGCTGCTGGCCCAGGGGGACCCTGTGGAGATGACAGAAGGGCGGCTGGGGAGGGGACAGAGGACAATGAAGAGATAACAAGAGGGCTGAGGCCCCAGGAGTGGCTGCATCTGCCCCTTGCCCCCAGCCCAGAGCCCCTCCATCTGTGCCTGTCCCGGCACACGGGACCCTGTAGGCACCTGCTGGCCATGGCTGTTCCCTTGCTCCTAGAGTTTAGGGCTTTCCAGAGCCCTACCCACACTATGCTTGGAAGAGACAGCACTGTTCAGGGAGCCCAGAGACTTGGCTTTGCCTTTCTTTTGGGAAGGGGGTTTTCAGAGGATGTAAACTAAACTAAGAATGAAGGGCAGGATGTCAAAACAGGGTGAGGAAAAGAAGCCAGAAGTGAGGATGATGGACAAGAAGCCAGTGGGAACATCCTGGGAAAGGATTTCTGAAAACACGCCCCATGGGCCACCTGCATCAACTTCATTGCAGTGGCACGTGAAACACACAAATATCTGATCCAGACAGAGCTCATAGCAACCCAATATCAGTCCCTGGTGTGGGGGCTGAGCATCTGACTTTTAACACCCTGATTCTGAATGCTGCAGATGTTTAGGAGCCTGATTTAGGGCCGGGAGTGGTGGCTCATGCCTGTAATCCCAGCACTCTGGGAGACCGAGGCGGCCGGATCACTTGAGGCCAGGAGTTCGAGACCAGCCTAGCCAACATGGTGAAACCTGTCTCTACTAAAAAGAAAAAAAGACAAAAAAAAAAAAAAATTAGCCAGGTGTGGTGATCCATGCCTGTAATCCCAGCCACTTGGGAGGCTGAAGCAGGAGAATCACTTGAACCCGGGAGGCAGGGGTTGCAGTGAGCCGAGATCAATCACAACACTACCCTTCAGCCTGGGCAACAGAGTGAGACACCATCTCAAAAAAAAAAAAAAAAAAAAAAAAAAAACGAGCCTGACTTAGAAGCTTGCTAAAGGAGAGGGACAAATTTGCTCTATGTTGAGCAAAAGCGAGCCTGCATTCCAGTTTTGGATTCTTTCTGCTACCAACGAGGTTCTAATCTGGGCTTCAGGGGTGCTGGGGTGAATGTGGGAGCCCCCTGAGGCCGAAAACAAAATTATCTGAGTGCAGACAATTATTTTTCTGGGGACAGGATCTGGAGCTTCCAGAAGATCTTAAAGGGGCACATAACCCCAGAAGAGGTTAAGCATCTTCAAATTAGCTTCTCTGAGCTTCAATTTATCTGGCTGCAATTCTAGAACAATCACCTCCGTCTTGCACACCATGGGGGAATGTGACTGAAAACTCTAGCAGAGATATATATGGTCTCCAATGCAAGGCATGAGGTGCCCCAAAAGGGATCCTCTCGCCTGGTCCTCGGAGGGCCCCATTTCTCAGTTATTAGGGGTTTGCTGAGCAGGATCTGAGAGAGGAGAAAGAGGAGGGAAGCTGGGCTGGGTCGTGTCACCCGGGGGAAATCTTTCTCCAAGGAGGGATGCATCACAGGGGGCTGGATGGGAATCAGCTCACCAGGGACTCCCAGGGATGAGGGCGGACAGGAGAAGAGAAAAGGGGCCATACCTGCCAGAGCCCAGCATCGAGCATCTGGAAGGGAAGGAAAGGAATTCACGGTGCCCTGTGTGTCTCCATTTTATAGATGTGCAAACAGAGGCATTACAAGATGAAGTGATAAAGCCAGCAAATAATACATTTCCATAAATGTTTGATACATTATACACATTCAGTGAATGTTTAATATCATAAAATACATATCAGAAGATTAGCATAGTGCCCAGCACATAGTAGGAGCTCAGTAACTGCTATTATTATGCATTATGTTTACCTGTATGCACAGACCCCACTAGGAGGCTGAACATTTAGTGTTCACAACGGCCTCCTGAGATAGTGTAATGTTCTCCACTGTAGCAGAAGAAAAGGAGAGGGCAGGGGACTGACTCTTCTCAGGTCGCACAGCCTAACCTTGGTGGGGCCTGTCTGAGTGTTTCTCTCTATGTGAAAGGACAGGTTGGGGGTCCCAGCCTGGCCTCACTGGGCTCTCCAGAACCCAGAGACGGGCACTGTGCTGCCGGGGCTGACACTGTGTGACCTCGGGACCTGCCTCTCTCCGAGTCACCTGTGAGACCCCTTCCAGTCCTCTGGTTTTGAGCTTTTTTTTTCTGAGATGGAGTCTTGCTCTGTCGCCCAGGCTGGGGTGCAATGGCCCCATCTCGGCCCACTGCAACCTCCGCCTCCTGGGTTCAGGCGATTCTCTTGCTTCAGTCTCCCGAGTAGCTGGGATTACAGGCATGTGCCACCATGCCTGGCTAAGTTTTGTATTTTTAGTAGAGAGGGGCTTTCACCGTGTTGGCCAGGCTGGTCTCAACCTCCTGACCTCAAGTGATCCTGGGCCTCCCAAAGTGCTGGGATTAGAGGTGTGAGCTGCCGCACCCGGTGAGCATTTTACACACACACACACACACACACACACACACACACACACACACACACACAGACATGCATGCATATACATATATATTCGTTTTTCTTTTTTAATATATGAGAAGGGGTCTCACTATGTTTCCCAGGCTGGCCTTCAACTCCTGTACTAAGCGACCCTTCCACCTCAGCCTCCTGAGTAGGGGCCACAGGTGCTTGCCACCATGCCCAGTTGTTCGGCTGTTGCTCCTCACTTGGTTTCAGCCAAAATGTCGAGAAGCGGCTTTGCCGTTGTTCTTGTTGTTGTAGAGATGGGGTCTCACTATATTGCCCAGGCTGGTCTCAAACTCCTGGGCTAAAGCCATCCTCCCGCCTCGGCCTCCCAAAGTGCTGGGATTACAAGCATGAGACACTGGCTTGAGCGCCCGGTGCCCGGCCCATCCTCTGGTTGTCGGTTGGGGAGGTGGGGTTCAGAGAAGTCCAGGCATTTGGCCCAGGTCACACAGCACGTCGTGGCGAGCGGAGGAGAACCTTGACCTCCTCCTGCCCTCCCCTCCTCCGCTACTCCCGCCGCCCCCACCCCCACCCGTTCCCCAGCTCGAGTTCAAGGACTCAGGGAGGACGGGAGGGGGTTAAAGCCCATTCAGACGCGCAGCCCCCCGCCCCCGGCTCGCCCCCCACTCCCCGCCGACCGCCCGCATCTGGGCGCGCAGAGGAACAGATTTCGCGTTTCACACAGCGCACAATGGCAGCCCTCAAAGGCGCGCCGCCCGCATTGTTCGGCCCGGCGCCCGCGCGTCCTACCTCCGCGCGCGAATTAACCCCGGTCACCCCGCCATTGTCGCCGCGCACTTCGGGGCCGGCCACAAAGGCGCCAGAAAACCCTGCCGTGTTCGGAAGGGAGGAGGCGGAGGAGGGAAGCAACAGGGACTTGGGGGGCGCTGAGGAGTGGGGAGGGCTTGGAGGGGAGGGAGGCCAACGGGAGAGGGGCGGACGCAGACTGGCTGGGGGGCCTGAGCAGGGCGTGGGGCGCGGGCAGGAGAGGGGCGCTGGGAGTAGGCGCGTGGGCGGAAAGAAGGGGGTGCGCAGGCCGGGAGGGGTGGGGCTCTTGCCTGCTAGAAGGGCTCCTGGGGGGCGGGGGGCTGGGGGCTGCCCGTCCTCCCCTCTGCCGTCGGGTCTCTGATTAGCCTCCTTCATCTGCTCTGTCTCTGGCTGCCCGGTCTCCGCGCTGATCGTCTGGCTCCGCTTTCCCTTGCTGTCTATCTCTGTGTCTATTTCTCCTTGCCTCTAGTTCTCCCTCTAACTATCTCCGCCTCTGATTATTTGTCTCTCTGTCTCTGCCCCTCTCTCCATCTCCGATCGGTTTTTCCTTTCCTTCCTTCTTTCCTTTTCTTTCTTTTTTGAGGCAGGGGCTTGCTCTGTCGCCCCGGCTGGAGTGCAGGAATGGGATTCTGGCTCACTGCAGCCTGGACCTCGCTGGCTCAAGGGATCCTCCTGCCTCAGCCTCCTGAGTAACCGGGCCGCCACACCGAGCTGTTTTTTATTATTTTATTATTTTTCGCAGAGACAGAGTCTCACTATTTTGCCCTGGCTGGCCTTGAACTCCTAGGCTCAAGCGATCCTCCTACCTCGGCCTCCGGAAGTGCTGGGATTGCAGGCACGAGCTGTGGATTTCTTAGCGTCTCTCTCAGCCTCTCTGATGATCTTTGTCTCCGTTTCTCTAGTTCCCTCCCCGACTCGTCAGTTTCCCTCCCCCCCCACCTCTTTCTCTGCTTCTGACAGTGCCTCCCTCTGTTACTCTTGGCCTCTTGACTTCTCTGTCTCTGAACATGTGTGTCTGTCTCTCTTTCTCCAGGACAAACAATGCTGCCCTTGGTGGGCACCCACAGCCCCTGCACTTGGACTAACCCTGCTCCCAGCTCCCATTCACAGTTTGGCTGATACCCTGAGGACTGAAGAAGTTCACGGTGGGTCCCCAGTCCCAGGGGTGTCCTCATCTTCTGTCATGACCCCTCAGGACTGGGACTGGTATTCTCTCAGGGACTGGGTTTCGATTGTCCCTAATCTGGTCCCATGTTAGAGCACTTGCATGTGCGCATTTGCGTGCACACACACACACAAACACACATACAAGCACATACAAACACACAGGCACAAACACACACACACACAAACACACATACAAACATAAACACATACAAGCACACACAAACACATGCACAACAAACACACACAAACACACAGACACACACACAAACACACAGACAAACACACACAAACACATACAAACACACACACACAAACACACGCACAAACACACACACATTTCACTTGCTCCTCCATGCTGGCAGAAATTGGGCCCATTGTACAGATGGGGAAGCTGAGGTTCAAAAGGTACTGCCATCCACCAGCGCCACACTGTGATTAGAGGCCCTGTGACTCCCAGGCCTTTGCATTCATCTATAGGAGGATGGCCGGACCTGGTTGGTGAAATTGAAGCCTCCCACTCCCACTCAAGGGCAGGTCCTCTAAGTGTGGGGGCCCTGTCTGAGGAGAGACCTGGTAGGACTCCACAGCCTCCCAGAAAAGACGGCCTATTCAGGTGACCTTAGCCAGGGTCCCACCTCCGAACCAGGGACTTTCAGAGGTGCCCCCATCACCTTCCCCAAAGATGAGGCCACAGTTGCATTTGAATCCTCTACCGGTGCCGGCAAATTACCTTCTGCATTTAGCCTGAGTTGCTCATGCAGCAAAGTGCCCTCAGGCCCCAGACTCTGGGCCTGGCTGGGAAAAACCAAAGTGCCTATGACAGGATAGTACTTACCATGTGGCCAGCAGCGTTCTAGGGAATCTTTAACTCCTTTTCATATCGACTTAAGAGGTTACCGATGTTATTCCCATTTTTCAGATGGGAAAACGCAGGGTGAGTAACTTACCAAGTTTACGCAAAGCTGGTGGTGTATACTGATTGCATAAACAAGGGAGATTTGGTTCTAATATGTATGTGTATATATTTATATGGACAGATATGGATATATATGTATATGTGTGTGATATATATGTAAATATCTATATAGATGGATATAGATATACATGCATGTGTATATATTTATATGGACAGATACGGATATATATGTATATGTGTGTGATGTATATATAAATATCTATATAGACGGATAGAGATATATATGCATGTGCATATATTTATATGGACAGATATGGATATATATGTATATGTGTGCGATATATATGTAAATATCTATATAGACGGATATAGATATATATGCATGTGCATATATTTATATGGACGGATATGGATATATATGTATATGTGTGCGATATATATGTTAATATCTATATAGACAGATATAGATATATATGCATGTGCATATATTTATATGGATGGATATGGATATATATGTATATGTGTGCCATATATATGTTAATATCTAGATGGATATAGATATGCATATATGTGTGTGTTAGTATTGCTGCGGTTGTAGCAGTTACAGTTTTTAGACCTAATCTTGAGTGCATTTCTGTTCCTCTAAGGCTTTGTGATCTTTGGGAATCTGGGGAACAGACCTGTAGGCCCCGTAAGAATTAGTATTTTTCCACCTCTTGATCTGATGAACAGCTAAGTGAAGCCTCTCTTCTCCATTTCCCCAACCATGGAGGCTCCAGTGGCCCCTAAGCCAGGCCCTTGAAGGAAAAATCAAAACCTAAATTTGATGGTCATTGAAGCTGTCCCTCCATCCCCTGGGAATTCACTAAGAGAGGGTTGGAGGAAAAGTAACCACTTCACAATGACGTCCAGACACGTGAGAGTGGCGCTTGGTCACAAACCCGCATGGTTCTATCATCTCATGTAATCCTTCTCACAAGAGAAGACAGGCATGGTTAGGATTTCAAACCCAGGTCCCCTCCAAGCCCCTGGCTGATGAGGTGCTCTAGGTGCCTCCTCTGTTCTCTGCCCTCTGCTCATGCCAACGTCAGTGAAGCATGATGGGAAGTTACCTACTGCGTCCTAATAAGTTGGTTTACCAGTCTGTAAAATGGGCCTAATGTTGCTGCTTCTCTCTCTGGCCTGTGAGGATGAAATGCGGGGAGGCAGGTGCTCCCAGAAGGTGTAGTTTGGACTGTGTCCTCTCCTCCTCCCGTCATCTTCCTCTGTCCTACCCCTCATCTGCTTGTTCCCTCCCAGTAGCCCCCATCTCTCCCTCCCTCCAACTCCCCGCCCCCCAGCTCCCCAAGTCAATATTCATAAAAATAACCAGGTTGTCTAAGTGTGACCTGCAGCGTCCTGGGACATTCTTCCTTTCTGGCTGGTGCCTCAGGTTTTCTGGACAGGCAGGTCCCTACTTCCCCCAGCTCCCCACCAATTTAGGGGACAGCTTGGTGGTACCTCAACTGACTGCCCCCTGCTCAGCTGTGAATGCCCTTCTGACTGCCCTCACCCCTCGCTGGGCTCTGGTCCCCCAGTGCACCCAGCTGGGATGTTTCCCTGCTGGAGCCTTCTGCTAGGCTGGAGGGGGGTGAAGTGGAGGGGGGACAGCCGGCCAACCTGGCTGCACAGCGTCCTCCCCCTGGAGACAGAAAGCCCCTAGCCAGGCCTGCTGCGGGTTAGATAAGGAGCGCAAGCCACGCGGCTCGTCCTCTTTTTTGTAATCTCCTCCTCCACCTCCATCCTTCCCCGCCACCGACTCCCCGACTTTTTTTTTATATCATCTTTATGGCTTTGGAATTATCTGGGCTGACACTGCATTCACTTAGCCAAGGGCAGGCGGGGTCGCAGGAGACAACTTACTCCTACGTGTGTATATTCCTGGGGCCCGATAAGGGAGCAGCCCCACCCCCCACCCCTATCGGGGAAGAGGGAATAAGGAGACTGGCTGGAGGAGAGGTTGGGGACACTGTGACAACCAGTTCAGGGCAGAAAACAGAATGTGAGTGCCAGAAACCCTGTAGTGGCAGAGACCAGCTCTCAGGCAGCTGTGGCCAAACCTCTGATGGGGAGAATCCTTTAAGGTCGACAGAGGCACTGATTGGCAAAGAAACTGAGTTTTTAAACTTATTTATTTTTCTTTTCTTCTTCTCCCATTTTTTTTCTTAAAAGAGAGAGAGAGAGAGATGGAGTCTCTCTGCTGCCCAGGCTGACCTCAGACTCCTGGGCTCAAGTGATCCTCTTGACTTGGCTTCCAGAGTAGCTCTGTCCAACTTGATGAACTGAATTTTCTCTCTAAACACTCTTTTCTTCCTTCCTCCCTCGCTTGTTCCCTCCTTTCCTTCCTCCTTCCATTTTTCGTTCCTTCCCTCTCTCCTTCCCTCTCCTTCCTTTGCTCTCTCCTTCCTTCCCTCTCCTTCCTTCTTTCCTTCCTTCCTTCTTCCCTTCCCTCCTTCCTTCCCTCCCTCCCTCCCTCCCTCCTTCCTTCCTCCCTCCCTCCTTCTTTCTTTACCTTCTTCCTTCCTTCCTCCCTCAAGCAATAGACCTTGAGTTTCAGAACATGGTTTTAGTACTGGTTCAAGTCCTGGCTTTTGCAGGCTGTGTGACATGGGGTAAGTGACTTCACCTCTCTGAGCCTCAGTTTCCCCATCTATAAAATGGAGACAATACTAGAGCCCACTTCATTCTATATTATGAGAGTTAGATGAAATTAATGAAACTGCTTGGCACATAGTAAGGGTGGACTCATTTCTGCCTGCTATTTTTCTAAATTATTATTTATTGCATGCATCTCATGTATCAGTGGGGCACAGGGACGAATCACACAGCCTGTGCCCCCAAAGGTGCTCACTGAAATGACAGCTCTCATAAGCAACCCCAAGTTACGTTTTTAAAATAGTATTTTATGTCTGGGCAGGAATACAGATATGTTCACAGCGCTCAAAAGAAAAGTGATACTGAACTTACGAAGCAGGTAAATTAGGGGTGATTATTCTCATCACAAAAGGATACACTACAGGGATTCTTTAAGTGGTAAGTCCTCTAATACTGGAAGCGTGGAAGCCTTAGCTGGAGCTCTCTCTGCCCTGGCTCCCCCACAGAGCACTTAATGGTGGTGAAATGAGAGAGCCTGGCCTGAGACAGGAACTCCAAATTTGCACCTCATCACTGGCTGGCCGGGCAGCCTGCGGCAGGCGGTGTCCTCTCTCGGACTCTCAGTTTCCCCGATGACAGGACGACTGGATGGGATCGCATCTCTGCAGTGTCCCCGTCCGCATCCGAGGCCAGACAACAGCTTTCCTGCTGGTCTGTCTGCTCCATTCCTCCCCCGGTCCCTTCTCCATATCACAGCTGCAGGGATCTTCTAAAGGCCCAAATCAGTTTCCCCTACATAAAGCCTTCCAGTGGCTTCTGCTCACCCTCAGAACCTTACCTGTACTTCCTGCCCAGCTCTTCTCACCTGCTACCCTCTCCACCTTGCTCCTGCGCCTCCAGCCATTCCCGGGCATTCCTACCCCAGGCCCTTTGCACCTGCCAGTCCTTCCTGGAACTTTGCCCCAGTTCTGTCTACCTCCCCCCCTTCCCCTGGCTCTTTTCTTCTTACTAAGTTTCAGCTGAAATGTCGCCATCTCAGGATCCCGCATGTAATAGACATCTAGTACTCACTGATCGTCTTCGTTTTATTATCTTAATTGTTCTTGGCACGATATGATCGATATGATCGTGTGTCTTTGCTTGTTTAGTGCTTTCCCTCTCCCAAGATTATCAGCCAAGACAGATACTGGGTCTGTCTTCACCTTTGGCTTCTCGGCACCTTGCACAGGGCCCGGCACACAGGAGGGGCTCAGCAGACATGTGCTGAAGTCATCACTGGACTTCGATGTTTCAACATACTCATTTTAGGCATGTTTAAGTTGTGTGCAAAGGAGTGAATGATTGGTTTTCTAACTTTTAGGAAATAAAGATGATGTGAATCCAGTCATATAGGACAGTCTCCTTGATGTGCCTGTGGGTGGGTTGGTGCTGTTTTAGATCTAAAGCAAAGGAGTGGGCTCAGAACTGGCCCCGAGGGGACACATCACCCTTTGGTACAAATAGAGTCAGGATCTGGGGCTGCTCGCCACAAAACCCTAACAGAGAAAATGGTCACCAGTAACTGTCTGGGCCACATGGTTCTTTAATTATTTTTATTTTCATTTATTTATTTTGAGACAGGTTCTCTCTCTGTCACCCAGGCCAGAGTGCAGTGGCTCAATCATAGCTCATTGCTGCCTCGAATCCCTAGCCTCAAGTGATCCTCCCACCTCAGCCTGTCAGGTAGATGGAGCTACAGGTATGTGCCATCACCCCAGCTAAGTTTTTTATTTTAAAAAAATATTATTCTCATTGCATTTTTTGTAGAGATGGTGTTTCAACATGTTGCCAGGCTGGTCTCGAACTCCTGGGCTCAAGGGATCCACCTGCCTTAGCCTCCCAAAGTGCTGGGATTACAGGCGTGAGCCACCACTCCCAGTCTTTATTTTTATTTTTTGTAGAGACGTTATCTCATGATGTTTCCCAGACTGGTTTTGAACTCCTGGCCTCAAATAATTCTCCTGCCTCAGCCTCCCGAGTTGCTGGGATTACAGGCGTGAGCGAATGCACCCAACCTGGCCACATGGTTCTGTGGGTGACTTTAGTCAACCAAGACAGCAGCAATGCAAAACAAAATGAAGGTGCTCAGAGAGGCACATGGGACATGCCGAGAAGCCCTGGACGAAGGGGAGAATTACTCTGATGAGCGAGACCTGGAAGATGAGGCTGGAGTGAGATGGAATGGTGGAACAGCAGGCAGGCTTGCTGGTATCCACCTCGGGGAGTGGAGGCTGAGTCTTTTCTTTCAGATTCCTCTTGTTTGGAATTGATTCTGATGCTTTTAAAAGACGGTTCACGGCCAGGCACGGTGGCTCACGTCTGTAATCCCAGCACTATGAGAGCCTGAGCCTGGTGGATCATGAGGTCAGGGGTTCGAGACCAGCCTGGTCAACGTAGTGAAACCCCATCTCTACTAAAAATACAAAAAATTAGCCAGGCATGGTGGTGCACATCTGTAATCCTACTGCTTAGGAGGCTGATATAGGAGAATTGCTTGAATCCAGGAGGCGGAGGTTACAATGAGCTGAGATCTCACCATTCACTCCAGCCTGGGTGGCAGAGCAAGACTCTTTCTCAAGAAAAAAAAAAGAAAAAAAAAAAAAAGATGATTCCCCTGATCCCCTTGAACTGATCATACTGAATTAGGTACCAGAAGGGACCAATGGTTACCAAGAACCTACCATGTGCTGGACCCATATAAAATATTTTACTTGTGGTGTTTGACCTAATCTTCACATTGGCTGATGCCCGCCAAGTGATGATATCCTCATTTCAGGGATTCAGAAACAGGCTCAGAGAGGTTGTGATTTTTCTAAGCACACACAGCAAATAAATGCTGAGGCTGGGATTTGAACCTAAGTCTGCCTGGTTTTGGAGCCAGCGTTTTTGGGAAACATCAAGATGTCTCCTGAATTCAGGAAGGGAGGAAGGGTGACGCTGGGTGCTGTGAGAGCAGGGATAAGATTTAGGAGCGGAAGGTACAATGAAGAAGGGGCATCAGTGTAGGTTCAATGGTGGAAGGGAAGAACATTCTGGCCCCAGAGAAGACTCTTTCCTCCAAGCTCCCGGCCGCACTCCACCCAGCCCTCTCTGCCCCTGGCCCGGAGCAGCCCCGGGTGGGGGATGTGGGGAGGAGAACTAAACATCATGTAATTGCCCCGGCTCTTCTGTGAAATTTGTTTCGGGACACATTAGTTCCAGTGAATTTAGCCGAACAGCGGGGAGCCCTGAGAAATGATTTGCAATTAGCCGCAGCCCCACAGCCCCCCGTTGGGATGCGAGGCTTGGGCACTGAGTGGGAAATGGCCAGGGGGGTGGAGCCGCCACCCAGTGCCTGTGGAAACGCCAGCAAGCAGGCAGGAGTGGCTGAATTGGTGCCTTTCAGACCTGACATCTCTCTGAGCCTGGCAGAGGCGGACAGGGCTGAAGTAGAAGCATTTGACCCCCAGACTGCCAAGGCCAAGACTTAGCCAGGCCAGAGGGGCATTAGGAATGATCAAATTCAAATCTTCTGCTTTGCAGAGGTGTGTTGGAGGTGAGCATTGCACATGTTCACCTCTGTGGGGACGGCTCCTGTAGTGTCCCCTCACAATGACTGGCCCCCTCTGTGCCCCAGCAATGTGCCGGGTACTTCTCTAATCATAAATCCTCCCCAGCACTTGGGGAGTCAGGGAGATGATGCCCATTTTGCAGGGAGGGAAATGGGTGTCCAGAGAGATGAAGGGGCTCTTGCCAGGTTAACTGGAATGTGGTAGGAGGAGGACTTGATCCCAGGCGTCTTGGACTCTCCAAGTTGTTACAGCTGCTTCCTATGATGGCCTCTAACAGGAGGCAGAATGGCGGCCATCAGGGCCCTGAAGCCAGGTAGACCTGGCACAAGTCCCAGCTCTGCCACTTTCTGGCCTTGTCACCTGGCACAGGTCGCTTCTGCTCTCCAAGACTCAGTTCCCTCATCGGAAAAATAAGAATATGCTACCCATGTCATGGTACATCTTCGTTTTTCTTTTTCTTTCTTTCTTTCTTTCTTTTTTTTTTTTTGTTTTGAGACAGAGTCTGGCTCTTTTGCCCAGGCTGGAGTACAATGGTGCGATCTCAGCTCACTACAACCTCCGACTCCCGGGTTCAAGTGATTCTCTTGCCTCAGCCTCCCTAGTATCTGAGATTACAGACACCCACCACCGTGTCCAGCCAATTTTTGTATTTTTAGTAGAGACGGGGTTTTGCCAGATTGGCCAGGCTTGTCTCAAACTCCTGACCTCAGGTGATCCACCTGCCTCGGCCTCCCCAAGTGCTGAGATTAAGGAGCCAGTCATCATGCATCTTTTAGGATTAAATGAAAATATAAAGTGTTATGGCAGTGGGAAGGACTCAATCAATGACAGCCATTATTAGTGCTATCACTGATGGATGGATGGATGGATGGATTGATTGATTAGAGACAGGGTCTTACCCTGTCATCCGATCTAGAGAGCAGTGGCACAATCAGTTCGTGGCAACCTCAAACTTCTGGGCCCAGAGGATCTTCTTGCCTCAGCCTCCTGAGTAGCCAGGACCACAGATGTACCCCACCATGTCTGGCTAATTTTTAAGACATTATTTTGTAGAGATGGAGTCTCACTATGTTGCCCAGGCTGGTCTCTCACTCCTGGCCTCTGGTGATCTGCCTGCTTCTGCCTCCTTAAGTGCTGGGATTGAAGGCTTGAGCCACCATTCCCAGTCATTATTGCTATTGTTATTATTGCATGCTGATCAAACTTAACTGGAGGAGAGAAGGGAGTGGAGAAAGATCCCGTGGTCCCCGTAGGTGGCTGCTTGTGCCCATACATAGCCTTCTCAGCTCAGCCAATCTCCTGTGTCCTCGACCAGTCATTGGGTGGGCATGGAGATGATCAAGACATAGTCCTGGCCCCACACAGATGTTTCTGGAGTGAGCTGTGCAGCTGGAGCTGTGCCCCTGCATGCACGCAGAGGGCTCGTAGACTGGGTGATGGGGGGGGCACCTGAGGGGAGGTGGCTTTGTCCCAGTATTGTCCCTGTTATTTTGGTGGATCCCCACGGTACAACCCCAGGGGGCGCCCTTCACATTGTGTTTGATGTCAGGCAACGCAGTGGCTGGGATTTGATAAAAATGGCAGACACTTGCTACATGGCAGACACCATTCTAAGCGCCTTACACATTTTATTAGCTAATTTACTTCTCACAATAATCTTACCGGGTAGGCCCTATTATAATCCTGCTTTTCCATGAGGAAGAAAATAAAGCCAAGAAGGCTTTCGTGCATTCCTTCTCCCTGGTCACATAGCAAATGGCATCGCTGAGGGTCCACCCAGGCTAGCTGGTTCTGGAACCATGCAAACCACTAGGCGACACTGCCTGCTTCCCCAGGGCCCTTTTCCCTCCTGCTGGGCACTTGCCATACTTTGTCCTCCCCGTGAATAAAGGAGGCAGGACAAGAATGTCAATCTGGGCCAGGCGTGGTGGCTCTCGCCTGTAATCCCAACATTTTGGGAGGCCGAGGCAGGTGGATCGCTTGAAGTCAGGAGTTTGAGACCAGTCAACCAACGTGGTGAAACCCCTTCTCTACTAAAAATATAAAAATTAGTCAGGCATAGTGGTGGGCGATTGAAATCTCAGCTACTTGGGAGGCTGAGGCAGGAGAATCACTTGAACCCAGGAGGTGGGGGTTGCAGTGAGCCAAGACCATGCCACTGCACTCCAGCCTGTGTGACAAAGCAAGACTCTGTTTCAAAAAAAAAAGAGTGTCAATCTGGCTTCTCAGGTGAGACCCTCAGGGGCTTTGCCCAAGTTCCCACACATGCCCTGAGAATCCCAGGTAGTGACTCAAGAGTGGCAGTGGCCCCGTCCTGAGGTCTGATCTGAAAGCCAGCATGCTTCCTGTATGGCATGAGGATGTGACCAGGCATTTAGCTAAGGGATCTAGAGTCCCACAGCTGCTCAGGGATTCTCCAGAGAAGAGGAAGAGGAGGAGGCAGAGGAAGATGTGGCTACTGCATGTCAGCGGTCACCCTGCTGGCTGCTGGTGCAGTGCCTGGCATATAATAGGCCTTCAGTAAAGTGAACTTGGGAATTCCAGAGAAAAATCGTTTCCTCCCTAGCCTGGCATCTCAGAGGTTTGTCCAGCCTTAGATGGTAGCAGGGATAGGAAACTCCTGATTTCAAAGTAGGGGTGAAAGAAGGAAGTTAGCATGTCTTAAACTCGGCTAAGTATGGGTGTCAGGCGTGGTGGCTCATGCCTGTAATTCTAGCTCTTTAGGAGGCCGAGGCAGGTGGATCACTTGAGGCTAGGAGTTCGAGACCAGCCTGACCAAGCTGGTGAAATCCCATCTGTACTAAAAATACAAAAATTAGCTGGGCACAGTGATGCGCACCTGCAGTCCCAGCTACTCGGGAGGCTGAGGCAAGAGAATGGCTTGAATCCAGGAGGTGGAGGTTGCAGCGAGCCGAGATTGTGCCACTGCACTCCAGCCTGGGTGACAGGGCAAGACTATCTCAAAAAAAAAAAAAAAAAAAAAAGAGCTTACATTTCACTCAGTTCTAGAGGAAAGAGCCAGGCAGTTGGGCCTTCATAGCATCCAGAGGTCTCTGTGGGCTGGGGTGGTCAGGGAGGGTTTCTAGGAGGAGGGAGCCTTGATCTGGAATTGTCCCTGTTATGGTGGGGGCTTCACATTGCCCAACTCCATGGGGCTTTCACCTCCCTCCATGGAGGCCAGTGAGGTGAGTCTCATCTTTCTCGGGTCTACAGATGAGGAAACGACCAGTTGCCCAATGTCATGCAGCTAAAATGTAGGGTGACCAGCCCTCCTGACTTGCCTGGGGCTGTCTGGGTTTATCAATGAAGAGCCCACATCCTAGGAAACCCTTCAAACTGGGGTGGTTGTTCACCCTAGTTTTAGGGACAGGGCTGGGATTTGAACCCAAGACTGGCCGATCCACATATCCCCTTGTTCCTGTGCACCATCCTGTTCTTTTTGAATTTGCTCCTTCTTCCTCTTCTGAATTTATCAGCTCTGGTTCTCTTGGTCCCTGGAGAACTGCCCTGTCCCACGCCTTCTGCGGATCTCCCCAAAGCCCGGGGCTACGCTTTCTCTCCCTCCAGCGCCTTATCTTCCCTTGTCTTCTTGTGGAAGAAGAGATAAAAGTAATTCTTATGGCCGCTTCTCCACTGGCGAAGGCCAGCCCCGTCCCCCTCCTGCTGCATTTCCCTGGTCCGGCCAGATAAAGGGTTAGGCCTAAGCACATGTCATTTTCTTTGTGTGAAATCAATATTCAGCAAAGTTTATCTGCCCGACATAGCAGGAAGTGCTAATTTCATCCGCGTCAATTATTTTGATGAATGTTCATAATGCCCGGGGTGTGAGCAGAAGATAAAAGAATTACTGGAATTACGCACACGTACGCCTTGCACACACACACACACACACACACACACACACATGCTTGCCCATGAGTTCACACTAGGGCACACACAGGCCTGGTCAGGGGAAGGTGCTGACTGAGAGCTGCCCTGTCCTCCCGAGCTGCTGATGGTTCAAAGTATCTCCGAAAGAGGAATCAGGAGAGGGGATTTGTGCGAGAGTGTTATCAGTCCTTGATTTTTAGGATAGAACAGAGGTTCTCAACTGGGGGGCGATTTTGACCCCCAGGGGACTTTTGGCAGTGTCTGGAGCCATTTTTCGTTGGGGAGGGGAGATGCTCCTGGCATCTGGTGGGTAGAGGCAGGGTTGTGCTAAACGTCCTATAATGCCCAGTATAGCCTGAAAACAAAGACTTCCCCAGCACACACTTCAGTGGTGTGGAGGTTAAGCTATATTAGAATGGAGTTTTAAAGTGTTTACTTTTAAAGCATGTCTCTATAGGGACGTGTTTCTAATTTCTAGCAATGCTGGCAAGAAAATATTTGTGCGTTTGCACATATATTTCAGACAGAATGAAGAAACAAGAGATCAGATGCTAAATGCAAGTAGAGAAATGTTTTTTCTTAGCTAATTCCACCTCCTGGTGATTCCCTGTGACATTTAAAAAGACATAGTAGAAGGCAGGGCTCGGTGGCTCACGCCTGTGATCTCAGCACTTGGGGAGGCAGAAGTGGGCGGATCACCTGAGGTCGGGAGTTCGAGACCTACCTGACCAACATGGAGAAACCTTATCTCTACTAAAAATATGAAAATTAGCCGGGGTGGTGGCACATGCCTGTAATCCCAGCTACTCGGGAGGCTGAGGCAGGAGAGCTGCTTGAACTCAGGAGGCTGAAGTTGCAGTGAGCCAAGACCATGCCATTGCACTCCAGCCTGGGCAACAAAAGCGAGACTCCATCTCAAAGAAAAAGAAAAAGAAAAAAAAGACGTAGTAGAATAAAGACAAATCTGAGTTTTAAAAGCTGGCCTGGTATAAATTCTCATGGGATATAAGCCATGGGCCAAGCCATAGTCAGCAGAGTAGGAATGCTAAGGATGAATTCTGGGGGCCCGGGGGTCTCTCTTGGATGTGTGTGCAAGGCTGTGCTGGTGAGAGGGCGCTCGGTCTGCTCCTGGGATCCTGCCACGTGTGAGCGGAGTCATGCATTACCCCACGCATGTTTGTCATTGCAGGACAGGCACACAGACCGGAGGACCCCCGTCTTCTACTTAGAAACAGCTAAATTTGAGCGTTTTATTGGATAGCACGTCTGAAACTAACATGCTCACAGATCACCTGGAAATCTTACCAAAATGCAAAGTCTGATTCAGCAAGTCTGGGGTGGGGTCCGAGATGCTGCATTTTTGACCAATTTAGTGCAGGAAGCCAAATGCCTTTTCTATGAGTCTGGCCTAAACTACGTGTCATCAATGAGGTGCTACAGGCTATGTTGTGCTGGGATTTTTCTACCTTCCTTCATAGCAGCCTCCATAACCTGTAAAAAACTCCTGATCTTCTAACAAAAGTCAGCAGCACATATAAATACATATATATTTTAAACAAATATATCTGAAGATGCCCCTTCTAGGATGAAATGCTGCGTGTCGATCACATAATATATGATGTTGTGAGCAGATGTCATGATATTATATGATAAAATATTATGAGTAGATGATATGCTATTTATTATGAGCAGGTGATATATGACGCCATATTACGATTATGGATGATGATGTATTGTGTATCCTGGCATATGCAGGAGATTATGTATTCACACGCTCTGGCACAAAGAGTCTGATTTAAGAACTTCCTTCAACTCACCTACCTCTGGCTCTGCCAATCAAAGTCTCTCTGCTGAGTGGGACAGAGGAGCCAAACTCTTCAATCCTTAGGACTAAGCTGTGTGTGGATTTGAGATTTCTGGGGATTTTAGGCCCACGGGCCACGAATTCTGAGTATTCTGCAACCTGCTCAGGGCTTTGGGTCTGCAAGAGCTGGTTCTCAGATCCATTTGTAGCATGAATAATATGAGAATAAAATTTCTGCAAGCCAATGGCCGGTCCAAGGCGTGTAAAGAAAAAGCTGGGTATACCCCTGATCCTGAAACTAAATTATAACGAGCAAAAACAGAATCAAGAGGGAATATCTGCAAGTAATAACAGGAGCCCTTCAGAGTTCATTTCATCAAAGCAGCCATCAGGTGAATACCAATGCAAATACTCTGTAGATAAACAATCACTCCTTGCCTATTTGGAGGGACGGAGAGAGCAAAGAGGAGTTTGAATGAATAGCAGGTCTGAAAACTAAATATCCTCCAATCAATAAAAATCCATTCCCCGCATATCAAATTCTAAGGTCTTGCATTTTTCAATGCGGAGATAAAAATTCACTGGTAATTAGCAATTGCAGAGGCAATAAGGGGCAGCGCCTTGGGGTGCACACTCTGGAGGCAGCTGGCCTAGGTTCAAATCCAAGTTCTACCACTTCCTGGCTGGGTGACCTCAGGCAGGTTGCAGAATGCTCTGTGCCTCTATTTACATGCCTGTAAATGGGCATTATGGCAACTCTTGTCTCACAAGGTGGTTATGGGGATTTAAGACACACAAAGTGCTTGGAGCAGTGCCTGGCATGCAGAAAGCATTCACCAAATGCTCAATTTTTATGTGATTACCAATAAACCTATTTACCCAGGAATTAAAATGCTGCACTCCTTAGACAGTTCCTCTTCTGAAGAAGCTGAAATGTGCTCCCTGAAATCTGGCTTCCACATCTAAAGTGTGCCCAGCGCACTGCTGTTGTCGGTGGAGTGGAGGCGGACCTTCCCACAGTAAAAGTGGCATTACTGTCAGTGGTTGACTGAGTGGAAGCTTTGGTGACTTCAGGGTCAATGAAACACTGAAAATTTATGTTGACAATTACTTGACATTAATTACACTCCTCATTCATGAAGTCTCCATTAAAATGAAAAGAACCCAAGACCTAGATTCATAAGCTTAGGAGAAAGGGTTTTATTACTGATTTTCACTAAAGTGGATATGGCTACCTTTGGCAACCCAAAAGAGTGGTTTCTTTTCTTTTCTTTTTCCTTTCTTTTCTATTTTTTTTTTTTTTTTTTGAGATGGGGTTTCATTCTTGTTGCCCATACTGGAGCACAACGGTGCAATCTTGGTTCACTGCAACCTCCGCATCCCAGGTTCAAGAGATTCTCCTGCCTCCGCCTCCTGAGTAGCTAGGATTACAAGCATGTGCCACCACGCCTGCCTAATTTTTTTTTTTTTTTAGTAGAGATGGGGTTTCTCCATGTTGGTCTGGTTGGTCTTGAACTCGCGACCTCAGGTGATCTGCCCATCTCAGCCTCCCAAAGTGCTGGGATTATAGGCATGAGCCACTGCGCCTGGCGAAAAGTGGCCTCTTTTCATTCCCAAGCTCTCTTTGCACCTGGTTCTGCTCCCCGTGAGGCTCCATCCCATAGGTGGCTTGTTTTTTATCTAAAGCAGGATTATTCAACCTTGGCACCGTTGGTGTTTTGGGTCGAGTGATTCTTTGTCATAGAGGTGCTGTCCTATGTACATTAGGATGTTTAGCAGCATCTCTGAACTCTACCCTTCAGATGCCAGGAGTGTCATCTCCTTAGTCACAGCATATTGGAATGACCACGGCCATTCTTCTCAAGTATTCAGTACTAAGATGTCGTCCCACTCACATGGCACCTCAGCTAGGATGGTTCTCATGGCAGGGTTGGCTGCAACTGTTTTACTGGGGTCACTTGCCTGGGGGCTCAGTTCTTGCTCTTGGCTACATTTCTTTGTCTTCCTCTATGGCATCTCAGGTTCTGTTTCTCCCCACATAACCTCTCTATGTAATCTTTCTAGCAATGTGGCCAGACTTCTTAAAAACCAGCTCCAAGAGGGAACATTGCAAGTGGTAAAGAAGGAAGCAGGAGATCTCTGGAGGCCCAACCTTGGATGACTACAGAGCATCACTTCCAGCACGTTTTATTGGTCAAAGTGAGTCATGGGGCCAGCTCAGATTCTACGTAGGAGGGAAATGCATAACTACCAGGAGACCTGGCTCACGGGGGACTGTGTAGCAAGAGTTAATATAGCAGGTCTGATTATAGGGCTGGTTCTTGGCTGGCATCTGGGAACTTGTCTGTTGGAATGTTCTCTATGCTATAAGGTTGTTTTGCCAAGCCACAGGCACCAACGCCAGCTTTCTTTCTGAGAATCTGGAATTTTGGGTATTGTGGCTGTCTACATGATGAGCCCTCAATAAAAACACGGGTGTGGAGTCTCAGATGGACTTCTCTGGGCAGAAACATTGCACATGTGTTTCCTCATCTTGCTACTGGGGAAAGGGGCACTCTCAATGTCCTTTCTTGGGGAGGGAGGGAAAGAGCATCAGAAGCCTGAGTGTGGAGCCCTCCGGATGTTACTTGAGGTGTCTTTCTGTCTTGCTGATCCTGCCATTGTAATAAACTACAGATGTGAATATAACAACCTCCATGAGTTCTAGCAAGGCATGGAATGTGTGGATAATCTCAGAGGCCCTTGAAGCAGGGAACTGTCTCTCAGAAACAAGCTACCACAAATGGGTGCTAACAAGGCCCATAATGGGAATCCGGATTCCCTTTGGAGGTCAGATGCCAATACCAGGTACTGCCTTATGTCTCTGAACTGCCCCACCCAGCTTCCTGGAAAATGAGAGTCTCAAACACCCAACCCCAGGTGAGTAGCCTGCCTCAGTCTCCCAAAGTGCTGGGATTACAGGTGTGAGCTACCTTGCCGCATCAAAATGAGAGTCTAAGAGGGTTGATGAAAAGGAAGAATATGAGTACTTCTTGATACTCCCCCATTATGGGCAGCGTCTTTACAAAGGTGGTACCAAAATTGGAGTCACCTCCAACCCCTGCAATCTAATTGCATGGCAGTATTATTGACATGAACAAAAAATAGAAAACAGCCTAATGTCTAACGGTAGAAGACTGGTTAAGAAAATTATGACACATTCATCAGATGCAGTTACCGAAGTAAGGTTTGTGGAGAGTTAATGGCAGGGATGTACTTATGATACGTTATAAGTTAAAAAAAAAAAAAGATTAGATAATTGCTTAAGTGTAATATTATCAATGTGGATCTCTGTTGATGTCATTCTAATTAATTAATTAATTATAATTGCCTCTCTTTCCTGCCAGGCTGTGAGCCCTTTCAGGTGGAGATTTTGATTTGCATTTGTGTTAATGGCAAATATTTATTGGGCACTCACTATGTGAGTTGTACTCTGTTAAGTATTTTACATGGTTTAATCCTCATAACAGCTGTGGTAGAGTGCCTGCATCAATGGCCCCATTCCCTGTATCCCCCTACTTTGCAATGTGACTTTGTAATTCCTCCCCTCAAGAGTTGGAGTTGATTTCTCCTCCCCCTGAGGCTGAGCTGGCCTTATGACTTGTTTTGACCAATAGAATGCAACAGAAACGATGACCATGGTAGTTCTGAGCCTAGATCTCACAATAGACCATCTGCACTTCATTTCTCGCTTGGAGCCCTGTCTCTGAAATGAGAACAAGCCTGGGCTAGCCTCCTGGAAAATAAGAGACCATGTGGAGCAGAACAGCCATTCCAGCTGAGTCAGCCCCCAGCTAAGCCACCACCTGATTTTAAGCTGCTCAATTGACCATAGACTTAAGGACCATGATAAACAGTGATCGTTGTAAGCAATTGAGGGTTTTTTCTTCGGGGTTGGGGGTAGGGAGGAGTTGTGGTTTGTTACACAGCAATAGCTAACTGATACAATAGCCCTAGGAGGTAGGTTCTACTATCCACATACCAATCTTATGGATGAGGGAAGTGTCAGAGGCATTAACTAATTTGCCTAAGGTCATGAAGCTAATTAATGCTGAAGTGAGAATTAAGCTCATACAGGCCAACTCCAACGTCCTAGCTCTTACCTTCTATACATACTGCTTCTGTATTTCCATGACAGCATAGGACTTGGCATGTAGTAGGTGCTCATGTATTGTTACTTGAGTGAATGATTTACTACTCATTCTAAATTTTTAAGCAGATCTTTACCAAAGCATTAACAATGGAGAACACTAAGTGGAGGAATAATGGATTAAAAAAAATACATAACATGTTTATGTATTTGCTTTAAAAGGAAAACCCAAAAAGTATTATTTACAAAACAAAAACAAAAACAAAAAACAATACACAGAGGTCAGAAGAGTAGAGGACACAGCTGGTCTTGGGTAGGTCCAGAACCGATCATTTCTTCTACAATGTTGTCAAAGGCAGGTGGCAAGTCTTAACTTTCTGGAGTCTTCCCAGTGCTCTGGTGGTCTCACTCAAAGGCCAGATTCCCACCCCAGCCTCTCAAATTCTCTGTTTGAGGGAGCAGAAACCAGCACTCTATTTCCTCACAGATCCAAGAGCATCCTGGGAAATACAAACACTGGGGCGTTTCCCTATTAGTTTCTGTTTCTCTATTTTTTCAAATAAGGGAATAACAAATGTCATATAAATTACACAATTTAGTACAAAATGTAATTTAGCCTCAAACAACAGCTGACAAAAAGAAAAAGAAACTCAGCAGTCTATTGAAGAACAATTTCATTTAGCAGATAATTTAGAATCACTAAGTATTAGTTTTCTTAAAATCAAGAAATGCTAACAGTGTTTCAAGGATCTTATTGCTGTTACTAACTGGGAAAGTCTTTGCATAATTAGCAATGTGGCTCTTTGCAGAACAACATGCCCCTTTTATGTGGAAAGATGGGAATGAATTATCTGTGGGGTCTTGTACATGTTTAAGTGGGCTTTATAAGTGTCACCACTGATACATTCCTGGACTTGAGCCAGACCATGTAATGTTTGACAGGCATTTGGTGCAGGCAGGAAGGAGGAAGTTCGATGAATGGCTAGAATTATTTCTGCAGTTCTTGGTATTGGCAAGAGAAGTCTGAGTCCTTAGTTTCCCAACCGAGACTTGTGTCTGGACAATGCACTGAATCATGATCTGGGTAGGAGTTGAAATTTTAGGGGCAGAGGAAGGTTAATGGCCTTAGTGGGTCCAGAGCTGATTATTCAGCAGTAGTGTGAGGTGCAGGCATCAGTTTAGGTGATAGTCTAAATTATTCTTCTTGTATGCAGCCTTTGGGAAAGAACTTACTGGATTGTATTAGTCAGTAGAGGCTGGGTCATGCTGCGTAACAAACAGTCCAAGAATCTCATGGTTTTAAAAAAAGAAGGTTAACTTCTTGCTCATCTCACTTGTCCAGTGCAAATCAGTAGATGCACCACTGCTCATTGAAGTCACTCAGAAACCCAGCTAGAGGAGCAGTCACTATTTTTAGGACACTGCTATCTCGACATATGTTTCCACAATCCATGCAGCAGAGGAAGAGAGTGCTGGAGAGTCAAGTACAAGCAATTAAATGTTTGACCAAGAAGCAACACAATTACTCTTGTTCAAATTTAATTTGGACAAACAGTCATATCACTACATCTAATTTCAAGGGAAAGAGGACTTGTCACCCCCTTGTACCTGGAAGTAGAGACCTAGCTGATAATGAACATTAATGATGTCTGCCACATGGAATAGAGATTTTTGGGGTCTGGGAAATTGGATGCTCAAGAGTGGCAACCTCTAGATATGAACGTTATTAGTTATTAACAGCAGCTTCCCACCACTTATTATCTTTGTACCTCTTTATATTCTACAAAGGGTATCCACGAACAGCTTCCTTGATCCTTTCAATAATAATAAAAACTAACATATATTTTAAAACCAGAAACAAGGTAGCTACCAGGCACTTTGCATATGTGGTCTCACCTAATTCTATG
This sequence comes from Sapajus apella, assembly GCF_009761245.1. Lineage (NCBI taxonomy): Eukaryota > Metazoa > Chordata > Mammalia > Primates > Cebidae > Sapajus > Sapajus apella. The sequence continues at coordinate 71,771,840 of NW_022436942.1, forward strand.
AGCACTGTATTACTAAAAATCCCCATTTTACAGACAGAACAACTGAAGCTCAGAGAGGTTAAGTGACTCGCCCAGCATTACACAGCAGTAAGCAGCCATGCTTCCAATTCTAGCTCTGCTTTTCTCTTAAGGAAGGAAAAAAAAGGGTTGGCAAGTGACTGAGATGGTTGATTATGTGAAACTAGTCACTTAAGTTAGCCAGAAAACCTCTTCTTTGAATGACCAAGTAGACTCAGTGATCATCTTAGGCAAAATCTACAATTTCCAAGTTACCTGTTTCTCCCCTTCCACCAGATGTATCTTGATCTGTCCTGAAAACAGGCATCCATGAACAGAGCAGGGGTGAGTTGGTTTCAGGGTGCAGTGTGGTGGGGAGAGGAAAAGAGGCTTTGAAATGGTGCCGAACAGTGCCCATCTTGGGCACAATCAGCAAGTGTCCAGAGGTGGGAGGGGGCTTCTTAGCAAGCTGAGCGTGATCAGAGGTGATGCCCCATCTGTCTCACTGAAACCTCAGCCCATCTGTTTTCCTGCTGTCTCCAGGGGCTGCTGACCTGACCCCTTTCACCAGCACTTACAGGAAAATGTTTTCAAACATGCTGTGTCAATGAGCCCCCCAAAACAGTGAATCAGAAGGAAACGTTTCATTTTAGAGCAGCGTTGTTCAATGGCACTTTCTGCCACTGTGGAAATGCACTTCTTCACTGTCCCAATACGGAAGCCACCTGCTACATGTCTTGAAACATGGTTAGTGGAAATGAAGAACTGGATTTGTCATGTTATTAAATTTACATTAATTTAAACATAAACAGGCACGTGTGTCTGTGGCTACCCTATTGGAAAATGTAGGCTTAGGAAGCACTTCCTCAAGAATAAGACATACCTTTAAGTAATTCACAGACAACAGTTTTGTTTTGTTTTGTTTTGTTGAGATGGAGTCTCACTCTGTCGCCTAGGTTGGAGTGCAGTGGTGCGATTTCGGCTCACTGCAACCTCTGCCTCCCGGGTTCAAGTGATTCTCCTGCCTCAGCCACCTGAGTAGCTGGGATTACAGGTGTCCACCGCCACGCCCAGCTAATTTTTTGTATTTTTAATAAAAACAGTTTTCGCCATGTTGGCCAGGCTGGTCTCCAACTCCTGACCTCAGGTGATCCATCCGCCTCAGCCTCCCAAAGCGCGAGGATTACAGGCATGGGCCACTGCACCTGGCCAGACAACAGTTTTAAATAACCTGAAATCACATGGTGAGAAATTGTCTTTCTCCAATTTTGGGATTCCAGCCAGGGGGAAGTCTTCTTTGTGGCTGATGGGTCTTTAACACTTTTCTAACAATTGCTCACCTCCCTTTCCAACAAAGAGGGCAAAAGCAGGCCGGGGGCTTCCACAGGTAAATGCATTTGGCTTACATTTAATAGCATCGTTTTGTTATTTTTTACTTATATTTATTTGTATCATTACCACCAATTTGTGGCAAGAGAAACAGATTTTCCATTTATGATAGTGATACAGAGTTTCATTGTAAAATGAAATTTTTAAAGTAGAAAAAATGAATTCACTTAAATAAAAATATTGAATTGTGGGACGGTGAACATATGGAATGTAGATAGGAAATGGATTATGGTGGTGGTATACTGACGGCCAGACTTCTTCCTCAGCCAATGTAATTTTTTTCAAGATAAACTTTATATTTTGGAATAACTTTAGATTTGCAGAAAAGTTGCAAAGCTAGTACAGAGACTTCTCATATACCCTTCATCCAGATCTCTGCTAAAGTGACCATCTTACATAAGCCTGGCATATTTGTTAAAACTGAGAAATTAACATTGATGCAACACCATTAACTCAACTCCAGACTTTATTTGGATTTCACCAGTCTTTCCACTCATGTTCTTTTTTTTTTTTTTTTTTTTGAGACAGAGTCTTGCTCTGTCGCCCAGGCTGGACTGGAGTGTAATGGTGCAATCTTGACTCACTGCCACTTCCACCTCCTGGGTTCAAATGATTCTCCTGCCGCAGCTTCCCGAGTAGCTGGGATTACAGGTGCTCATCAGCATGCCTGGCTAATTTTTGTATTTTTAGTAGAGACGGGGTTTCACCATGTTGGCCAGGCTGGTCTCGACCTCCTGACCTCATGATCCACCCGCCTCAGCCTCCCAAAGTGCTGGGATCACAGGCGTGAGCCACTGTGTCTGGTTCATGTCCTTTTTCTGTAACAGGGTCCATTCCAGGGTACCACATTGCACGATCTAAGCCCATCTTTTCCCACATTTCACCTGCCAGGATGCTAGGCCTGTCTGGGGGAAGGTGCTGGAACCAGCCCAGAATCTTCCCAGAATAGTCCTGCAGCCCCAAGCTGATCATTCTCACGAGGATTTCGTAACACAACACAGGTTGATGACCCCGAGCCCGGCAAATGAAAACATTTGCCTTTGTTTTTCGCCCCTAGGTTGCAACTTGGCATCTTATCCATCCCATTTTGACGTGGGGTTGTTAGCTTGGTTTCCTCTTCTTCTCCCCCGCCCCTTTGGGAGCCATTGGTTTCACGGGTTCCAAGTACAAAACTTTGTAATTATCTTTCTTGTATTTCACTTCAGTAGATTCAGAAAGACTTGAAGAAGAGCCCTAGGAGCCTTTTGGTTCCAGTGAGGGGAGAGTTCTGTGGGAAGCAGCGAGGAAGCTTTTTAGGGAGGAATTAGAAGAGAGAAGCTAAGAGAGTAGTTTTCCCTGGAAGCGAGGGAGATTCTTACAATGGAAATCTTCATTTTATACAGTATTCCATCCCCAGCCGATAGGCATCATAAAATCTCTGCTTGCATGCCACCAGCAACGGGGAGGTCACTCCCTCCCAAGACAACTCTTCTCATCTTTGAACAGCTCTGATTTGGATTCACAGATTTTCCCTATTTCTCGGTGTCATTTACTTGTTGGTTCTCTTCCAAGTGGCAACCTTTTCTCTCTTTCAAGGCCAATATACATTTTTCAAGAGCCTTTTCATTTCTAAATAAGGCTGCTCTTCCCAGAACAGTCTCAAATTTACAATCCAGAATAAAACAAGATATAAGGTCAGGTGCAGTGGCTCACGCCTGTAATTCCAGCACTTTAGGAGGCCAAGGCGGGTGGATCACCTAAGATCGGGAGTTCAAGACCAGCCTGACCAACGTGGAGAAACCCCGTCTCTACTGAAAATACAAAATTAGCTGGGCGTGATGGCGCATGCCTGTAATCCCAACTACCTGGGAGGGAGGCAGGAGACTCTCTTGGACCTGGAAGGGGGAGGTTGCGGTGCGCCGAGATTGCACCATTGCACTCCAGCCTGGGCAACAAGAGCAAAACTCTGTCGCAAAAAAGAGATATTTTGAGTGTGGGGCTGCCCAGTTCAGAGTAGAGCAGTAGTTTTAAAATCAAGGGAGATTTTGCCCCCAGGCAACATTTGGCAATATCTGGAGACATTTTTGATCATCACTCTGTGTGTGTGTGTGTGCACGCACATGTGTGCTGCTGGCATCTGGTGGGTAGAGGTCAGGGATGCTGCTCAACATCCCATAATGCTTAGCTGCCTCCTACAACAAAGAATCATCATGGCTGAAATGCCCATGGTCCAAGGTTGGGAATCCTGGAGTAGAGCATTCCAGTCTCTCTCTTTCTCTCTCTCTCTCTTTTTTGGAGACAGGGTCTTGCTCTGTTGCTCAAGCTGGAGTGCAGTGGTGCAAACCACGGCTTATGGCAACCTCTACCTTGTGGTCTCAGTGATCCTCCTGTCTCAGCCTCCTGAGTAGCCGGGACTACAGGCAGGTGCCACCACACTTGGCTAATTTTTGTATTTTTTGGTAGAGATGGAGTTTCATCATGTTGTCCAGGCTGATCTCGAACTTCTGGGCTCAAGCGATGTGCCTGCCTTGGCCTCTTAAAGTGCTGGCATTACAGATGTGAGCCACTACCCCCAGCCTCAGGTCTCTTCTTTTATGCCTCCATTAATGCAGCCAAGTATCGGATTAGCCTTGCAGTCAGGCATATCACTCCGTTGATTTGGACTAAGTATACTCCAAAAGTCTTTTGGCCTTTGTCTGCCATAGGCTAGCACTATGAAACATCTCCACACCAAACCTGAGTAGCCTAAGGGAGAAGAGAGTCTGGCTCAAGGTCCAAAATATTCTCCAAATGTGTCTGTGCACTCTGCTCCATCTCTTCTGTCATCCCCCAGCTCGAGCCACCACCTCTGCCCTGAGTTAGGAGAACATTTCCTGCACAAACGACTGCATAGCACTTATTAATACAACATGCGCCCATATGCCCTAGTTGTTTACATATATGGACTATTTTAAACTTCATAACGGCCCTCGGAGGCAGGTATGGTTGTCATTATGTCCATCTTTTAGATGAGGAAACTGAGGTCCTGGGGGGCCAGGTAACTTGCCTGCGGTCACACAATGGGAGTTGGAGAAGTGGGGTCTTCCATGCCAGGCCATCTGGCCCCCCAGGTCTGTGCTCATGATGCCCTGTCGAGCTCGCGGCCTCTTCTTTCCTCTGCAGGGGGAACTGTGGTGAGGAGCTTTGTCAAACTGGAAGTGCAGAAGTCATCACTGGAGGGTTTTATGCAGGGGAGTGATGTAAACAGGATCCTATTTGCATTTTTACAAGGTCACGCAGGTGCTGCGTAGAGAATGAGTTACTTAAGTTAGCTGGAAAACCTCTGATTTGGAAGATCAATAGACTCAGTGATTGCTTTGGGCACAATCTATGATTTCCAAGTTCTCTCTATTTTCCCACTTGGCTCTGCAACCTGACCTCCGGAGGCCTCCCCTTGGCACCCATGCCATACACCCATGCCATGTCATACTTCTCACACTCACCCAGTACCCCTCCTCCTTCAGGTTTTTGCTCTGGCTGGCTCCTCCTCCTGGAGAGCCTTAGGGTTCCAGCTCAGGGACACCTCCTCAGGGATGCCTGCCCTGATTACTCCTTCCTCACAGGCGGACCTCCCTCCCCAGTCCTCACCCCTTGTTAGCCTCAGCCAGCACACCCTGTTTATGTGCATTATCACGATGTCGGTCTGCCACCATTTTTACCCTGCTGTGGTTTGTCTCCCTGACTCTGTGAGCTCTGAGAGGAAAGGGAGGGAGCCTACTCACCGCTGCTGCTGTATCTAATCCCGAGCACCCAGCACAATGCTCTGGTGCGTGGAGTGATAATAATAATAATAAATACCATAGCCGTTGCTATTTCTCGTTCCCATTTTACAGATTAGAAAGTCAGGTGGCTCACACCTGTAATCCCAGCACTTTGGGAGGCCGAGGCAGGTGGATCATGAGGTCAGGAGATCGAGACCATCCTGGCTAACACAGTGAAACCCCGTCTCTACTAAAAATACAAAAAAAAAAAAAAATTGACCAGGCATGGTAGCACATGCCTGTAGTCCCAGCTACTTAGGAGGCTGAGACAGGAGAATCACTTGAACCGGGGAGGTGGAGGTTGCAGTGAGCCGAGATCGCCATTGTACTCCAGCCTGGACAACAGAGTGACACTCCGTCTCGGAAAAAAAAAAAAAGAAAGTCAAGAGTTAGATTAAGTAACTACCCTCATTAACATATTGTGTGTCTGTGTGTGTGTGTCTGTGTGTGTGCCTGAGTGTGTCTGTGTGTGTGTGTCTGTGTGTGTGTCTGAGTGTGTCTGTGTGTGTGTGTCTGTGTGTGTGTGTCTGTGTGTGTCTCACAGGGGACAAGTTGTCAACCCAGGCAGTCTGAAATGAGCAACCAGACTCCACCTTACACCATCTCGCCTCGCCCTGGGCCTCCTGGCTGCACCTCCTCTCTCTAATGCATCAGAAAAGCCCTGGCTAGGCAGAGACCAGGGGCAGAGCAGAATGAGAGAAAGGAACAAGAGAGAGTTAAGGAAGGACCCGAGAAAAAGAGTTGGGAGCATGGAGAGGAGATTGTGGGAGGGGATATGTAGGGGAGAGATTTTTCCCATCAATTAACACAGGCTTCATAGAAACAGAAAGTATTCCTGGCAGTCTTGCCCTCTTAATACATCATATCTCTAATCCCCGGAGCCCTCTGACCTTACCCATAATCCCTCCTCTTTTGTTCTGCTGCGTAAAACCTCCCTACCCTGAACCGAGTATTACATCCCTGGTGAGGTCTGAGCAGAAGAAAGAAGGTGGCAGGGAGCAGGCCTGGGGGTTGGGGGAAGTGGAAGAATACATCCTCCTAAGTGTTTGACCAACAAAATCGAGCTAAATTCCCCAGCCCGAGCAGTCAACTGTTCTTCTGAAAGGCCCGGGAGCCTCACCCTGTCTCTTTGGAGCCTCCTCGGCCCCTCCCCTTCCCTCCTGGCTCCCCTGCCGTAGCTGAGACACAAAGCTGGGCCCGGGATTATCTTAATTTCCATATGGAGAGCTGTGTAAGCCAGTTCAATGCATGGCCAGTCATTTTGTTCACAACTTTGCAGCAAGCAGGAGCAAAAGCCGCTGGGAAATTAGCCATTCATCCTATCTCACCTTGTGTGTGCATGCATAGATCAGTAAATACAGAGGCACGGGGAAACCGAGTCTCCTTTGTTAATTACCGCGTTGGGCCCTGCCGCTTCCCTGAAATTCGCTGCAACTCTTCATTCTTGAGGAAAAAGCACACACACGCACACACACACACAAACACACACACATATGTGCATGTGCATATTTTGTATTCACTTTTAAGCAGCACTGGGTCACTGAGGCTTATGTATTTGTGTTTCTTAGAATTGGGCAGCCAGGGTGGTGTCGGGACTTTCCATATCCGTCTTCCTTGCACACACAGACACAGTACACCCCACCCCCTGTACACACACAGGGCCCACCCCAGCCCCTATACATAAACAGGGCTTACCCCATCCCTATACACACATAGGGTTCATCCATCCCTATACGCAGGGTCCACTCCATCTTACTTTCTTACACACTCATAGGATCTACCCTGTCCTATACACACACACACACA
>NW_022436942.1:71778910-71779214 GCF_009761245.1 Sapajus apella
ATCCTATCTACACACACACCTCCATCCTATCCACACACACACACACATCTCCATCCTATATACACACACACATCTGCATCCTATCCACACACACACACACACACACACACACCATCTCCATCCTATGCACACACACACACACATCTCCATCCTATCCACACACATACACACACACACACACATCTCCCTCCTATCCACACACACACACCTCCATCCTATCTACACACACACATCTGCATCCTATCCACACACACACATCTCCATCCTATCCACACACATATACACACACACACATCTCCATCCC
>NW_022436942.1:71779314-71786530 GCF_009761245.1 Sapajus apella
CACACACACACACCTCCATCCTATCTACACACACACACACATCCGATACATACACACACATCTCCATCCTACACACACACACACACGCACACACACACCATCTCCATCCTATGCACACGCACACACATACACACACACACACAGTGCGCACCATCCTCCCTCAAACTCACGCAGTCTGCCCCTCCCTCCACCCCTTCCCCAGTCTGCGATGGTTGTGTGTGTCCCCAGCCTGCCTTCCCAGGGATCTCTGCGCAGGGTTGCATATCACCCGCTCCCACACCAAACTCTGGACTGGGGAGGAGCGTGTGCCCAGGCAGGCGGAGAGAAGAGAGAGCAACGGGTTTTTGGGAGGATCAGGAGAGAAAAGGAAAGATGGCTAAAGAGATAAATAGCCCAGACAAAACACCCTTCAAAAAGCTTCCAGGAAGTTCAGAAAGGCCCGGATGCAGAGGGAGGGGGAAGCTGGAACTAGAGAGGGTGGCAGAGCTCAGCATGGCTTCCTAGGTATTTGGGGTTGGCCCATCACCATCACCGTCACCACAGATGAAACTCCTACATCACTGTCCTCCATCTGTTTCCTCAGTCAAGGCAGTTCAGGGAGCTCTTGGGGAGCACTTGGGGAGCACTTCCAGAGTTTGGATGCAGAGGCTGCAGTGCAGTTCCTAGCCTGCCTCGTCCCAGGGCAAAACCCTGCATCTGTCTGAGCACCACTTGCCCAATCTGAGAAATGGGCCAAGGCTGGGACCCACCCCAAGGAGTTCCCATCAGGATCTAGGGGTGATGAACCAGGGCAAGTGGCAGGTGGTGCAGTGGGCACAGTCTCTGGGCAGGGGAAGCCGGGGGTGGTGGTTGCTGCTGTCACCTGGGAATCTGGGATAGAGTGAGGGTTCAGTGAACAGTAACAAGCAAAGCCTGCCATGACAATACCTCACATCCAGCCAGTGCTTCAGGACCGCCGGCCCCAGTTGCTCTTGTGGCTGTGTCATAGCTGCTCTCCTCACACTTCTGCTACTAGTACCACTTCCGCTGTTTCAAAGCCTGAAATCCAATAGGTACTTAATAAAGGGTAGCTGACACCATACCACGAATCAAGAAACCCAGGGAAATGGACCGTGCACAGGATGTCCTCACACAGGGAGAAATGACTCCGGATAGGGGCCAGTTTGGCCGGAAAAGTTTCCTGGGGCAGGTACTTTTCACCTGGGCTCTGGAGACTGAGTAGGAGCTGGTGGGCAAAGTGAGGCAGGGAGCCTTGCTGATGTGTGCAGCTGAGGGGGGTGGGACAGGGTGAGGCCACCCGAAGGTCTGGGGAGCTTCCACCTTGTCTGGGGAGGGAAGACTCCCCAGGTCCCTGGGAAAGCTCTTAAGGCAGGGAGGACCTCTGTTTCTTGCAATGGCTGAGAGGTTGGGCACTGGAGTCAGATGTTTGGCATGTGACTTCACCTTTCTGAGCCTCAGCTTCCTCATTTGTGAAGTGGGGATGATAACAGGGCCTCTCAGAAGGTGGCTGGGGAGGGATTGATAAGAGATGGGGAGCATGAAGGTGTCTGGCCCAGCAAGTGCTCAAAGAATGGTGGGTATCATCACGTTGCTCTCGGCCAAACTGCCCTCCCAGCCCCCCAACCCGCAAACATCCCATTTGAGCATTTCTATGCTGCGTTGATCATGAAGAGCTGGAACTTTTCTCTCCAGGCACGAGGCTGTCATCAAGCCGATTTGTAAACCCCAACTGTAGCAGGGACCCCATCTCCTTCCCCACCCCAGCTTCCTGGTATCCTCAGCTCCAGCCTCTCCCCTCTCCCAGCCTTTGCACTCACTGGCACCTCTGTCTAGAATGCCATTCCCCCTCTTCTCTCTCTGCGTTGCTGCGTCTCATCCTCTGGGTCTCGGCTGCCATGCTGGGTCCTTCTGGAAGCCCTTCTCGGCTCTGAAAGCTGGGCTGGGCCCCTCTGAGGGAGCCCCTGCAATTCTCTGTGCTTTTCCATCAAGTGCGTTTTGTTCTATGTAACTATGAGCATTATAAGGGCAAGGTGTACGTAGTAGGGGGCTGGCACACAGTAGGTGTTCAACTGAAAAGTGTCCACAAAAACAAAAACACACCCAAGAAAAATGTTCACATGGCCCACTGATCCCCAGGGAGCATTTCAAGATTTCTGAACCACCTCCTACAGAGCCCCTGTTGTGAGCTCAGATTAATGGCCACAATGTCTTGGGTCTCTCTTTCCCAAGTTATATCCAGCCAACGCAGGCAGATCATCTGAGGTCAAGAGTTCGAGATCAGCCAGACCAACATAGTGAAACCCTGTCTCTACCAAAGATACAAAAATTAGCTGGGCATGGTGGCAGGCGCCTGTACCTGCTACTTGGGAGGCGGAGGCAGGAGAATCGCTTGAATCCGGGAGGCGGAGGTTGCAGTGAGCCGAGGTTGTACCACTGCACTCCAGGCTGGGTGACGGGGAGAGATTCCAACTCAAAATAAAATACAATTTAAAAGGAACACTCCCTGCTCAGTATCTAGAACACAGTTCTGCAAATACTGGACTACCAGCCTGTGTCTGAAACATGTAAAGCTCTCCACTCCCCGGCAAAAGCAGGTTCTGGGGAACAGCATCGCATAGTGTTTTAAGACCACAGGCTTTAGGGCAGACAAACCTTTGTTCGAGTCCCAGTTCTGCCTCCACAATGTTGTGTGACCTTGGGCAAGTGACTTCCCCTCTCTGAGCCTCCGTTTTGCAACTGCACGGTGGAGTATAGAATAAGCTAGCCTCCCCGACAGGGCTGTGAACCAGGAGACCCTAAGCGTGCGGGAAGAGCCAGGATGAGCCTGGGCCGCATTGGGGGATTCCCCCGTCCCTGGTCCCTGTCCTGCACGTGGAGGGGCAGAGTGGAGATTCCGAGAGTGGCCCGGCCGGCTTTCCGGCTGCCGCCCGCGCGGTGTCAGGCGGCGGGTGATGGATCGGCTCGGACACACTCCACAATAGCTCGCAGACACTCTATTACCCGGTGATTGTCTGCCCAGCGGCCCCGCTCGGGCCGCGCCGCTACAGATAATGGCCCAGAACAAAGATGGCAGCTGCTTTGTAGGGGAACAGATTTGTGGCAAGTTGAGATAAAATAAAGAGGAAGGAGAAAGGGGAGAGGAGACGGCAGGGGGGCAGGGAACATAAAAGGAAGTAAGAGGGAGTGAGGGCAAGAGAATGGAGGGACCGGAGCCAAGTTGTTGCCGGAGAGAAGTGTGGTGGGGCTCGGGCTGGGGACATTCGGAGGCTGGCTTTGTCCGTAATGATGGCGATAATGACGATGATAATAAGAATGAAGGTAATAGGCTGCAAGCTCTTGGTGCTGTCAGTGGAAAACGCCCCAATAGCTGATGCCTGGCTGATACTTTTGATTCTTGCCCGAACTCACGAGCAGCAGTGACTCTGGCCTCTAGCCTGGGGCCTCTGGAAGTGGGTGGGGGTCTGGGCCGGGGGTCCCACACCAGTTGAGAGATCCAGCTTCCAACTCCCATCCTCATTCAAAGCTCAAAGAAGGTGGAAGGGTGGGAAAGGCAGGGCGGGGGAAAGGACCCTCCTTCCGCTGGGGTAGTTTCTTTTGAAGTTCTCCAAGCCCCTCCCTTAGTGGCTGACACCTTATTGACCATCCTAGTTGCAAAAAGAGGTGGGAAATGTGCTCTTTCAGCTGAGCCCAAAGCTGCCCAGGATAAACTCCAGGTTCCTTGGTAAGGAAGGCAGGGGAACAGATATTGGGAAGGCGGTTAGCTGTCACCACCTCAGGTACTTAATAATGAACATTTATTGAGCATCTATTATGCTCCTTGGCCAGTGGTATTCTATATAATGCCTTACCTAGGAAAGGGGCTGTGTGGTCAACTATTTTGCAGATGGGACAACTGAGGCTCAGAGAGGTAGGCTGAGTGCTGAATGTCACACAGCACGCATAGCACTCAAGCCCAGCTCTGTGGTCTGGTTTTCTGCTAGATTCTCTTCCTTCACCCAAAGAGTCTCTCAATGAGGTCAGCATCCTGATATTCAGAGGCTGGAGTGTGGCAGGACAAGAAAGTGGATTTAATAATTTCAGGAGGGAGAAGGGTGGGAGCAAACTTGGAGGAGGGGCAGACTGAGGGCAGAGACAGGGTGCCGATAAGGACAGCAGTGACAATCATATTTGCCAATCATTTTCACTTTTCACAATACTTCCTGGCTGCCATCTCTGTCCACATCCTGAAGTGGAAAGGACAAGTCAAGCCCAGACCTGTATCTGGGTTTCCCCCATGCATTTTCTCCTCATTCTTCAAGGCCTGTTGGGATGCCGCTTCCTCCAGGAAGCCCTTCTGGTTTCCTCCTGAAAAAGGACTGTGCATGCCTAGATGAAGAGGAGTAGGTCTCATTTCTCTCTGTGTCCCCATGCCCAGCACAGCCTGCACAGCACTGGGTTTAAGGGGTAGAACAGAGCACCTACTCTGTCATGACTTAGGGACATGTGGCATCCCTTCCTAACTGCTGCCAGAACCAGACTCCCTAGGCACAGATCCCACTAACAGAGTAACCTTGGGCGAGTCTCTTCACTTAGTCAAGCCTCACGTTCCTCATCGTCAGCTGGGGACATAACTGTAGCTGCCTCAAGGATGTGGCTGTTGTGAGGACAAGAGAGGACACTCGTGTTGAATGTTGAGTGTGGCACAAAGCTAGCACATAGTAAGTGCTCAATAAACACCACCTCTCCAATCCTTCCTGATCTCCACAGCTACGGGGGAAAAGACTGGCTGACCCCACCTCTCAGTGCATTGTGTGGATAAACAAGGCCACCTGAGTGAAGTGTTCAGAGCAAAGCCTGACACGCAGTAGGTGCTCTGAGCCCTGGGTGGCACAAGCTTATGGGTCTACACTGAAGAGGTCCAGGCCTACCGTATTGGCATTTTGCTAACCCCTGGGCCAAGCTGGCACTTAAAAGCTGAAACAACTTCCACTAATTTGCTCCACTCCTAACCCATTGGATTCCATGGCTCTCCAAACGCCAATTGTGTACAAGACCCAGTATCTAAAGCCGGCACGCTCAGAAATATAAAGGAAGTCACACATATCATTTAAAATCTGCTCATATCCATGTGTTTAAAAAGTAAAAATAAAATATGAAATTAATGTTAATAATACACCTGATTTCAGCTAGCATATCCAAAATATTTTCATTCCCATTTTCAATGTAGAAATATTAGCTGGGCATGGTAGCTCACGTCTGTAATGCCAGCACTTTGGGAGGCCGAGGTGGGGGATCTCTTGAGCCCAGGAGTTCGAGACCAGCCTGGGCAACATGGCGAGACCCCATCTTTACAAAAAATAAAAAAAATCAGCCAGGCATGGTGGCTCTCGACTGTAGTCCTAGCTACTGGGGAGCCTGAGGTGGGAGAATTGCTTGAGCCCGGGAGGCAGAGGTTGCAGTGAGCTGAGATCGAATCACTGCATTTCAGCCTGGGCAACAGAGTGAGACTGTATCTCAAAAAAAAGAAAAAAAAAAAAAAAAAAAAAAAGGAAAGAAAAAGAGAGAAGAAAAAATAGAAATATCTTTAATGTGATATTTTATGTTATTTTTTTTTCAACTAAGTCTTCCAAGTCGAGTGTTTTTTGTTTTTGTTTTTGTTATTTTGCATCCACAGCACATCTCAATTCAGACCTGCAACAATTCAAGCACTCAGTAGCTGCGTGTGAGGAGCTGCCATGTTGCAGTGTAGTCCTAGATGAAAAAGGTCTTTTCACTGGACTATAAACCAAGTCCTTTTTTTAAAACATTAAAATTAAGCCTGGGTACAGTGGCTCATGCCTGTAATCCCAGCACTTTGGGAGGCCAAGATGGGAAGATCATGAGGTCAGGAGTTCAAGACCAACCCAGTCAACATGGTGAAACCCCGTCTCTACTAAAAATACAAAAATTAGCCAGGCATGGTGTCACATGCCCGTAATCCCATCTACTCAGGAGGCTGAGGCAGGAGGACTGCTTGAATCTGGGAGGTGGAGGTTGCAGTGAACCAAGATCACGCACTGCACTCTGGCCTGGGTGACAGAGAAAGACTCCATCTTGGAAAAAAAAATTAAAATTAAAATTGTATATATTTTAAGACAGCAAGTGCTACACTTCCTTCTATAGCTAACCTATCTATGTATATATTTTAAGCTGTGGATCCAGCATGCTCTTTGAACTCACCCTGAATGGTTGGGTGATTTTATTTATTTGTTTATTTTTGTCCAGAGGACTGAGCTGCAAGGCCACATTTAAGAGAAACTGGGGCGTCCTTGTCACCCCAGAGCCTGAGTGCAGCGCCCGCCTCCTCTCTGGAGAAAAAGATATATAATGCTGAACGCTGTGAAATTTGCCGCTGTGAGAACAGCTAATTTTTCACACCCAGACGAACTGGCTGGGTTTGTTAAAGCCCAAGATAATCAAATAATCATTATAACTCATCTTCGCCCCTCCTGTCTTTCGCTCTTTGTACCATTAATGTCCCAGTGGGGAGCAGCTCTGGGTTAGTTCAGACCTAGCCTATTTAGATAACCTTCTGGTTGGTCTTCTGAGAGCAAAATCTCCCTCCTGGAGTATCTTACAACAAATGAACCAATCCTCACTAATCTTCTTATCGTTGTAGCCTCTGCTCCAGGCCTGGTTATCTCTCGGGCTTGCAAAAGAGAGAAAGAAAGAGATTTATACATATATATTTATGGTGCATAGAAATTTATATAAATATATGTATATGCATGAGATAACAAAAAGGGAGATTCCAAGCCAGAGCCTAACCTCTTTGCTGTCTCCCCGGCGAGGCGGCCGGGCTGCAGCCGGCTGGGCCCTCTGCCTGGCTGGGGAGGCCCCGCCTCCCTCCACCTTCGGCCGTGGCTGGCTGGGCAGGAGAGAGCGAGAGGCTCTGTGATGAAACCCAGGGTGGGGGCCTGGCCTGATCAGTGAGTGACGGGGAGCAGCACCCAAGTGGCCAGCCCCCCTGGGGACCCACCTCACCTGTCACTGAGGTTGCCTACCTTGGGGTCTCTCCTCTGCCTTCCTTCTTTACTCTTTTCTGTTTTGTAAAAATTTACTTTATTTTACTTTCTTGTTTTTTATAGAGATGGGGGGGTCTCCCTACATTGCCCAGGTGGGGCTCGAACTCCTGGGCTCAAGCAAGCCTCCCTCCTCGGCCTCCCAGAGTGCTGGAATTTACAGACATGAGCCACTG
>NW_022436942.1:71786608-71795189 GCF_009761245.1 Sapajus apella
CTCTTCTCTTTCCCTTCATTGCTTTCTTTCCCCCTCCCCATTTTCCCTCCTTTTCTTTCCACCCCCTCTGACCAGCTCCCCTGACCCCAGCATTCTCCTCTCTCTCCAGACCCTCCTCTGGTGTCCTCTGAGTCCCCCTTTGCCCGGTCCCCCCATTTGCCACCGTCTCTTCTGGAGCACCGGCCCCTCCGGCCCCCCTCTGTCACCCCTGCCGCCACTCACACCCCGTTCTCTCACTGTTCCCATCACTCTCACCTCCATTCCTCCATCAGCCTTAATTTCTGAATAATATATTCTTGGCCAAGGAATGAGAGAGAGAGAGAGAGAGAGAGAGAGAGAAGGGCGGTGTTGGGAAATCTTCTAAATAAATCATTTCGTCATATGAAGAGCTAATCTGCAAATGACGGTCGGTCGCTGTTTATCGAGTTTTTAGCAGTGCATGTTAAGTAGTGATATGGAAGCTACATTTAAAAAACCCCACCGGAGTGCTGGGAAGGGATTTTTAACTTCATTGCCCAGAAAGAAAAATGGTAAAGACAGAGATAAGACTGCTTGGAAGCGTTGGCCCTGAACCCTTCGTAGGAGCAATTAGCAGGCTGGGGCGGAGGGCGCGAGGTTGCGGGTCTGGCTGGCTGGCGAGGACCCAGGCTCCCCAGCCCTCCCCTCCTCCAGCCCCAGACACAGTCCCCTCAGCTGCCTCCACTGGAATCATCCCTTTTTCTTCACCCAGTTCCGTTTCATAGCAGAGAGATTAAAACACAGGTCTTGAGTAGGCTGGCGGCGTTCAAACACAGCCCCCACCACTAAATGTGCCTTGTTGTGCAAAACACTTTGCCTCCCCCGGCCTCGTTTTCCCCGTCTGGCTTCCTTGAACAGGAGAGCTTGAGATCTGAAGAGGGGAAAAAGACTAGTTCTATTATACAAAAAGGAACTTCAGGAATCAAAATGCAGCGTAATGTCCGAAGCAAAATTACAAAATTCCTTCCAAATGATTTTCGCAGAAAATTGTCTTTAATGCAGGATATGGGTGCATGCTAGTGTATTGGATACGCCGGGACAGAGGACTTCCAAATATGAGCATGCTTAGAGCCCCGGAGTCCTTCAATCCGCCCCAATGCTGCTTCTGGTAATAATAATAATAATAGAATAATCATGGTAATAACATCTACTTCTTCTTCGAGTGTGTGTCGATGCTAGGGACGATGGTCCGTACTTTGCATATGCTATTTTGTGTGATTTTAGTTTATTTCCTCATCTTTCTGCCTGTCCCCAGAAAGATTAGGTTGAGTTTTTATTGCCTCAGAGACCAGACCAAGACTGGGGTGTAAATTTTCAAGGGGAAAGACTGACTGCGGCTCCAAATGATCCCATCCATAAAGGGTCGACCCAGTGCTGGGCTCGGAGGATGCTAAGTTGAGCAGGACCAGACCCGGAGCTTGGAACACTCAACAGAGCTGCCCAACAGTGGACTGACAAGCTTTGCAAGGTAGGGACTCTCCCGTCAACTGGGGGCAATCAAGCTCGGATGCCCTAAAAAGAATTCCTGCCTTGAGGGTGAATGAGGAGTTTGAAGATTCTGGAGTCAGACTGACCTGGATTTGAATCCCGACTCTGCTACTTGTGTGGGGAAGAAACTTAAGCCTGTTTACCTCAGTCTTCTTGGCTGCAAAATGGGCGTAGTTAAACCTCACAGGGAGAGGTTTCAAGTTCAAGAGAGTTTCTGCAAAAGGCAAATCATCTGCAACTAGCACTGCTTAATACACGGCAGTGATCCTAAGTGTCTGCCTTTTCTTCTCGCTGACCTCCAAAAAGCTAATGGAGGAGAAGGTGACCGAGGCTGGCCCCAGCAAGGCAGCTGCTATGGGTCTATAACTCAGCTCCAGGCTCCCATTTGCCCAGTGATCATGCACCCGCTGGGCCTCAGCTTCCTTATCTGTAAAATGGGGATGATTGGGTAGCTATAAAGACCATACTCACACAAAGGGAGAATAATCAGCAGGAATAATATAAACAGCTACCACTAATAGTACAGGTGGCAGGGATTTGCAGATGCACTTAGGTTAAGGGTGCAAGCCCTGGGTTCAAGTTCCAGCACTGCCACTTACTGGCTGTGTCACCTTAGATAAATCACTTCACCTCTCTGTGTCTCCGCATCTCATCTGTGAAATGTACCTGCATCACTGGGCTGTACTGAATGTTTCAGTCTGGACTCCTTAGCTAGAGGTTTTGCTTAAGGAGGGCAGGGCTGAGGTCTTGGGCTTCTCTGTATCCCTTGAAGCTCAGAGCTAGAGACACAGGGTTAGTAACAAAGTGTTCGTTGACTGGCTGATTTATAAATATGCAAATAGTAACTGCACCAAGAAGCCATAACAGACGCTGTTGGTTGCCACACCTGTTTGGCACACCCCAGACAGTTCAGATGACAGTTCCCGAAGATGTTGATGGCATCCCACCTCCAAACCTGCCTCTCTGCCCGATGGCTTCCAACAGCCAAGGGCATGTGCTTGGTCCCCACACAGAGTAGATGAGAAGTGCCTGGAAGTTGATTCCCCGGGAGCAACATTCAATCAATGACCATGGGTGATGGTGGACAAGCGTCCCAGCTTCTGTGTCCTCAGAGTTGTGATCTTAGCGGCCTCCCAGGCACCCACCTGGGGACTGAACCCAGCCACCCACAGCAGTTCTCTGCTCCTAAGTATATCTGCCTTGGTTTCTTCTTTTCTCTTGTCTCACTTTGGGAAGAACCCAGCCTTCCCAGAGTGGCTTACATTTGCATCCCACAGAGGCTCCTAAATTCACCCATTGACAAATATGAGTTCTCACATTTTTGCATTGCCAACTCCTGTCAGCACTCTGGAGGGAAACAAGGTGTGCTGAGATCTTCTGAAAGGGTAGACCTGCCCCAGTCTTAGCAGGGAGGTGGCTTCTGCAAGGAGGTGACATTGAAGGAGGTCTGAAGAATGAGACTTTACAAGGGGTGGGGTGAAGGGCATCCCAGGTGGGGGGAATAGCCCGGGCAAAGGCCTTGCAGCGGAAGACCATGCTGAGTTTTTGACAGGGAGTGAGGGCGGCATGTGCTCCCTAACTTACTGTGTGATCCAGGAAGTCACTTCACACCTCTGAGCCTCAATTTCTCCATCTGTCAGATGGTCAAAAGCTACCTACTCCTGGCCATGGCTTCTGCAGAACAGCATGTGGAACTTGGAAGCTAAAACTGGTGAAAGTGACCTAGGGATGGACCCAGTAATAACAATTAATGTCTTCTTCCAGTGGCCAGTGGTTGAGGACCTGCCATCAACACACCAAGCAAGGCTGTGTTTGATTCATGTTTTTCTCCAAAGTTTTTGTCCCGATAGAGTGACCGTTTAGTGGGGGAGAGTGTCAAAGAAACAAATACACAAACAGCTGCGAAGTACAATGTATGTTCTAATGAATTTTGTAAAGAAAAATGAAGCAGAAAAGACAGTGTGGGAGACGAGACGTGCTTTAGATAAAGCCTCTGGGAGCAGACTTGAAGCAAGTGGAGACTACTGAAAAATCCCAGGGTCAGAGCAAGCCAGGCGGAGCTGAGAGCAGGTGCAAAGGTCCTGAGGCAGGAGTGACTCATTGGAGACATAGCAAGGAGGCTGGTAGGGCTGAGAGATGGTGGGCAAGATGGAGTAGGGGTGGTAGGAGCAGAGGTCAGAGCAGTTATGGAGATTCAGATCCCGCAGGACTTTGTGAGACCGAGGTGGGGTGTTTGGCATTTAAACTGAGTGAGCAGGGATCCGGGGGAGGAGTCAAAGTTGGCATGGATGACATCATGTGATTTATATTTAAGGAGCAACCTGGCACTGCATGGAGAATAGCCCAGGAGAGGGCAAGGTTGGAGGCAGGCAGGCAATTGATGAGCGCCCTCTCTAGCCCACTTCCCAACCCAATGCATTGGACCTGCTCCCTACAGAGACACCCCTCCAATGTCCA
This sequence comes from Sapajus apella, assembly GCF_009761245.1. Taxonomy (NCBI): domain Eukaryota; kingdom Metazoa; phylum Chordata; class Mammalia; order Primates; family Cebidae; genus Sapajus; species Sapajus apella. The sequence goes on from NW_022436942.1 coordinate 71,790,572, forward strand.
ATCCCTAGGCCGTGCCGGCCAGGGAGTGATGGGCTGCAAATGAGTGGGCAGGTAAGCGCCTCTAATTTCCACAAGCACCGTGGGTAAAGGCTGTGGCAATGTGCAATTAAGCTCTGAGCTTTAAAAACATGGTAATAAGGGAATACGGGCCGAGGAGGCAGCCTGGTAATTTAAATGATATCCAGCTCGAATATGGAGTGTCTAAATGTTCTCTTCCAGAGATTTATATCAGCATAGACCTGCCTCATTCATTTATTTAGTTAACTAGCTACTTATTGGCACGTCCTCCCAGCCGCTCTCCGGTGGAAGAAACAGAAGCCTGGGTGGCTGCTGGGGGTGACTCGGTAGAGGGCTGGCCAGAGGGGTAATAATGACTGCAGTTATCATTGGCCTGTGCTGAAGGCCTACTATGTGCATGCTGAGGAGCTAATGTGAGAATCAGAAGTGATGCTTGCATTAGTTCATAAGATCCGCCTCATTATGGACATGAGGAAACGGAGGCACAGGGAGGAGAAATGACTTGTTTAAGTTCACACTGCTAGTGAATGGCATGCCTTGGGATTCAACCCAGGTCTTCTATACCAAAGCTGCAGCTCTGCCCACGATCTAACATTGAATGTCGGTTCCTTGATTCTTGGTCAGTTTCTTGATAGTGGTCCTGGCATGCCTGGCTATTTCCCATCTAATGGTTGTGCAGCCATCAGAACTTATCCTGACCAGATGTGGTGGCTCACGTCTATAATCCCAGCAATTTGGGAGGTGGAGGCAGGAGGATCACTTGAGTCCAGGAGTTTGGGACCAGCCTGGGCAACAAAACAACAACAACAAAATTAGCTGGGTGTGGTGGTGTGTGCTTGTAGTCCCAGATGCTTGACGGGCCAAGGTGGGAAGACTGCTTGAGCCCAGGAGTTTGAGGCTGTAATGAGCCATGATTGTACCTCTGCACTCCAGCTTGGGTGACAGAGTGAGACCTTGTCTCTAAGAAAAAAAATTATCTTGAATGAATCCTGTATATAAACCCATCACTGCATTCAGACTCTCCAATCTGGGTGGGACTTTATAAATCACATAGGCCAGGGCTCTCAATTTCAGGTACCTCCATGGGTGGTAAGTTGATGAAGGGAACCTACAAGGATTGTGTGCAAAATAAATAAATAAATAAACAAATAATAAATAGTTTCTCAGTGTTGTTAGAGACATGAATATAAAAAACATGTCACTTTCATCTTTACGAAAACAGCAGTGAAAGTGGAATGGTAAATGGAGCTAACACTCCTCTTCAGTGCTGGAGATGTGATGGGGAGTGGTGGGGACTGTGGCATTCATGGGAGCAGCTGCAACTCCCCTGGTCAACTGTTGCCCCCTCAAATATGGATCCAGAACTTTAAGTAATTGAAAGATGTTGGAAGTCTAAAGCATCATAAAATTTCCTTCTAGTTGTGAGACCGACTTGTTTAAAGACACTCCAAATAAAAATATATTCACAGGCTGGAGTCTGCTCAGGGAACCCTGTTTGAATCTTCTTGTCCAGTCCAATGCCTGCATCTTAGAGATGAGATGGCTGAGGGCTGGAGAGGGTGTGAGGTTCTGAAGGTTGCACCAAACCTGAGAGGTGGAGCCTGAAACTAGAAGCCAGGTAGCCTCGCCCCGCATCCAGACTGCCCATTGCTCCTGTACCGCTCCAGCCAGGGAGCGAGTCCTCCTCTCTCCTCCTGTATCACTGGTTCTCACCCATCCTTCAGGTCCAGCTTATGTCCCTCTTCTGCCAGGAGGTCTGCCTGACCACTCCAACTTATTCTTCCTGTCCAAACCCTAAATCGGTGCTTCCCAAACTTCATTCTTTTGGGTATCTCCTTCATGACTTTCACTTTGCCCAAGACTTGGGGTCAGTACTGTAGACAGAATATCCCTTTGCCACAAAGAGAAAGTGATAGATACACTAAATACAGTGAAAACGAGTCAGTCAGTGTTATTACATTCCAACCAGGAACAGTTTGGCAAAAACTCAAAACCTGAGGCTTGCTCCCTCTTTGTTCAAAAAGGAGCTGAGCAAACATATATCCAATGACCCAATGACCAGAAATTCCATACTTGGATACACCCAGCCAAAATAAAGTCATCAAAAGACATGCACAAGAATATTTATGGCAGCCTCATTCACAACAGCATCAAAATGGAAACTACCCAGATGTCCAGCAACAGGACAATGGGCAACAAACAGGGAGATGGTCATTTGATGGAATATTATGCAGCAATGAAAAAGAATAAACTGTGAGCACGCTATAGCATGGATAAATCTCACAGATATAATATTGAGTGAAAAAAGCAGACCCAAAAGGTATGTACACATCTATCCACTGATGAATGGGTAAATAAAATGTGGCCTATTCGTGCAATGGAATACGAGTCAGCCACAGGAAGGAATGAGATTCTATTGACGTCTGCTGTCCCCTGGATGGACCTTGTAAACATCACGTTATGTGAAAGAAGCCAGATGCAAAAGGTCACATATGTATAATTTTATTTATGTGAAACATTTAGAATAGGTAAAGCCATAGAGACAGAAAGCAGATTGGTGGACTGCATGGGTGAACGGAGGAGACTGAGGAGTGTTGGCTGAAAGATGCTTTTTAAGGTGATGCAATATTCTAAAATGGATTGTGGTGGTGGCTTTACAATTTTGTGAATATACCAAAAGCCACTGAGTGGTACACTTGAAATGGGTGGATTGTGTAGTATGTAAATTATATCTCAATAAACTGCTTAAGGGAAGGGTCCATACTGTATGATTCCATTTGACTGAAGTTCAAAAATAGGCAAAACTGGCTGGGTGCAGTGACTCACACCTGTAATCCCAGCACTTTGGGAGGCTGAGGTGGGAGGATCGCTTGAGCCCAGCTGAGATTGAACCACTGCACTCCAGCCTGGACAAATAGTAATAATAATAATAACAATAGGTACAATTAGTCTTAGGTGAATAGAGTCAGACTAGCGGGTATGCTTGGTGAGGGTATTGACCGGGAGGGCATTGAGGGTCCCCTGGGGGCCAGTGAGATTCCATATCTCGAGCTGAAAGATCACTTTGGTGGTGGAAATGTAAAGTTATTGAGTTATACACATAAGTTTTGTGTACACTTTCATGCATTTAAGTTATACCTCATTTTTTTTTTTACAATGGAGAAAACTAGAAGGTGTTAAAGATGGGGCAGCACCATACTGAGCCTTCTCAGTGATGACATTAGAAGGATCAAGGAGAATGGAAAAGGAGTGACTTTCCCTCTTTTGCTCAACCTTAGCCAATGCCCTTTCTCTGTACCACCTAAAACTACCTTGAGTACCACAGGGGAGAGTTCCTGCCTTCCATTCTTAGAATTAGTCCCACGGGAATAAGCCTGGGCCAAGGGTTCTCCACATCTCCTCTTGTTAGAAGCACACACCCCTGATGATGCCCTTTGTACAGATAAAGAAACCGAGACTCAGAGAATTTGGAGAACTTGCTCAAGGTCTCCCAGTTACTAAGTGGCGGAGCTGGGATTTGAACTGCTTGGAGCCCTGAGTGCCTTTGTCACTCCTTTTCCTCCTCTGAAGCTTGGACATCTCACAAGAGCCCTTCCTGTTAGGCTGTCACCCCAGGGATTTGGATACCCCCAGGCAAGGAAGCTGACTGCCGTTCCAGGTGATTTGTCTGATAACTTGGCATGGAGCGTCCACCCAGCCCTGTTGAGCCTTGGCTCTGGTGTCTTCTGTGGTCACTTTTGATGATGTGACCAGCCTGGTGGCCCCTGAGGTCACCAACCCTAACAGCTGGGTGGAGGGAAATCCCACCAATCTCCAAACAGACTTCATTGGCCATGCCCATTCACTCCTCCTGTCCCAAAGGCTCTGCTGCCTTGAGGGTTTGGGGTCCTTGGCCTAAGCAGGGCCTTATGCTGTGTTGAAAATAACCACCCTGTGGCCTCTTCGATCATGGGGACACACAGACAAGGCAGAGCCTTGTCCTTTACATGAAAACCCTTTCTGGGATTGCTGGGTAACCTGACCTTTCATTACTGGGTATATACCCAAAGGATTATAAATCTTTCTATTATAAAGACACATGCACACATATGTTCATTGTGGCACTGTTTACAATAGCAAAGACTTGGAACCAACCCAAATGCCCATCAATGATAGACTGGATAAAGAAACTGTGGCACATATACACCACAGAATACTATGCGGTCATAAAAAAGGATGAGTTAATGTTCTTTGCAGGGACATGGATGAAGCTAGAAACCATCATTCTCAGCAAATTGACACAAGAACAGAAAACCAAACACTGCATGTTCTCACTTATAAGTGGGTGTTGAACAATGAGAACGCATGGACACAGGGAGGGGAGTATCACACACTGGGGCCTGTTGTGGGGTGGGGAGCTAGGGGAGGGATAGCATTAGGAGAAATACCTAATGTAGATGACGGGGGGATGGAGGCAGCAAACTACCATGGCATGTGCAAACCTATGTAACAAACCTGCACGATCTGCACATGGACCCCAGAACTTAAAGGAAAGGAAAGGAAGGAAGGAAGAAAGAGAGAGAAAAGAAGAAGAAAGAGAAAGAAAAAGAGAAAGAAAACA
>NW_022436942.1:71795289-71828701 GCF_009761245.1 Sapajus apella
AAGAAAGAAAGAAAGAAAGAAAGAAAGAAAGAAAGAAAGAAAGAGAAAGCCCTTTCTGTGTCGGACGAGCCCTTTGCTATGTAGAGAATCACTTCCCCTTTCTGAGCCTCAGTTTCTTGATCTGGAAAAATGAGGATTATAGTGAACTTTCTCAGTGGCTGAAGATGAAAGTCAAATGAGATCTTGGTGTGACCATGACACTGTTTTAGTTGTACCAAGAGAAAGTGAGTGCGATGTTAAGACCCCGAGATTTGGTGTAAGACAGACCTGGCTTGGTACCCAGCGCTGTATCTGGTGTGTGGCTGCTGATGGGAGGACTTGCTGGAGAAAGGTGTGAATTGGGCGTCTGCCTCTTCTGTCTTCTTGCCATTGTCTCGGGCACGTTCTGCACCTGGCCGATCCTTGGGTTCTCCTGTCAAGTGGAGATCATGGTATCTTCCCCATCACTTTGTGTGAGACTTCAATGTGAACATGTCTTAAAGTTACACTTCTCAAACTTCAACCTGTGCACAAAACCTTTTATTAAAAGAAATGCTGCTTCTATTCAGTAGACATGGGGTGAGCCCCCGATTCTGCATTTCTAATCAGCTTCCAGGTGACACTGAGGCTGCAGGTCTGCAGACCACATTTCGAGTAGCGAGTCATTGAAGCGCTTAGGACATTGCAAATACTCAATAAATGCAAGTGATTTTTCCAGCAAAGACTGGGCCCCTCTATAGCCTTAAATTTCTGTCTTTCCAGAGTCTCCTGTCTTCCAGCTTCCTTCCCCCACCCCCTGATCCCCAATTCTCTTCCTGTTCCTGGGAGGCAAGGACATCAGGGCCCCCTCCCCTCCCAAGAGTCCCTCAGCCTCAGGCCTGTCCCCACATGCTGCAGGGCACATTGCACCCCTCTAGCCGCAGGGGCAGGTTCCTTCTGCCCATGGCTGCCTTGGGTAGGTTTTCAGGAACAGCTGCCAGCAGCTGAGATATAATGACTGCCTGGAGAGTCGTTAGGAGATAATTAATATTTGCGGCACAGAGCCGTGACTGCTAAGCCGCTCCCGCCCACAGAACAGGGACCTCCAACTCTTCCCGGCTGAGGGCCCCAGATCCTAAGGGCAGTACATCCTAAAGGCAAGAGGGGGACCCTGGAGGCAGGGGCTGCGGCATGGCCATTGGGTTCTGTCTCAGGGGGTTCTGTTTCCACCCAGCTGCTAGGGTTGGTGACCTCTGGAGGCTGCCAGGCTGGACACAGCATCAAGAGTGGTCAAAGAGGGCACCAGGGCCAGGGCTTAAGGTGGCCACAGCCCCTCCTTGCACCTGAGGCCAGCTGGCCTTTGGCGGTTGCCATGGTGATGGTCGTCCCCAGCAGTTGGGCAAGGACGTTGTAGCAGCAGCAGCAGCAGCTGTGTGAGTGCACGAGAGAAACATGGTCCATCTCAGCTCCCGGCTCCCCTCCGGCTCTCCATCTGTGAGGGGTGAACATCTCAGCCACCCAGAGTCACCCCCGTTGGTGCTTATGTTAGAGACAGCTCCAGTTGGAGGGCTGGGCTTTCAACTGCCACTGGGCATTTGGTTTGGTGTGGTTCACACTGTGACTCAGCCAGAGCCTGATCACTCTCCCAGGTTACATGCTTAGTAGCTGCGGGACCCTGCTAGACCATCACACTTTCCAGGCCTCAGTGGTGAGGCCTATAAAATGGGGCTAATCACACCCAGAGGGTTATGGTTAGGGCTGAATGAGACATCGTTTATAAACATGTAGTTCTCTTTGGGAATAGAAGGTTGTTGCTGCCAGATGGTGGATCTCAGAGGTTTAAGCGGGAAGAGACTTCTTCTTCTATGGCATGGATTCACTTCATTTATTAAGTGTCTTCTGTATACCAGCCTGTGTTCCATTTGTGACATATATTCCTTCATCTGTTGATTCCTTCCAAGACACCAGCTGCCTCATCTCAATTAATTCTCACAGTGTGTAGGAAGGCCCTGTCATCCCCACTCCGCAGATAAGGATGCCAAGGCTCAGAAGGTGACAAAAGGCTCAGGAGATCACAGCCGCACAGTTACACAATGAGAACATTGCAGAGCCGGAGTGCTAATTCCCAAGCCCACCCTTTCCTCTCCGCGTCACAGTTCTAACTTGCCTTCGGTTTGCCAGGAAGATCTGCATCCAAATCCCAGCTCGGCCATGCCCTTGCTGTGTGACCTTGGCCAAATGAACTCTCTGAGATTCAGTTGCTTCTCTGTAGAATGAGGATAATAGCAAAATCTGCTTTATAGGTTACCGCATGGATTAAATCAGATGCGTGTTAGGTGTTTAGTATACAGTAAATGTCCACTAATGGCAACTATGATTTTCACTGTTGTTATCATTATTGTTTCTCTCCCTGTGAGGGTTGGACCCTGCGATCTCCAAGTTCCCAGCTTGGGCTCACATCCATGTGTGGGAATGGAGTGCCTCTGATCTTTAATATTTTGGGGTTTGGGCTGGCTCCTGTAGCCAGGAGATGAGCCTTTTGGGAAGGACGATGGCAAGAGGTTCTGCCATTTCCGGATTCCCTCAGCCTGCTTTCTGATCATCTGCCTGTTCCTGCCACGCAGCATTAGGCCGGGTGTATGAGCATAGAGGGGGGCCGGGAGGGAAGGGGGGTGCCTTTCCCTGGGAGGCTGCCTTCTGTCGCTAGACAAACAAACACGCAGCACCCATGCTCGCTTGGAAATGGAGCGAGGCGTTAAATACAAGCAAACAGCGGAGGCCGAGGCGGAAGGCCAGCTTCCTCGGGCTTCCTCGGACGTAGCTGGCCACAGCCGCCGGCAGCAGCTACTTAAGAAGCAGCTCACGTTCCCTGGTGCCTGCTGCCCGCAGCCCAGGCTGACCCAGCACAGCTTCGGAGAGCAACCGGAGGTTCGCACGGGTGGCAGTGTTTGCCTGGCATCTGCCACAGTCTAACTGAAGGACAGTGAGAGACCTCCAGAGGTCATCAAGGTATCCCCCACTTCCAAGGGGTGTTTTCAGGCTGAGTAGTAGCCTCGGTCTGCCTTATGCTCACATGACCCCTCCAGCATGACTACTGCCCACCACTACTCGGTACACACCATGGTACGGCTTTGGGAGGGACCTTGGCTGGAGAGACAGGCCTGTGCCCACAGCCACTCTGCCACTTGCATGCTGTGTAACCCTGCACAAGTCACGTCACTTCTCTGAGCCTCCCAAACGAAACTCCCTCTGTGTAAAATGGCACGTGTAATAGTGTCTCCTTGTTGGCCAGTTATGAGGACTAAAAGACAAACACACATCCAGCCTGGCCAACATGGTGAGGCCCCATGTTGGTGGGTGAGACCCACTAAAAATACAAAAATTAGCCGGACATGGTGGCATGCCTATAATCCCAGCTACTCGGGAGGCCCAGGTGGGAGAATTGCTTGAACCCGGAAGGCAGAGGTTGCAGTGAGTAGAGATCGAACCACTGGACTCCAGCCTGGATGAAAGAGAGAGGCCGTGTCTCACACACACACACACACACACACACACACACACACACACACACTCACGCGCACACACACACGCACACACACACAACAAACACACAGCATTCCTGGCACACAGATTGGTTGATCAGTGATGTCAAGATGGCCGTGCTTTTCACTATGTGATCTTGCACAAGTGACCCAAGCCTCACTTTCCAAATCTGACCAGTGAGGGTACTCATACCCCTGTCTTGAAGGATGGCGAGAGCAGGAACGAGCAGCCCATGTTGCTGAATCCATTTTCATTTTACTCCTTCCCTCTCCTTGACAAGTAACATGGTAGTAATCATAATAACAATAAGTTCATAATCAGCCTGGGACACACAGTGAGACCCCCATCCCTACAAAAAAAACAAAAAATAGCCAGCCAGGATGGTGCATGGCTGCAGTCCCAGCTACTCAGGAGGCTGAGGTGGGAGGATAGCTTGAACCCAGGAGTTTGAGGCTGCAGTGAGCCATGACCGTGGCACTGCACTCCAGCCCGGGCAACAGGGTGAGACCATATCTCTAGTTAAAAAAAAAAAAAAAATCAAAAAAATAACAATAATAGCTAACATTTTGGAATACTTATATTAATTTAAGCCTGTGTTATCCAGTAGGTAGTCATTGTGTTGTGGCTCTTTAAGTTAAAATGAAAACTCGCTGGGCGTGGTGGCTCATGCCTGTAATCCCAGCACTTTGGGAGGCTGAGGCGGGTGGATCACCTGAGGCAAGGAGTTTGAGACCAGCCTGGCCAACACAGTGAAACCTTGTCTCAACTAAAAATACAAAAATCAGCTGGGCATGATGATGGTGCCTGTTGTACCAGCTACTTGGGAGGCTGAGGCAGGAGAATCGTTTGAATCTGGGAGGTGGAGGTTGCTATGAGCTGAGGTTGCGCCATTACACTCCAGCCTGGATGACAGAGTGAGACTCCGTCTCAAAATAAATAAATAAATAAATAATACATAATTAAAATGAAATAAAATGATATGTACAATTCCTCCATCACAAGAAGCAGATTTCAAGTGCTCAAAAGCCACATGTGGCCAGTGCTGGTGAAACCATCATGTCTCAAACTTCACGTACATAGTAGTCACCTGGGAATCCAGCTAAATGCAGATTCAGGTTTGGGAGATCTGAAGTGAAGCCCAAGACTCTGAATTCCTGAGGATCTTCCAAGGTCTGCGGACCACACTTTGAGTAGTACCCGTCTGGAACTGGGCTGCTCAGGATGGTGGTCAGTACTGAGCACTTGAAATGAATCCAAATTGAAATGTACGGGAAGCATAAAATACACACTGGATTTCAAGGGCTTGGTATAAAAAAAGTAAAATATCTCATTAATGCCTTTTAAAAATTGACTACACATTACAACAATATTTTTAGACAGAATGGGTTGGAGAAATTTTATTAAAAATGTTATTTTACCTGTTTCTTTATACTTTTTAATATAGCACTAGAAAGTTTCAAATTAATTGTGTGTGACTCACATATTTCTATTGGGCAGCATGAATCTAGGCCTAGTCTGCATGCTATTTATATATTTGTGTCAGAGTCAGATGTAGATAGTCTTTTTTTTTTTTTAGATGAGTCACCCTTTGTTGCCCAGGCTGGAGGGCGGTGGTGAGATCTCGGCTCACTGCAATCTCTGCCTCCTGGGTTCGAGCCACTCTTGTGCCTCAGTCTCCCGAGTAGCTGAGGTTACAGGCCTGCGCCACCACGCCCGGCTAAAAAAATTTTTTTGTATTTATGTTTTCAGTAGAGACAGGGTTTCACCATGTTGGCCAGGCTGTTCTCGAATTCCTGACTTCAATTGATCCACCCACTTTGGCCTTCCAAAGTTCTGGGTTTACAGGCGGGAGCCACAGGGCTGGGATGGATGTATACAGTCATAAGGAATACATTTTCACCTTTGCCCTTCCTGGTTTTTATTTTTTTCTCCCCCTGCCTCTGAATTGTTTCTTGGGCGTTTTTCACTCCAACCAGAGGGTACATTTTTTGGCAGGAGGGGCTGTGCCAGCCTGCCCCTTTGACTCACCGCAGCACAGAATGTCGTCACCTCCACTTATTTCAATTGATGCTCCTGAAGAAACAGCATCTTTTTATTCCCTCCTGGAACTCCCCTTTCCCCTGTGCTCGGGCCGTGTGTCTTGAAGGGGGCTCACCTTCCTGAGCTCTGTGATTGGTTATGTGATCCAGGTCTGGCCAATCAGAGCATTCCATTCAATTCTCGGATTATTGATTGGTTAGGTGACAACCACATGACCTGAGCCTGGCCAATGAGAGGCAGTCCCTGAACTTTGGGGGAATTAGCAGGAGATTTGGTCTGGACCTGAAAGACATAAAAGACATAAACCAAGGAGGTACTAGGCCACCCTGTGGAGGGAGTCTGAGGATGAAGCCTACTTCTACTGACGAGAAGAGAGCTGCCGTGAGGTGGAAAAAGACGTGTGCCTGACAATATCTGAGCTCTGCATCCAGCCTTCCGGATCACCTGCCATCATCTGGCTTTTTCAGGGTGTGGAAGACAATTCAAGTCTAAAGTCTTAGTTGAAACTGCTAAGAAGAGAAGACAGTCTGTCAATCTTTTCATGTAATGGGAAAACACCAGGCAGTGTGGGACGTGTCTCTGTCTCTGGGTACTTGTGGTCTATGTGGTACATGCCATTTTCCAAAAATGGCAACAGCCATATTTCTGATCCCACGTGTTCTCCCCGAACCTCTCCATTTCCCCAGCAAGAGATGGAGTCTATTTCCCTTCCCTTTAAGCCTGTGTAACTTTGTGATGACCTCAATGAATAGAATGAGGCAGAAATGACACTGCACGATTTTCAAGGCTAGGTCATAATAGTTAATAGGACTTCCACCTGCTCTCTCCTTCTCTGTCTCACTCTTTTTCTCTCTCTCTTTCTCAGGGCATTCGCCCTTGGAACGGAGCCGCCTTGTTGTTAGGAAGCCCAGTCCATGGGGAATGGCATATGTAGGTGTGCTGGCTGACAGTCCAGCTGAGGTCCCAGGCAACAGCCGGAGTTGGCCACCAGACAGGTGAGTGACATGAGCGAGCTGCCCTTCAGGTGACTCTAGCCCAGCCTTTGAGTCTCGTAACTGATGCCAGTGAAACAGAGACAGGCTGTCCTCACCAAACTCTGTCCAAATTGCATATTCATGAGCAAAATAAGTGTTGCCATTGTTTCAAGCCACTTCATTCGACCAATAGATGTTTGCTATGCAGCAATAGATGAACCAAACAGGCATCCCCTATGCTGACTGCAACTAGATTTTTGCTATTTGATTGTGTCTTTTCTGAATGAGGAAGGGCGGAGGCTCCCTGGCATAGCTTTTGTTTTCACCACTTGCTATGCACAGTATTTCTTGTGTTTTAGTTCATTCCATCAGGGTTCTTCACATTGGAACCCCCAATAACCCGGTGAGTTGATGAAGGTTAGGACAGATTGTCTCCATTTCACAGATGAGAAAACAGAGGCTCAGAAAGCTACAGAACCTTGCCCAGGGTGACTCAGTGGCGAAGGTGATGGGGGATCTGGAGGCCAGATCACTTCAGCCTTCAATGGGGGCTCTGCCAAGTGAACCTCGTGATTGGGTCTGGAGGGGATAATGGGGGTCAGGGAATTCATTTTCTTTTTTTAATTGAGGTGAAATTACTTAACAAAAGTAAAAATTTTGAAGTGAACAATTCAGTGGCATCTAGTCATTCTCAGTTCCTCCTTTCCCCCAGGCCCTGGCAGCCATGGATCTGCTTTCTGCCCCCTATGGATTTGCCTATCCTGGATATTTTATAGAAATGGAATTGTATAATATGTGACATTTGTGTCTGGCTTCTTTTATTTACGATGCTTTCAAGGTTCATCCTCTCGTACCATGTATCAGAACTTCATGCCTTTTCAGGGCTGAATAATATTCCATAGTGTAGCTAGACCATATTTTGTTTAATGCATTCATCCATGAATGTATCCCTAGGCTGTTTCCATCTTTTGGCCAGTGTGAGCAGTGCTGTTATGAACATGTGCATGCATATAGTGGAGCACCTGTTTTCAATTCTTTTGTGTACATAGCAAGGAGTGGAACTGCTGGGTCATATGGTGACTTTATGGTTAACTTTTTGGGGAGCCGCCAAACTGTTTTCTATAAGGCAGCAGATTCTCCCTTAGCTTCATGACCATGACCACAGTGAGTGAGCCAGTCTGAGCAATAAATGTATTTGGTCAAAGGGGAACGAGAAGAAAGAGAGAAAGTGTGAAAACCATATTGCATTCATTCATTCAACAATTACTTGTTGAACTTGATTCAACAGCAGGTGCTAAGGAAGTATAAGAAAGAAAAATTTTCTGCCACCATTGAGATGTGAGATGATGTTCTAGTTGTAGTTGGAGAGAGAGAGACAATTTCAGAGTCACAGGTGCTATGAGGAGAATAAAGTGAGATTCCATGATAAATAGGGATCGGAGATGCTATTTTGGGGGTTGTCAGCGAAGAACTGTCTTGGAGGTGACATTTAAACTGAGACTTGAAGGGTGAGACGGATCCAGCTGTGAAGGCAGAGAGGATGGGACAAGAAGAAAGGGCTGAGGCTGAGTGCCCTTAGCTTTCTTTGGTAGGCTCAAGTTCCAGCTCCATTACTAATTCCCCAAGGGATAACCTCAGTTTCCTCACCTTGAAAATGGGCAGACGAAATATGGAATCAACCTAAGTGTCCATCAATAGATGAATGGATAAAGAAAATGTGGTGGATATATACACAATAGAATATTAGCCTTGAAAAAGGACAAAATCCTGCCCTTTGCAGCAGCATGGATGGAACTGGAGGTCACTAAGTTTCAGTGAAACAAGCCACGCTCATGAAGACAAATATTGCATGCTGTCACTCATGTGGGCTAAAAATAGTGGATCTCATGAAGATAGTAGATTGGAGGTTACCAGAGGCTGGGGAGGGTGGGGAGGAAGGAGGATGAAAACAGCTTGATTAATAGGTACAAATACATACTTAGATGGCAGAAATAAGACCCAGCGGTCAATAGAGCTGTAGGGTGGCTATCGTTAAGATTAATTGATTGTACATTTCACAATAGCTAGAAGAGAAGAATTCGAATATTTCTGGAGTAAAGAAAAGAGAAATACTTAACGGTGGTGGATACCCCAATGACCCTGATTTGATTATACAAATGTATCAAATGATCCACATGTACTGTAAAAATACATGCCGCTATTATGTATCAATAAAAGTAGAAAATAATTATTACCTAGCGGGCATCGTATCCAAAATCAACCCTACCTTCCTGGGTGGGGTACAGACGATAATGCAGGGGAGATGACTGAGGCTCACAAAAGTGATGATGCTTTCTCAAAATCGCAATTCAGTGAGAGGAGGGTCCAGGATTTGAACCCTGGGCTGTTGGAAATGTTCAGGATTAGCCTCGTCTTACCAGTTGGGTGCGTGTTGGGGTAAGGGTCAGGGGCTGGTACAGCTGTGAGTTTGGGGAAACGGCCTCTGGGATGCTCCATGCTGTGAAGGAATACCACCTTCCTCCCCCTGAGGACACGGCGTGAGGGCATTTGTCTTCTGCTTTCCAAGTGGGGGAGATGGGAATTGTGAGGTTTGCCAAACAGTGAGCCCAAGGTGGAGCCGAGTTCTCTTGGCTTCAGTCATCATGCCAGCTTCCGGCTACCTAGGTCTTATCGGGGTGCTTGGTGCTGTGCTGAGCACTCCGGCATGCTGTGTTACTTCTAACACTCTCTGAGAGAGTTACCGTGATTATCCCCATCTTCCAGAGGAGATGACTGAGGCCCGGAGAAGTGAAGACACTTTCTCCAAGTCACAACTTAGTGAGGGGAGGGGCTAGGATTTGAACCCAGGCCTGCCTCTCTTTATAGCCTGTGTTCTGAGTCATGGGCTAAGTGCTGCCTCGCATGGCCTCAACTGCAGGCTGGGCTCTGGGGATGCCACGGTCAGAGGAGGGGCTACAGTCCCCAGAAAGGAGGGTGGCTCAGGAGCCCGTACGTACCCCAGCATGCGAACCCACGGACACACACACACTCTGACACATGCATCCTCCAACTCAAATAGGTGGACATGCTAGGGAAAACCATGGAGAAAGTGAGGCCCACAGAGAAGGACCATGAAATCCCTGTTGCTACCGGGGCCACCAGCGTGATCCAGACACAGAATTCTTCTCTCTCCCTCGCTCTGTGTGTCTCATTCTCCGCAAAAAGAGTCTTCACCAAGAGATGCGTTGGAAATGTGTTCAAGTATGTAGTCACGGCAGTGGGGCGAAGGAGATCCAGGATGGGCATGTGTGTGTGTTCAAGTGCGGGCATGAGTGCGAGTGAGTGAGTAAAGGCATGGGGGGTGTGCAAGCGTCTTAGTGGTTGTGTGTGAATGAGTGTGAGTGGAGAGCGTGCCCTGGCGTATGTTTGGTGTGTGCATGTGGGTGTCAGTGGGTGCTCAAGTGTGTATGTGAGTGTGTATGCGTTCTAGCATGAATGCCGTGAACATGTATGAGTGGTGTGTGTGTGCTGGACAAGGTGGGGGAGACTGAGACCTGGCCTCAGGGGCAGGGGACAGAGGCTCCACAGGCTTCCTCCCCGACATGACTGGGGGACTCTGATTCCCAGGGAGACCTCTACGCTTCCTCTGGACGGGCATGAGGAGGTGAACAAAACTGCAGCCTCTCTTTCCAGAGCCTGCAATCTCATGACCTCTTTCTTCCCGGCCCTTCACTCCCTGCCTGGGTCCCGTTTCTCTGAGAGGAGTTCTTCCAGCTGATCTGATGGACTGAGTCCCCACGGAAATAATAACGGTGGTAACAATGGACACTGAGGAACCTAAGTACCAGGCACTGTTTTCAGTGTTGTATTCTGCTCCCAGCAACCCTAACAGGTAGGCAGTAGTATCATGCCCATTTTACAGACAAGGAAGCTGAGTCTATTTCAGGGCAAGGTCCTTGGGTTTCTTAACATAGGGGCAGGCGAACTTTTTTCTAAGGGGATGGATAGTAAAAGCTTTAGGCTTTGTGGCCATAGCGTGGGTCTTTGTCACAGCCACTGCACTCTTCAGTGGTAACCACAATGCAGCCACAGAGATAAATGAACAGCACTTGCTGGCGGGTTGTAGTGTACTGACCTCCAAGAGTGGTGAATGGTGGGATTTGGGGCACCACAGTAGATATGTTAAGTGGGAGCCACTCATTCATTTGATCACTAAGTCATTTATTGCGTGCTGTGTGTCTGGCTCTGTGCTGTGGACAAGACAGACTCTGTTTCTCCCCAGTACACCCTATCTATTTGTCAGCAAGCCCCAGGGCTGTACTGGGGAGCCATAATCTCAGGGTACAAGCACTTAATCACATGTTGTAAGCAGGGAAGGCTTCCTGGGGGAGGTGACATCAAAACTGGTACCCAAAGGATAATTGGTTGAGGACGACAGTGGGGTGGGGGTGGGGTTACAACAAGCCTTCCCCACAGTAAGAATAGGGGGAAAGGCAAGAGGTCAGACAGGGCTGGTGGGAAGTGCATCTGACCAGATATCTGAGATGTGGGTGGGGGCTTGTTGTCTCTGGTGTGGGAATGGGGAGCCATGGAGGGATTAAGCGGGTGAGCAGCCATTTCCCTGGCTTCTGAGGGAGCCTTCTCTGGCTTCCATCCCCAGACCCTGTTCTCACCTGGCACATAGAACTTGACTGTGTAGCTGCTGGCTGAGAGCAGGGACCCTCTGTGTTTTCCGCCCTGCCACCCCCTATGTCTAACATTTCCTGCCACAAGCTAAGCCTTCCTACACAGCAGCAGCTGTTAATAGTCTTCACGTTATTTGTGTGCACATGTGGCATCTGTCCCTCTCCTGCACAAGACTGGCAGCTGCAGGAGGGCAAACATGCTGTCTGTTTTGTTCACGTCTGTATCTCTAGTGCCTAGCACAGCTCTGGGTACAGACTGGGTGCTCAGTCAATATTTATTGAACCAGAGATTTTATGTCCTTGGCTGAGTCCTGGCTGATCATGAGGTGAGAGCGTTTTACCTGGCCCCTTGGGAACCTCACCTTCCCTTCCCCTCTTCTTGCCCCAGAAGTTAATTAAGTGCCCTGCCTCTGGAGGGTTAATCCCATTATCAGCTGCACCCCACCCTTCAACATCAGCTGTGTGCTTACTTGTTTATGATCTGTCACCTTCCACCCCTAATTAAGCTCTGGGACCTATTGTCTTATGCACTGCCCACAGCCAACACATAGTAGGTGCTCAGTTAGCTTATGTTGAATGAATGACTTGACATCTCCATTAATATCCACCTTTGCAAGGAAGAGAGGAAAGACTGAGAAAGTGTGATGGGAAGGGGTGATTTGGCAAGTTCACAAAGCAAGCTGGGGCTGAGTTATTTGCTGGGCAGCGGGTGGTGTGGGAGAATGGAAGCACGCAGTGTCCCTCCCGCAGGGGTCATGGACACAGGCCTGTCGAGAGGCAGGGGCAGGGACACCGTGGCTTTTGGCGGTTCTTCTCCAGGTGCAGCGAATCAATGTTTGAGAGATGAAGCCACACAGGGAGCCTTGCTTTCTGGCTGAGACCTTCCAAGCCAGCAGCCTCTGAGATCACCCAGGGTACGTGTTTCAGCATTTCCGACGTCCTTGGCTCAGCTGGGCCATCTTGGTGACAGCTGCCTGGAGCTGGAGGAGAACAGGCCTCAATGTCCCCTATTGTTGCTGGAACGTTGAGTACCCCTGAAGTGGAGGGCAAGGCTGGCCCTGTCTGCCAGCAACAGGGCACGGTAACTCAGCCACCTGGGACCCCAGCTGCTCAGGCCTGAGGATGAGGTGCTGACGTCCTCCACCTCCCTTCCTGACGGGCACGGCCGCCTGCGCTGGCTCACCCAGCTGTCTTTACTGCCCCTCCCCGGCCATCTCAACTTCCTGCTTACCTGATGCCCTCATTATCCCAAGGGGCGGCTTGTGCGCCCTCACTGGCAAAGGTCTTTGTGACCCAGGACCCCGCTAGCCCCCAGACCTCCCAAGTATCCTCTCCTTGGCTGCAATGTGCTTCCTCAGAGGCCAGCCAAGCCCGGCATTTCCTGAGA
The DNA here is from genome assembly GCF_009761245.1 of Sapajus apella. Lineage (NCBI taxonomy): Eukaryota > Metazoa > Chordata > Mammalia > Primates > Cebidae > Sapajus > Sapajus apella. The sequence continues at coordinate 71,807,856 of NW_022436942.1, forward strand.
CAGACCTGTGCTGTGTGACTCTAGGCAAGTGACCTTCCCTCTCATCTGTCATAGGGGCTTGTCTCAGTGCCAATGTTCTGGGGTCATTTTGCAGATTGTTCTAGGTCGGGCCCTGGAGAAGGAAAGCCTGGGACAGGGATGGGCTGTATAGGATTTATTTGGGATGTGGGCTTGGAAGGAAAACCTCAAAGGGAGGGGAGACACAGGATAGGACCTGGGGAGGGGCTGAGCGAGGGTGTGGTTCCCTTCAAGAAATTGAAGCTCAGAGAGGCAGAGTGACTTACCCCACATCACACAGCTAGTGAACAGAGAAGGATGTGTTAGAAACTGGGTTTCCTTGATGCCAAGTCTGTGCTTGGAGCCACCTCACTGCAGCTCGGTGACAGCCATCAATAATCATGTGATTGCCTGGGATTGGGTCAGGAGGAAATGTCAGGTGCAGGGAGGGGCCCAGCACATTGCTGTGGGGTCTCTTTTGCAGTTCAGTGTGCCTGCCCGTCAGCTGGTGCTGCAACAAAGCCTTCACTCCTGCAGCTTTGCTTGGAGAATTGCCTTTAGATGCTTGGAGTTGCCTTCCTAGAAGTGGCTTGGAGTTGCATCTGCCTTCCTCAAATGCCTTGGGGGTGACCTATAGCCAATGACAGACTTATGTGGGGGTACAGAAGTTCTGTTCCCTTGCCTTGAAGTGGGACAGACTCTGAAGTGCAATTTAAACTCCAGAGCTTTCTGGGAGATGAGCCTGGGTCAAGACCACACCTGCAGCCCCATCCTCGAGTAGCTTCTCTGCCTGCCCTGTCCCCATCCCTTGGTCCATTCTAGGTGTCACCTGAGAGACTTCTCTCAATAAATCACTTGCATAAGAATTCTCTTCACAGGCTTTGCTTCTAGAGAACCTGCCAAAAGTTCCCGAAGACAGACAAACTCTTGGAAATGAACTGACTATGTAACCATACCTTGGGTCTAATCACCCTGTTTTGATCAGGCATTTCCACGGTCTCAACAGGCCAAGAAAATGTCTTGGAGATTCAGAAACAGCGGTCAGATGTTACTCACAATTGTTAGTAGGTCTAGGACAGGGCCTGGCATGGAGTAAGGTGTTTAATAAATATTTGCTGAGTGAAAGGCCTGAATGAGTAAACATTGCTGGTGCTGGGGAGGTGGGGGTTTCTGGAAAAAGAGAATGTAGAACAGCCTTCCTGAGGCGGATCCCCAGGAAACACGCAGGCTCAGGAACCAGGCTGCGCGCATTGAAATGCAGGGTCAGGTGCTCAGATATTCATAGCTCCATCAGAGGCTTAGCCTAAGAGGCTGCAAGCCCCAGAGGAGCGCACAGACCCAGGAGGTAGTCGTGATCACAGCAAAGAATACAAGAGCTTGTTAAACAGAAATCCCTCCTGGCAGATGGTCAGCTGGCTCCCGGGACCCAGAAGTGGGAAGGAAGGCCGTTTCCTACTGGGAATTCCAGAAGCCTTGAAACCCGGGGAGGACATTATGCCTTCATGAGTTAACAAAACAACCATCATGATGATGATAAAAATGGCAAAGCAATTATCTGATGGTTACTATAGCCAGGACTCGGAATGTGGGATGGTACTGAAGCCTCCCAATAACCCCTGCAAGATACACACTACCATTCCCATTTCACAGATGAAGAAACCAAGGCTCAGTTAATGAAAATGACGTGCCCAAGGTTACACTGCCAACAGGCGGCACTTGAACCCAAGTAGCATGACAGTAAAGCCTCAGCACCATGGCAAGTGCTGATTTAAGAGGACAGCAGGGAAAGGGCTGGGTACAGCTGAGGCATAAAAATTATAAAAGTGGATGGTTAGTGGGGCTGGGAGGGGCAGTGGGGGGCCGGGGGGAGGTGGGGATGGTTACTGGATACGAAGAGAAAAATAGAAAGAATGAATAAGACCTAGTATTTGATATCACAACAAGGCGACTATAGTCAATACTACTTTAATTGTACTTTTTTTTTCTTTTTTTTCTTTTTTTTTTTTTTTGGGATGTTTTCTTTTTCTCTAGCCCAGCCTGGAATGCAGTGGTTCAATTTTGGCTCACTGCAACCTTCGCCTCCCGGGTTCAAGCAATTCTCCTGCCTCAGCCTCCCAAGTAGCTGGGACTACAGGTGTGTACCACCACACCCAGGTAATTTTTTGTATTTTTAGTAGAGATGGGCTTTCACCATGTTGTCCAGGCTGGTCTTGGACTGACCTCAAGTTACCTACCTGCCTCAGTTTCTCAAAGTTCTGGGAGTACCGGTGGGAGCCACCATGCCCGACCTAATTGTACATTTTAAAATAACTAAAAGAGTGTAACTGGATTGTTTGTAACACAAAGAACAAGTTGCTTGAGGGGACAGATGCCCCATTCTCCATGATGTGATTACTACACATGCCTGTATCAAAATATCTCATATACACCGTAAATATAGCCACCTACTATGTACCTGCAACAATTAGCTTCCGGGCCGGGGCACTTTCAGGCTGCTTGGTGCCAGGGGGCTGCCCAGTACCTGCAACAATTAAAAATAAAAAAAGTAAACAAAATTACAAAAATGTTGTAAACACATAGACTATCTCTGGGTGGATACAGAAGAGACTTACAGCGGTAGTTGCCATGAGTTGGACTTGGAGGGAAGATTTTAATTATAAAATTTTCCCATAGTATTGAATAGTGAAGGGTTTGTATTCCTAGTTGAAGCGTGGTGGGCTAGATCACAAAACTGTCCCCCATGATGCATCCCTGTCCACATTTACACCCACCCTTTGCTGCTGATTTTGAGTCCTTACCCATTCTCACCCTGGGCACAGGGATGCAACTGGCTTTGACCAATGGGATGTTAGTAAAAGTAACATGGGCAGAAGCCTGCAAGTGGCTTGTGCAATTGGGCTCACTCTGATGCTGCCCTTCCGCAGGGCCATGAGGACACACTCGGGCTGACCTGCTGGGAGATGAAGACTTGTGCAGCACGGCCAAACTGCCCTCATCATCCCAATGGAGGCCATCCCAGAGCAGCCATCAGCCAGCTGACCCAGACACATAAACGAGCCCAGTCACCATCAGCAGAGCTGCCTGGCCTGCTGTTCTGGTTTGGCTGTGTCCCCACCCAAATCTCATCTTGAATTGTAGCTCCCATAATCCCTACATGTCATGGGAGGGACCTCGTGGGAGGTAATTGAGTCATGGGGGCTGGTTTTCCTTGCTGTTCTCATGATAGTGAATAAGTGTCACAAGAACTGGTGGTTTTATAAAAGGGGCCATTCCCCTGCACTCCCCCTCTTGTCTCCCGCCATGTAAAACGTGCCTTTGCACCTCTCTTGCCTTCCACCATGATTTCTAGGCCTCCCCAGCCATGTGGAACTGTGAGTCCATGAAACCTCTTTTTCTTTATAAATTACCCAGTCTTGGGTATGTCTTTATTAGCAGCATGAGAACAGACTAATACACCTGCTGACCACCACAACAGCAGTTTGGTTTTGTTTTAGAGACAGGGTTTCATCTTGTCACCCAGGCTGGAGTGCAGTGGTGAAATCATAGCTCACTGCAGCCTCGAACTCCTGGGCTCCAGTGATTCTTCCACCTCAGGCTCTCCAGTACCTGGGGCTACAGGACCATACCACCATGCACAGATATTTTAGCTTTTTAATTTTTTTGTAGAGGCGGGTCTCAGTATGTTGTCAGACTGGTCTCAAATGCATGGCCCCAAGTGATCCTCCCGCCTTGGCCTCCCAAAGTGCTGGGATTATAGGCATGAGTCACTGCACCTGGCAGGTTTTGTGATTGTTTGTTATAGAGCATTACTGAGGATATAGATAGCTAATATATGTAGGGAGGCATTACACCTTCTAAGATAAAACACACACACACACAAACACACGCACACATACACACACACACGAGTTTAAGTTTGTAAGACAGTTTCTGCCCTGTAGAAGATCCTGAAACCTGGAGGCTCTCTCACTCCCTGCAAATGTCTTTTCCATTCTGACTTTGGTGCTTTCAGTGAAGCCATTTCTTCAAAATCAGATTCACTCATTCATTTCTCCAGACCTCACCTTCTCCAGCAAGCCCTCCGAACCTCCACCGTCCTCAGCCTGGCTGCCAGGGTGATTTCACTAACGTGCAGCGTTATTACAAAGAACAGCTCCTGTGCAGTCAGTGCGGACCATGGGCCAGGCACTGTGCAAGCCCCGCCTCGCCGAGCCATCACTACACCCTGTGAGGGAGGCGTGCCTAGCGTTTTCCTCCAGTTGCAAATTAGAGACAGAGACCCAGAGAGAATAAGTCTGCTGCTCAAGGTCTCACAGCAAGCGAATTCCAGAAGCAGGATTCAACCGTGCAGCCGCCCAGCTGTGCTCCTCGCACCCATCCTCATGGCTTTCTCCCCTCCAGGCTGAAGGGAGCGGTCCTTTGATTAGATCTGAGTCAAGGGCAGGGAGGATAACCCTGTCATTGGATCACCCTGGCGTTGAAAAGTGCAATTTCCTCTCTAGTCCTCAGAACAGCCCTGTGAGGCAGGGACACCGGGAAAACAAAGACCACCTTTGAGGAATACACTGACTTGCCTAAGGTCACATGACGAGTCACGGAGTGGGAACTAGAATTTGGGAGTCTCTTCTCTCCCTCTCTGTCCAACACTCATCAATCATGTATACACCGCACAATGTGGAGGTCTTTGTATGTGCTCACCCTTCCTGCCTCTGTGCCTGTGCAAAACGTCTCCCCTCTCACAGTGTGCCTTTCACTGCGGAGGAGACAAGCAGAAATGTGAGGACAAGCGTGCTGGGGACACCGGGCGATACGCTCCTTCCTTCCTTCCTTCCTTCTGCTTCCTACCCTTGCCCTCCCTCCCTTCTTTCCTTCCTTCCTCCATACCTCCTCTCTTCTTTCCTTCTTTTATTCCTTCCTCATTCCCTTCCTTTCTCCTTCCTTTCTCCCTCCTTTCCTTTTGTCCTTTCTCCTTTCCTTCCCTCCCTCCCTTTCTTCCTCCCTCTCTCCTTCTTTTCCCTCCCTTCCCTTCTCCCTCCCTCCCTCTCTCCTTCCTTCCTTCCCTCCCTCCCTCTCTCCTTCCTTCCTTCCCTCCCTCCCTCTCTCCTTCCTTCTTTTTCCCTCTCTCCCTCCTTCCTTTCTTCCTTTCAAAGTTTATTCTGCAAATATTCACTGTGCACCCACTCTCTACTAGGCACTCTGCCTGACTCTGGAGATGCAATGGGAATGGAACAGACGTGGACCTTGGCCTTGATCACGTGAAGCAGCAGGGAAGACGGGACTTAAGCAATCGTATAAATAATTAACCCATTGCAGTCGGAGGACAGGTAGTGAATAGCAAGAACTGTGTCTGGCTTGAGTTGGAATCTGAGCTCTGCCTTTTACCTAGCTGGGTTGCCCCCAGTCGGTTACCTAATCTCTCTGTGTCTTGTTTTTCTTATCTGGGGATTAATGTCTATCTTTCAGGGTGGGTGTGAGAGTTAAAGCAAGCTGTGGATCTGCAGCACGGAGCACGGGGCCGGGCACTGGGGAGGCGCCGTGACTGCAGCTGTCTTCATCGTCGCTGCTGTTGTTCCTGCTGCTGGATCCCGGCTGCCCTTGACCCGGAAGGTCCCACCTGCATGACCATCTTATCTGCAAGAGGAGGTGGCTTCACTCACCCTTCTCTAACCCTCTGAATTATAATCCATCTTTAATGCCTCTAGAGGAAGGAGCTTTGAACAGAAACCAGCTCCAGCCACTCACTGCTGTCCACCCAACGAATGCTTGCCTTTCAAAGGCGTGACGGGGCCGCCAAATCCGCCCCAGGGACCTAACGCGATTGTCTCGCTTCTGTAACTCTGCTGGGAAGCTGGGCTTGGCGTTTCTGGCTGGGTTTCCAGAGGCTCTCAGGGCTGGTGGGGAGCCACAAGAGAGGCTTACGGGAGACCATCAGGTGGAGGAACCTAGCCTGGGAGGGACAGAGCCAGGGTGGAGGAGCCCGTGTCCAGCTGAGCACCATGATGTGCTTGGCAAGATTCCCTCTTCTGCTGGGCCCATGAAAAGACCCTTCCCCAGTGTTTATGGGGGTCAGGTAGACATAGTCACCTGTGATGACAAGAACATGGGGCAGGGAGCCCCAGTACCCAAGTTAAATCCTCCACTGAGTAAGTGCCCTTAGGACTAACACAACCTGTGTCTCAGCTTTTCCCATCTATAAAATGTGTGTCTCTTTTATGAGGCAGTATAGCTCTTTGGTGTTTAGGAGCTAAAGCTCTGGATCCATCTGTGTGACCTTTGGTCAGTTGCTTACCCTCTCTGTGCCTCCGGCTCTGAGATGATAAAACCTGGAGAGTAATACTATCTGATTCTGTTGCCTACTACCTGGATGACCTCAGGCAAGTTGCTCCACCTCTCTGAACCTCAGTTTCCTCCTTGTGAACTGGGAGTAATGAAAATGCTTACTTCATAGGGCTGTTGTGAGCGTTGAATGGCATGACCCATGCCGAGTGCTCCAAGCCACACTTGGCATGGAATAATCACGTTAGCATCGATTGAACACCTGCTATTTTCGTCTCCTTCATTCTTCCTTTTCTCTGTCTTTTCTTGTTTCTCTCCCTCCTGCCTCTTTCCCTCACTCCACAATTGCATGCTGGACACCGGCCATGAGTCAGGAACTTTTCTGGGCACTGCCCATCTTCAGGATGACTTTCAGAACCGAATGTGCCTAATGGGGAAGTGCTTTGGCAATATCGAGGTTAATCTGTCATGGAAGAGAAGAGGTGATAAATTCACGCTGTGGCTTGTGGCGACTTCTTTTTATGCTCACTCTCATCTAGGGTCATTAATTTAGAGCCTTGACTAGGATTTCTATCCTATGCAGCTTCTGTGACATTAATTTGATATTCGCTAACCTCAGTTACTTGTGTGTCACCGTCATAATGATTATTTGCCACAGCCGCATACCACATACAACCATGCCTTAATATTTTAAGTCACTCTTTTTAAGAAACTCAAACCAAATTTTAACCTAAGCCATGCTATCCACGAAACCAAAAGTCTTGGGGAGCTGGCGCACATTAAGCACTAACTATTACAGAAAATTTTAGAAGTTCATAGATGACCCCGAAGCATCTCCATTTGTACCATATTATATCAGTAAGTGGCTACACCAGACAATATCCTCTCGGCATTCAGCTAACTAGAAAATCCTCTGATTCATTGCTTCATATTTATCAAGTGCTATCTCCTTTTTCCAAGCCTAGGGGTTTCTGTCATTTGCGACTATCATAACATTAATGTGAAAGTCATCACCCTTGGTCACTTAGCTATTGCTGGCATAACAAACACTTGCACTGTTTTGCCGTAGCCACATGCCAAACACGACGGTGCTTTTGCTTAACTTTTTGTTTTGGATTTTTTTTTTTTTTAACTTAAATTTAGCCTCAACCGAAGCAATCGTATCTATGAAATCATGGGTGGACGGAGCTGGTTATATATCTCTTTCTAGCATGCGTTAAAGTAAATACGTAGCTGTTATGTAAAACAAAATGTCACCCAAACACCTCTCTCTATGTGCCTCTTTCTTACAGTGGGCTGCGGTTCCAAGCATAACCCTGTTACCATTCAGCTGGTTAGGAAATTCTTGGATTCATTGCTTCATAGTCACCAAGTGTTACCCCTTCTGTCCACGTCTTGAGGCTCCATGAAGGCATAGACAGGTCAAAGCCAAGGCCCTACGTGACAGAGCGAATCCCGGAACCCAGGAGTCCTGCTCCCTGATTCTGCCTCGAGGCCACGCAGGATGCCCATCCCCATCCCAGCCAATCTACTGGCTCATTAAAGACCTTGGAGCTTGGATCAGCTCTTTCGTTTTTCCAACCTTCTCTTTTTCCCCTCTAGTACTCAAAGACACTAAAAGGGTTAACATCCATCTCCCACTCTTCTTGACACCTCCCATCCAGGGTTGCTGTGGGTAATCGCCAGCTTCCCTTGAGGAATGACCTTGCCCCCCACCATGGGGGCTATCGAGAGACAGATATAAACACCTCAAAGTTCCCAGCTAGCTCACTTAATTGGCACCTTTCTGTTCTGCTTTAAATTAATCAAAGCCAGTCCGATATTAATACTGTAGGGGGAATTAAAATCATGCAACGCATTAAAGATGTAATTTAAAATTAATAACTCATAATTATTTATCATGGCGTATCAGCGGAGCTATGAATTTTCCCTTCTAACTCCGCACACAGTCTCCTGCCTTTGCTTTTAATAGCATTTGGACCATTACTGCGCCCAACCTTGGCTCCCGCAGACGCCCAACCTAAGAGACGTAATTCACTTAATTTAATTTTGGGGGGCTTAATTGTGGTAAATCACTACTTAAGAAAAGACATCTATTTGAAAGGACAAATTGGGATAATTTAATAAAAGCTGGAGTGAGGAAGCCCGAAGACTTAATGATGCGCCATTGGTTTTGACCAGAGAAGCCCCTACTCTTCAACTCATACAGCGAGAGGTGCTGGGCTTGGTACCCAAGTCTTTAAGACCATGGCAGCATTCAAAATGTTTGACAAACCGTCCATCAATATGGGACTGAGCAAAAAAACTATGATGGATCCACCCAGTGGAATACTATGCAGGCATATAAAAGAACGACAGGTCATATGTGTGGATATAGAAGAACCAGCAGGCTATATTGAATTTAAAAAATGCTGGAAGAGTCTATAGCATGTGCTTATGACAAAAGGAAAAGATATATACACATGTAATTGCATTTATAGTATAGAATATCCCTGGAAAGAAACAGGAAAACTCTGGGGATGGGATTATGTAACTGGGGGACAGTGGAGGGAGGGAGAGTGCTCATGCTTTGTGCACATTTGCATCTTTGAAATTTTGTACCACATGCAGGTATTAGTAACTCTAAAAGTTTAGACAATTAAAATAGCAATAGCAGGAAAGATTTGCCGACCTGGGTCTTGCCATATCTCGTATACCCTCACTCCTATTTCCACATAGCCCTACTGATCGAAATTATGGCTGCCATGTGTCGAGTGTCCTCTCTGGAATGGTCATTGTGCTGCCTTCATCCCACGAGCTCCTCACATCGGCCTGGTGAGGCAGGTCCCCAACATTTCATGATGAAGTTTCGAACATAAAGGCAAAAGAGTTCTTCAGTGAATACCCATATATTTGCCACCTAGATTCTACCATTAATGTTTTTCAACACTTTCCTTATCCCAGGCTGATTCATTTACCCATCCTTCTATCCATCTATCAGCCCATCTATTTTTTATGCAATTCAAGGAAAGCTATAGACATCTGTACAGTTCTTCCTAACTACTTGAGCACATCTCTCTTTAACTGAAATGTAATATTTGGTTAGGGTTCCTTTTGTAAGGTAAAATTCACAAATGGCAAAAACCACAGGCCTTAAGTGTACCATTCAATGAGTTTTGACAAACCCCTGCACTTGAGCAATGCACATCCATATGATGATATAGAATTAATTTCCATCTCCCTAGAAAATACGCTAATTCCCTTCCCAATCAATCCCCAACATCCAGGGGCAACACTGTTTCTACTTTTTTTTTAACCATCACAGATTAGTTTGGTTATTGTAAAACTTCATATAAGTGGAATTGTACAAATTCGTGTAAGGATTTCACTCAGCATAAAACTGGAGAGTCATCCTTGTGTTATGTTTATCACTAGTTTGTTTTGAAGGGAACGACTCAACAGGAAAAAAAAATCCCATTAAAACCTGGGCAAAGGACATGAATAGACATTTTTCAAAAAAAGACATACAAATGGCTAAAAGGTATATGAAAAATACTCAACATCACTAATCAGAGAAACACAAAGCAAAGCCACAATTAGATATTGTCTTACTCCAGTTAAAAAGGCAATTGTTAAAAAGACAAACAGCAACAACAGATGCTGGTGAGGAAACAGAGAAAAAGATACAGAAAATGCACTGTTGGTTGGGATGTAAATTAGTACAGCTACTATGAAAAACAGTATAGAGATTTCTCAAAAAGCTAAAAGTAGAACTATCATACGATCCAGCAATCCCACTACTGGACATTTATCCAAAGAAAAAGATATCAGTTTATCAACAGGATACCTGCCCTCCTGTTTACTGCAGCACCATTTACAATGGTAAAGATGTGGAATCAACCTAAGTGTCTCTCTATCAGGGGATGAATGAAGAAAACGTGGTATAAATACACAAGGGGATATTATTTAGCCATAAACAAGAATGAAATAGGCTGGGCGCAGTGGCTCATGCCTGTAATCCTAGCACTTTGGGAGGCCAAGGCAGGCAGATCACTTGAGGTCAGGAGTTCAAAAGCATCCTGGCCAAGATGGTGAAACCCCATCTTTACTAAAAATACAAAAAAAATTAGCCAGGCATGGTGGTGGGTGCCTGTAATCCCAGCTACTTGGGAGGCTGAGGCAGGAGAATTGCTTGAACCCAGGAGGTGGAGGTTGCAGTGAGCCAAGATCATGCCACTATTCTCCAGCCTGGGTGACAGAGCAAGACTCTCTCTTAAAAAAAAAAAAAAAATGAATGAAATCATGTTGTCTGCAGCAACATGGAAGAACCTGAAGGTCATTATGTTAAGTGACATAAGGCAGTTATATGTTCTTCTTTATAAGTGGAACTAAAACACTTGATCTAATGAAGGGAGAGAGCAGTATGACAGGTAACAGAGGCTGGGAAAGCTGTGTGGGTGGAAGATATAGAGAGGTTGGTTAATGGGTACCGATATACAGTTAGACAGAAGGAATAACTTCTAATGTTTGATAGCAGAGTAGGGTGAGTATCGTTAACAACAATGTATTGTATATTTCACAGTAGCCAGAGGAGAGGACTTGAAACATTCTCAGCATGTAGAAATGGTAAGTAGTCAAGGTGATGGACACCCCAAGTGCCCAGACTTGATCATTACACATTCTATGCAAAATATCATCTGTACCCCATAAATAGGTACAAAGATTTGTATCTGTAAAAATAAATAAATAAATAAATGGAAGAGTTTGTTTCTTTTAATTGCTGGGTAGTGTCTGTTGTATGCAGACGTCACCATTTGTTTATTTATTGACCTGTTGGGAGACATTTGGGTTGTTCCAAGTTTGGGGCTATCAAGAATAAAGTTGCTTTGAGTATTTTTTTGTTTGAGGCAGTCTTACTCTGTTGCCCAGGGTGGAATGCAATGGTGTGATCTTGGTTCGCTGTAAGCTCCACTTCCGGGTTTCAAGTGATTCTCCTGCCTCAGCCTCCTGAGTAGCTGGGATTACAGGCATCTGCCACCACAACAAACCAAATTTTGTATTTTTCTTAGAAATGGGGTTTTACCATGCTGACCAGGCTGGTCTCAATCTCCTGGCCTCAAGTGATTCGCCCGCCTCAGCCTCCCAAAGTGTTGGGATTACAGGTGTGAGCCACTGTGCCTGGCCTGCTGCATTTTATACAAATCTTTTTGCAGACATGTGTTTTTATTTATCTTGGGTAAATACCCAGGAGTGGAATTGTTGAGTCATAGGGTAAGTGTTGGATTGGTTTTTACTAAAGAAAATTGTCACAGAAATTTCCAAAGTGATCGTATCATTTTACATTCCCACCAGCCTTAACAGGTGACAGGAGAATTAGAAACCAGTGTGTATCAAATGCAGTCTTCACTAAATGATGAATTGTTCAAGTTGCTCCACATCCTTGTCAACATTTGGTGTTGTTAGTCCTTGATTTCAGTGGGCTATAACAGTCTCTCGCTGCAGTTTTAATTTGCATTTTCCCTGATGGCTAATAACATTGAGTAGCTTCCTTGTAAAGGTCAGAGAATGGAGGCTCTGAGAGGTTTGGCTCCACAGACTGAAGAGCCAGTGCTCTGACATACTGCTGTGGATTAAATGTTTGCATTCTCCCAAAATTCATACCTTCAAATTTAACCACCAACGTGATAGTATTAGAAAGTCAGCCCTTTATGGGGTGAGTAGGTCATGGGGATGGAACCCTCATGGATGTAATTAGTGCCCTTACAAAAAAGTCCCCAGGGAGATCGTTGGCATTTCCCACAGCTAGAAAGGGCCATCAATGAACCAGAAAGTGGGCCCTCACCAGATACCAAATCTGATAGCACCTTGATCTTGGGTTCTTGCCTCCAGAACAGTGAGAAATAAATTGCTGTTGTTTATAAGCCATCCAGTGTACGGCAACCCAAACAATGGACACACCCACTTCTCTTGACTTTAAAACTGTAGCTTAAAACTACAAAGATGTGCTGTATTAGTCTTTCCATGAATTCCTTCAATCTCTCATTACAGGACACATTTTCTGGGCTTTCCTGAGGCTCTGAGCTGCCTGGCGCCCAGAACATCAACCACCTAAAGAAATGCATTACTGAGAAAGAGGAAGGAATCCCACAAGGGACAGAATTCTTGCGTTTGAGAAACCGCTGCTGATTACTCTCTCTGGCATTTTTACAACAAATGTAAAAGTGGGTTTCACTGTTAAAATCCCAGTTTGCTGAAGACAAGTCTACCTGATGTTTCTGAGCCAGATACCCCCAAGCTGGATCCATATGGCTTGATTTTTGTTTTCCAGCCCTCCTTGGAGGCAGGAGGATGAGTCTCATGATCTCTCAAGCCCCTCTTGGCAGGGCAGGTGTGGTTTTTTTTGTGAGACATCACTGGCTTTGCAGCTTGTGGGACTCAGAGCATCCTCCCCTGCTACGCAACCCCTTGCTGTTGCTTTTATGTTGTTTCCAGTGGGTTCAGAATTGGCAGTGTCCAGATGGCCTTGGGGTTGATGGCTGAGCACAGACTTTGGATAGCTTTATGTTTATGGTCCAGACTTCGTTTGCAAACAACTATAACTGTGCTGTTCAAATGTACTTGCCCGTGACCAGGTTTTGTGAGCTCCTGGGTTCTGATTCAGAAAAACTAGTAATTGCAAAGCTACACAGGAGTAATTCAGGCTGTCCTGCTGCCCCTCCATTGGTCAGAGGTGGTCTGGGATCAACCACACCTTCTTCTCCTATGGTTCCGTGTCACCTTCCCTGGATGAATCTCCTGCCTCCTTTCTCACCTCCATGACTGGGGCTGGGCTGCCCCTCTGCCCTCAGCTCCAGGGCCATGAGACCAGCCCCAGGCAATCAGAACACTCCACACCTCCGCCTGTGATGACTGGTTAAAGAATGTGCACATGACTCAGCTAGGCCAATGAGATTCCACGCTGGTACTTTTGCTGGTAAAGAAGTGTTTTTGTTTTTGTTTTTTTTCTCTTGGTTTGCTTCTTGCCACCATGCAAAGAGAGCCTTCAAGACTAACAGTGAAGAAAGCAGAGCCACGTGGTGGAGAGAAACAGATTCCAAATGACGGCAGTGGGGTTCCTTGGTCCAGCTGCGCCTGAAGCCTGGCCTTTTCGATTTTGTGATCCAGTCAGCTTCCCTATGTGCTCAAACCAATCTGATGTGAGTTCTTGTCACTTGCAACTAAAGAAGATTCTGACCTATGTCAGAATCTAGGTGGCAGTGGGGGTGGGAGAGTTGGGGGGAGGAAGGATAAGAAATTCAGAAAACCTAAGCTCTCTCTTTAAAGCCTCAGGATACAGAGGAAGTCTAGGGGTCACTTTAGGCTCCTCTGGTTTCCCCACTTGCCCACTCACAGAATGTCCTCTGCTTCATCCCTGACAGGGCATCAGGCTCTGCTTGGATGCCTGCCATGGCAAGGAACTCAGTTTCTCTCCAGGTAGCCCATTTCATCACCGGACAACACTGCTGTCTACAAATGAAGGCAGAATGTCTGCCAATAAGGGGGTGGAGAGAACAAAGGTAGCCTTGCCTCTTCCCTTCCCTTCCTTCAGTCTATTTTCTTCACGGCAGCCAGAATGGTCCCCTTATAACTTGTCAAAGAGTGTTGCTTCCTACTCAGAAACCTCTAATGTCTCCCATCTCGTTGCACAGGGAAAGCCAAAGTCTTCACCAGGGCATAGGAGGCTCTTCAGGATTTTACTTCTTATCTCTCTGGCTTTGTCACCCACTTTCTCTGCTCTGTCACTTACTCCACCCCAGGAACACTGATCTCTTTGCTTTTTCTTTTTTTTTTTTTTTTTTTTGAGACGGAGTTTCGCTCTTGTTACCCAGGCTGGAGTGCAATGGTGCGATCTCGGCTCACCGCAACCTCCGCCTCCTGGGTTCAGGCAATTCTCCTGCCTCAGCCTCCTGAGTAGCTGGGATTACAGGCACGTGCCACCATGCCCAGCTAATTTTTTGTATTTTTAGTAGAGACGGGGTTTCACCATGTTGACCAGGATGGTCTCGATCTCTTGACCTCATGATCCACCTGCCTCGGCCTCCCAAAGTGCTGGGATTACAGGCTTGAGCCACCGCGCCCGGCTCTCTTTGCTTTTTCTAGAACTTTGCAGCTGCCGTTTCCTCGTATGGACCGTCTTCTGCCAGATCGCCAATGGCTGACTCCCTCACCTTCTTCAAACAACTTCCGCCCTCTCTCACCTCCCACAAGTCTTTGTTCAAATGTTACCTTTGCTTCAAATGTTACCCTGACACCCCACTTAAAATTGTAGCTTTCCTACCTCAATACTCACTACCCCTCCACCCTGTATTATTTTTGTTTTTGTCATCTACCCCCATGTGACCCATTGCTATACACAGTTTGCTAATTTTTCTCCTTGTCTCCCATTTACAAAGGTAGAGAATTTTCATCTGATGCTCACAGCTGTATCCTACCTAGAACAGTACCTATCATATAGTAGGTGCTCATTAAATATTAGTTGAATGAACCATCCAGTAATTCAACTTGAGAATGGGGCCTGGCAAACACTCGGCGCCCATACAAGGCTGAAGGCATGACTGACTGACCCACCCAGTCCCCCAGGGAGTGATAGAGGAGGAGGGGGCTTGGTTTGTTTCTCTCTGGAGCCTCATGGCAGCCATGCAGCCAGATCCCTGCAGCCATGCAGCCAGGTCCCTGCAGCCTGATGTGACAGCTAGTGGCTGTCTGAGATGGGGACTGGGGTCTCTTAAGCAAAACTGACATGCTCAGTCTCTCCCAACGCCCACTGACTACAGCTGGAGGTGGAGGTGGAGAAATCAATACAAAGATTGGCTTTGGAGGAAAGGAAAAGAAGAAAAGGCATCTCTACTTCATTGAGGAGGCAGCTGCAGAAAGGACAGGTGGGGACTGAGTGGCGGCATCACACGGTGCACACTGACCTTCCTCGCCCTGCTTCATGTTCTGCTCCCTGAGCCGTAGGTGTGGATTCCCACTCCCAGGCCTCGTTCATAGAGGTGCTTTGCTCCTGAAGCCTTGAGAGTTCCTCCCAGACCACACTTTCCCTGCTCAGAGTTTAGGCATTTATCCTATGTTGGAAGATGCCAAGTGCCTTATTAGGCCCACTAGTGTCTGGCTCCAGTGTGTAGGTGCTGGGGACATAGGGGTGAACACGACAAGACAGACACACATTCCAGCCTCATGGCACTGATGTCCCAGGGAGAGAGACAGTGAGCAAGATAAATAAGTGAAATGTGTAGTGTGTGTGATGGTTGTAAACACCAAGGAGAGAAACAAATCAGGAAAAAGATAAGAGATGTTGGGTGTGGAATTGCAATATTAGGTAGTGACACTTGGGGAAGGAGCAAGCCACGTGGTTATCTGGAGGAATGTGTCAGGAAGACAGAGCAGCCAGTGCAAAGGCCCTGAGGTAGGAACATACTTGGAGAATTCGAAGACTAAGCAAAAGAGCCAGCATTGTTGGCGTTTATTCAGTGTACAAACAAGTAAGGTAAAAACAGTGCCATTCATGTCAATGTTAGAGAGGTAATGGGGGTAGAGTAACTCTTATAAGCGTGGATATTGAGACTGGTGTATTAGTCTGTTTTCACACTGCTGATAAAGACATACCACACACTGGGTAATTTATAAAGAAAGGTTTAATGGACCCACAGTTCCACGTGGCTGGGGAGGCCTCCTGATCATGGCAGAAGGCAAAAGGAAAATGACAGCCAAGTGAAAAGGGAAACCTGCAAAAAAATAGTCAGATCTCATGAGATATATTCACTACCATGAGAACAGTATGGGGAAACCACCCCTGTGATTCAATTATCTACCACTGGGTACCTCCCATAACACATGGGAATTATCGGAGCTACAATTTAAGATGAGATTTGGGTGGGGACACAGCCAAGCCATATCAACTGGGAAGCCTTTGGAAGATCCTGAGTAGAGGAATTATAAAAATTCCAGCTTCCATGCTGTTGGTTGAAGAGACCAAGTCTGCTAAGAACAGAAGCTGGGAGGCAAGTTAGGAGGTGGTCAGGATGGTGGTTTTGACCAGGGAGGTAGCAGAGGATAGTGTGGATGCTCATTAATTCATCCAAAAACCTTTTCATTCAGAAATCACTTATTGGACACCTACAGTTTGCCAGCACCATTCTGGGTATTGAGGACGGTGATATGCAGAATTCACCCTGTTCAGATGGAGCTTACTATCTAATGGGTGCAGGGCAGGAGCCATTTAATAGGGCAACCAACTGGTCTTGGTTTTTCTGGGACTATCCTGATTTTAGCACTGAACGTCCCATGTCCCAGGAAACTACTCAGTCCCGGGCAAACCAGAAGAGTTGGCCACCCTAACTGTGGAGATGTGTGTTTTGGAGAGTGAAGGGCTCAGTGAGTGAGAACCAAGCTCCAACACCACATCCGTCCACCCTTGATGACCTGGCTGACCACCTCCTGTTGTTCACAGATGGAGAAAAGGCTCAGGAAGGAAGGTGTGGGCCCAAGGTGATGTGGCAAATTAGTGGCCAAGCTGGGCATCAAACTCAGGCCTCACATTTTAGAATTGGAAAAAATAAGAGCTTGGGAAAATGAGGCAGCATCACTAGCCACTAATGAGAGGAAAAGGAAGTTTCCAGTGAGAGACTGGGACACGAGAGAGTCCAAAAACAGGCACGGCCTTGAAGTTGACAGAGAAGACATTCAAAATCATGGGCTGTCTGTTCACCAATTGAACTTCAATTCAACCAAATGGATTATTCACTGAGTGGTGTTTCTTTTTTTTCTTTTTTTTTTTTTGGCAAGGGGTGAGGGTAGACATAGGGTCTCCCTATGCTGCTTAGGCTGGCCTCAAGCTCTTGGGCTCAAGCGATCCTCCCATCTCGGCTTCTCAAAGTGCTGGGATTACAGGTGTGAATAACCACTCCCAGTATGAATTGTTTATATACAGAAAACAAAATGTGAATCCCTACCTCACACTACACACACACACCCCCACCCATACACACACAACTCCAGGTTAAAGAACTTAAATATAAAAAAGCAAAATTTTCTTACAATTAGATAAATTAATTTTCTGATCTTAGGAGGTAAAGATGGGTTTTCTAAACTATTCACAATAAGCGAAAACAAGAAAGGAAAAGTGATACATTAATAATTAAAATGTTTATGCAACCAAACCACCATAGTCAAAGTGAAAAACAAGCTATCGACTGGAAAAGATACTTAGAAGATAAACAACTGTTTCTGAGTTAGTATTCAGTGTACAAACAAGTAAGGTAAAAAGCCAAACAACTCAATAGAGAAATAAACAGCAGAGAGGAACAGGCAGTTCTGAGAAGAACCCCACACTGTTAATAGCATCAAAAAGAGGCTCAATTACATTGGAAGGCATACTCAAATAATGAGACACAATTTCTCTCCCAACACATTGGCAAAAATAGAAATGTCATCAATATCTAGTGTATGGAGAGGTGGTGCCAGGGAAATATTTATACTCCACAGGTGGGAGTATGAATGGGTAGAACTACTTTGGAGAATAATTTAGGACTATTTAGGAAGACTGTAGATGCATGCACCCCTGTAACCCACCAATTGTTTCTCCAGATTCTAAGAAATGCCACACATACAAAACATTCAAGGTTGTTGATTGCAGCATTGATTATTAAAGTGTAGAAACTAGAAACACCCTAAATGTACATCAGTAGAAGAGTAGACTAATGAATTACATCATACACAGGCGATAGAATGAGATGCAGCAGTTAGCAAGTAAGCTCTAGGAGTCAGTTTTATCATGAATAAATCTTAAAAAGCATAATGCTGAAGAAAAAAGGAAGTTGCAGAAAAAATACCCTCAATACGACATCACTTCACATAAAATTTAAAAGCACGCAAAACCTGGGCATACAGACAAATGTAACAAAATATTAAAAACTGCTCAAATCAGTTTTAAATACCACATTGAAGTGTTCCCTTTCCTACAGGAAACAACAGGAGAGTAATGCTTTTAATATATCTGTAATGGTTAAAAAAATTAAGTGAAATATGGCAAAATGTGAAAGCTTGATAAAGCTGGGTGGAGGTGTGTAAGAATTTCATTTTGTTTGCTGTTTGATTTTTTTGTTTGTTTAAAACATCTTGTAAAAAGAGAAATAATAGACTAGGTGTGGTGGCTCATGCCTGTAATCCCAGCATTTTGGGAGGCCTAGGTGGGAGGATCACTTGAGGTCAGCAGTTCGAGACCCGCCTGGCCAACATGGTGAAACCCAGTCTCTACTAGAAGTACGAAAAAATGAACTGGGCGTGGTGCACACCTGTAATCCCAGCTACTTGGGAGGCTGAGGCAGGAGAACTGCTTGAGCCTGGGAAGCAGAGGCTGCAGTGAGCTGAGATCACATCTCTGCACTCCAGCCTGGGTGACAGAGCAAGACTCTGTCTCAAAAAACTATATTCTTATTCCTGGGAAACTCCAAGAGATCCAACATTCTTACCATGGCATTCACACATCCAAGAAACAACCACTGAGTGTTCACCGTGTGCATGCTTCGTCTACTGGGTTAAATGTTATAAGCACAGGAATGATCATCATTTTATTCATAATTTGTTGAGTGCTTATATATATAGCAGTAGGGCCAGGGGCCATACATGCATTTTTTCACTTTCCTTTTATGAGACTCCAATGATATAGGTGGTATTATTAGCTTTTTGTCTTACAAATGAAGAAACAGAGGGCGAGTAAGTGATGGTGACAAGATATCACCCTAGGTCAGTCTGACTGTATTTCAAAGATGGCCACCATCCTTATAATGTGACCTTGACCTTCTCCCATGGAGTGGCAGGATCTATATCTCCTCCCTTTGAACTTGGCATTTTTGACTGCCTTGACTGATGGAGTATGCTAAACTGAAAATGACATTATGTGACACCAAAAGCTAGGCTCTAGGAAAGTGACCCACATCTGCTTTGTTTTCTTGGGGTGCTCGCTCTTGGAATCCAGCCACCATACTGTGAGGAAGCCCAATTTAGCCCATGCAGAGGAACTAGTGAGAGGCTATGTGGAGGTGCTTCAGCTGACAGCCCCGGTGAGGTCCTAGCAGAGAGCCTGACTCAGCCACCAGACATGTGAGTGAGGGAGCCTTTGAGGTGACTCCAGTTCCAGCCTCCGTCCGCCTGTGGATGCAGGAAAGACCATGAACAACCCACCCAGCTGAGCCCAGTCAACTCTTGGGACCAAGAGAGATAATAATAAAATGATTGTGGTTTCAGGCACTAGGTTTTGGGATGATTTGCTATGCAGCAAGAGCTAACCAGAGACTGTCCAAAAGCTGTTCTTGCAGCCACTATGTTCCACGCATCTCCTACCCAAGCGGCCGGCCTGGAGGGAGAGGTGGACAAGTGGCAGGTGGTTCCATCACAGGTGGATGGCTATGGAGTGAGCACAGGCAGCCCATATTTCCAGCCCCACCTGGATCTGTACCAGGAAGATTCTGGAGAGCTCCAGAAGTCTTCCCAGAGGTGGTGACACCTGCTCAGTTTCCTAGGCATTCCTAGGACATCTCAGACACAGGGAAGAGCACATAAAACGGCCTAGGCTTCAGAGAGCTTGGCATCTTTGCAGAGTGGCCCCAAGGCCCGTCCAGGTGAACGGCAGCACCTGCTGGGGAGGAAGGTAGGAAGCAAGTGGTAAGACTGATGCGTGCCTGGCTGTGAAGGGCCTAGACCATCCCTCTGGAGAGGCAGAGGGTGTGGCCGAAGGAGCACTAGCTCTATGCTCATGTTCGGGTTCAAATCCCAGCTCAGGTGACCTTGCGCAAGTTACCGTATCTCTTCAAGTGCCATGAAGGCTAAGCTAGAAACCAATGCTAATACTGTAGTTACCGTATCAGTTCCTGTGCTAGGGCACAGGATGTGGGTTCCAGCTCTGGTTTGTCCTCACTGCCCATGGACTCTCCAGCACGTCCCGTCCCCTCTCAGAACTCATTTCCTCCCTGGTCTCGAGGGAAAAAGATTCCGGTTTTCTTCCCCCACGACACAATGTGGCCCTGAGGCGGGAACATTTGAGGGGGCTACACACACTGTGAGAAGGAGGCAGGCTGCAGAGGGGCCTGTGTCTTTATGCACAATGAAGTAAATAATGCCACGTGAGTGGGGGGTGGGGAAGGGGTTGGGGAGGGTGCAAATGTGGGTTCAGCGCTGTGGCCAATAGGTGGGGACGGAGGGAATTGACACTATGGAGAGGAAGGAAGACTCCACTCTGACCCCGAGGTTCATCATGATTACTTCTCCATCAAATCCCACCAAATTAAAAGGAAGTGTGAATGGGCGGGGAGGGGAGGAGAGAGGGAAGCGGGGAGAGAGAAAGTGAGAGAGAGATAGAGAGAGAGAGAGACGGTTGCCCGGGTGGTGCAATCTTGGCTCACTGCAGCCTCGACCTCCCAAGCTCAGGTGATCCTCTGAGCTCAGTCTCCCAAGTAACTGAGACTACAGGCATGCACCACCATGCCCAGCTAATTTTTTTGTGTTTTTTGAAGAGAGAGAGAGAGAGAGAGAGAGAGAGAGAGAGAGAGAGAGAGAGA
>NW_022436942.1:71828711-71833780 GCF_009761245.1 Sapajus apella
AGAGAGAGAGAGAGAGAGAGAGAGAGAGAGAGAGAGAGAGAGAGAGAGAGAGAGAGATTGCTTTGCAAGCTGTCGCTGGAGAACCATGACAGCGATTTTCTGCGATGCAGATGGAACTGCTGAGAGAACAAGACAGCACTGCAGGTTCCGACACTCGTCCATCCTCCCAGCTTTCCCCCTCCCACCTCCTCTCCACCAGACCTACCTGCCCTCTTCCCTTTCCTAGGGCTGGGCTGTGGCTCCCTTGGGCTGCTCCTCCCTGGGGAGAAATGCTGACCTCCCTGCACGGAGAACACATCCTCCTCCAGGGCCCAGCTCCTGTCCTGGGAGGACTTCTCGGATTCCCCAAATTTGAGGACAAACGGATGTCCCTGCAATGGTCCCTCTGCTACTATTACCTTGGCCGAGCTGGCCACAGGGGATGGGACATCTGTCCCATCCCAAGACTGTGAGTTCCTAGAAGGTGGACGAAGCACAGCTAGAGCCCAGAGCTTACCTCCAGAGAGCCCCATCTCTCCTGTTCAGGGCAAGAGCACAGTGCTTATCCAGGCCCACCCAGCTGGGAGGGGACTGAGGATGAATTTGAGCCCAGGTAACTTGGTTCCAAGCCTGAGCTCTTCAACTCTGTGGGTCCTGAAGCTCAATCTTTTATTCTGGCATACTGGTGGAAAGAGGTTTATTTATTTTTCAACAAATGGCCAGGGACACACAGGTGAACAGGATGGAGGTCACCCTGTGCAGGTGGGGTTAGGGTCTGGTGGGGGAAAACACAGTGACCCAATCATGGCGCTAAGGATGGAGGATTGAGGGCCTTGTGGTACAGGGGGCTTGAAGGAGTTTCACTGCAAGAGCTGTCCTTGGGGAGGAGGGGGACGGGGTGGGAAAGTTGTCAGGGAAGATCCTTAAAGAAAGGGCTTGTCACAGCCTGGGAGGAATGTTCTAGCAGATTGGCAAGGAGTGGTGTCCAGGCAGAGGGAATAGCAGGTACAGGTGTCAGGAAGCTGGCAGGGGCATTCGAGAAACAGCCGGGAGGGAAGAGGCGGGGGAACCCGGGACAGTATGTGCAGAGCCTTGGAAGTTTCTGGAAGGACTTTGAACATTTAGGACTTCCTAAGCATTTCACATGATTTAAATCCTGACACCACCCAAGGAGGTAGCTTTTATTTGATGCCCATTTTGCAGGTGATATATCCAAGACTCAGAGAGGTGCACTCACTTGCCTGAGGTCACACAGCAACCAATGCCAGACCCAGGATGCTCATGTGACTCCTAATTCTTTGCTTTTTTTTTTTTTTTTTTTGAAATAGGGTCTTACTCTGGTTGTCCAGGTGGTGCAGTCTTGGCTCACTGCAGCCTCTACTTCCCAGGTTCAGGTGATCCTCTGAGCTCAGTCTCCCGAGTAGCTGCAACTACAGGTGTACACCACTATGTCTGGCTAATTTTTTGTTGTATTTTGTGTAGATAGGATCTTGCTATGTTGCCCAGGCTGGTCTCAAACTCCTGGGTTCAGGCGATCCTCCTGCCTCAGCCTGTCCAAATGCTGGGATTACAGGCATGAGCCACCACACCCCGCCTGATTCTTTGCTCTTAACATCCTCTGTGGCCTCTTCTCTGACTCTTTCTGTGGGAGGTTAGAACCAGGACAGGAGAGACCCCTGTCCTCCCCTGCAGCCTCCTCAGTCCTGGCTCCAGCACCCTTAGAAGGAGGAGGAGGAGAGCTGTGGACACTGAACTCCACAGCCCAAGGAAAGGGAGGAGGCAAGAGAGGAGGGGAATGAGGCTGGGGTGTGGCTGCTGGTTCTGCCTTCTCCTGGTTGGAGTGGATTAAGGGCTTGCTAGAAATGATTTCCAGGATAACACATGGTTCTCGGAGGACCAAAGTCCAGTGGCCTCTCCTTGCCCATGGGACGGCGCAGGCACAGCAGTCAGGGGAAATGGCAGGCTTATCGTATGGGACAAAGATGGAGTCAGAGTTTGGGGGAGGAGGAAGGGGAGGAGGAACAGCAAGGAGAAGCGGAGGAAAGGAGGAGAGGGAGGAAGGAGAGGAGGGGAAGGGCAAGCTTTTCAGTGGCAAGTATTTGATTTCCAGAGTTGACCCATCTCCACCAAGGACAGAAAGATGATGGGCATCATGCACTGCTCTCTGCAAGAACAGAGGAGATCGTGTTAACAGCAAGCCACGTGCCTCTCAGGTCCCCCGGACCACCTGCAGCCCAGCCGTGCTGCGTTAGAAACCACAGATGCAACCCATGACCTCGTTCTACTGACTGAGAGCAGAGCCAGGGAAGAGGTAAGGCCCGTAATGGTGTGATGGCGATGCTAGCCACGGTTAATTGAGCACTTACTCTTTGCCAGGCCTCGAGCTCAGCACTTTCTATTCAACAAATAATGCAGCTTCATTAACTGTCTTCTATTTATTTACATATGGTCCTATCCATTTATTTATTTATATGCCTTTGTGTTTCTCATATAAATTCCTGAGGGAGGTGAAACTGTCCCTTTGTCTCCTGGGGAGGCTCATCCTGGCAGGCTCAGCACCTGGTGCATATTATCTCACTTAATCCCAATAACAATCCTACAGTAATCATGACTTCTTATTTTTTACTTTTCAGTTTTTGAGACAGGTTTTCGCTCTGCTGTCTAGGCTGGAGCGCACTGGTGTAATCATAACTCACTGCAGCCTCGAACTCGGCTCAAGCATTCCTCCCGCCTCAGTCTCTGGAATAGCGGGACCACAGCCATGAGCCTCTGCCCCCAGCCCCATATTCATAGTTATATCTGGCGTCAATTTCAATCTTGCTGCCTGCTCAGCATCGTGCTAGGTGCTTTTCCATGACTGGTTTTGTTTAACCCTTACAGTAGTTCTGTGATGTGTTAGACAGCTTTGCCATTTCCATTTTACAAATGAGAAGACTGAGGCTCTAGGGGAACCGATTTGCCAAAGGCCACTCACGAGTGGCAGAGCCGGGGCCCCTGCCTGACTCCAGCGCCCTAAGTATGATCCTGAACATCAAGTGCGGTCTTGGGTGTGCTTGTCCAGAGGTGTGAGGACTGTGGAATAGGCCCCCGCTGGGAACAAGGAGACGTGGGCTGCAACTGCAGCATGTAGATTTAGGTGAGCTTCGAGAAGGACTTCCTGGCAATCTCATGGGCCCAGAGGAGTTTCAGAGGTGTCCCTGGAGCAGGGTCAGGCTGTTTTTTCTGGCTCTGCTAAAGGCAGGGAAGTGGTCCCCATGGCCTCTGGAGGCAGCTTCCAGCCCCGGTTGGCTTTGGTCTCCTGCTTCTCCCTTTTCCCCGACAGGTGCGCTGGGCTCTGCCTGGCTTTCTGTCTGGCTGGGGGCTTTCCTCCCAGCCCCAGGCTCCAGGGGCCTCTCACTGCCCCTTACCCACCACCAAGGTCACCCTTCTCTCTGTGCCCACCCAACCCAGCAAGGTTGAGTTCCTTCCCTTTGCCCCTCTCTCCTCCCTCACCACCTAGCCCCACCTCTCAGAACATTCCTGATGCCCAGGGCATGGCCTGGCTCAAAGAAGGTGTTCCCCCCCAACACACACACACAAAGGCTGGAGTACATGGTGCATCTCAGCTTACTGCAAACCCCGCCTCCCAGGATCAAGCAATTCTCCTGCCTCAGCCTCCTGAGTAGCTGGGACTACAGGAATGCACCACCACACCTGGCTAATTTTTATGTTTTTAGTAGAGACAGGGTTTTGCCATGTTAGCCAGGCTGGTCTCGAACCCCTGACCTCAGGTGATCCACCCAAGATAGCCTCCCAAAGTGCTGGGATTATAGGCGTGAACCACCGCACCCAGCCTACTGAATATTATTATATGGAGCCAGGGGTGGTGGCTCGTGCCTGGGGTTCCAACTATTTTAGAAGCTGAGGCAGGAGGTTTGCTTAAGCCCAGGAATTTGAGGCTGCAGTGAGCTATGATTACACCCGTGCACTCCAGCACATCTAGTGTCCCAGCTATTTGTGAAGCTGAGGCAGGAGGATCACTTGAGCTCTGGAGTTTAATGCTGCAGGGAGCTATGATTGCATCACTGGGCTCCAGTCTGGGTGACAGTGCAAGACCCTAAAAAATAATAATACTAATATTCAGCATCTACTTGAGGCATGCGCCACTATGTCAGGGTAATTTTTAAAATGTTTTTGTACAGATGGGTCTCCCTGTGTTACCCAGTCTGATCTCGAACTCCTGGGCTCAAATGATCCTCCCACATTGGTCTCCCAAAGCTTTGGGACTACAGGCGTGAGCCACTGCCCCAGCCAGTTTTTTTTTTTTTTTTTTTAAATTTAAATTAAGGCCAGGCACAGTGGCTCATGCTTATAATTCCAGATCTTTTAGAGGCTGAGGCAAGAGGATCACTTGAGCCCAGGAGGTAGAGTCTGCAGTGAGCTATGATTACACCATTGCACTCCAGCCTGGGTGTCAGAGTGAGACCCTGTCTCTAAGAAAAACAAAAAAGAAAAATGAAATCAGCCTTGGAAGGCTCCTTAGATATTCATTTGTTCATGTACTGCCCGAGCATCTCCTGTGGGCCAGCCAATGTTCTAGGTCCTGGGGACCCTGCAATGAACAAACTGGACAAACACTCTGCCCGCGAGGCTCATCTCATGGGTGAAAGGCCGAGAGCAAACAAAAAATAAGTAGATGCTATAGTATGTCAGAAGGCAGTGGGCAGGGCATGGTAACAGCAGGGCAGGGGGTCAGGGAGTGCCAGGGGAAGGTTTGGAGCATTTTTAGGCAAGGTGGCCAGGGCAACCTCATAGAGAACATGCTTTTGGCAACAACTTGAAAAGGGTGAGGGAGTTTGTTATGGGATATAAAAGGGAAAGAATTGCAGGCAGAAGGAAAGAGCCAGTGCAAAGGCCCTGTGATGGGCAGCCAGTGGCTGCAGGGAGGGAGGAAGGGGTGGGCAGTGGGGCTTGGGGCAGCCAGAGGGGCTGGCAGCAGATCATGCAGGCTTTGCCTGACACAGAGAGGACTTGGGCTGTTTCTCTGAGGAAGACAGGAGCCACGGGAGGATGCTGAACAGGGAGGATGCTGAACAGGGAGGATGCTGAAC
>NW_022436942.1:71833790-71926628 GCF_009761245.1 Sapajus apella
AGGATGCCGAACACGGGAGGATGCCGAACACGGGAGGATGCCGAACACGGGAGGATGCCGAACAGGGGAGGATGCCGAACACAGGAGGATGCCGAACAGGGGAGGATGCCGAACAGGGAGGATGCCGAACAGGGGAGGATGCCGAACAGGGAGGATGCTGAAAAGGGAGGATGCTGAAAAGGGAGGATGCTGAACATGGGAGGTGATGATGTATTTGTCTAACAGGATTCCTCTGTGGTTGTGGGGAGGTGGCCTGTAGGGGCCAGGGTGGTGACAGAGGCCAGAGAGGAGCTACTGCATAGTCCAAGCGGGAGGTGATCGTGGCTTGCACCACGTGGTGGCATGGTGGCGTGGGTGGAACCGGATCTGTTCTGAATTTTTCATTCACTCATTCACTCACTTACATTCCATTATCCATCCAACCCATACTTTTTTTTTTTTTTTTTTTTTTTTGAGATGCGGTCACTCTGCCACCCAGGCTGGAGTGCAGAGGCAACATCTCAGCTCACTGCAACCTCTGCCTCCCAGGCTCAAGCCACACTCCCTGCTCACCCTCCCGTGTAGCTGGGACTACAGGCATGCACCACCACACCTGTCTATTTTATTTTTATTTTTATTGTTAGCAGAGATGGGGCTTTGCCACATTGCCCAGGCAGGTCCCAAACTCCTGGGCTCAAGCAATCCACCCACCTCAGCCTCCCAAAGTGTTGGGATTACAGGTGTGAGCCACAGCACCTGGCCCAACCCATAACTCTCTATTGGGACTCTCCTATGTGACAGCCACCAGGGGTACTACACAGTAAGCAAAATAGACCTAGAGCCTGCCCAGATGGAGCTGAGGTTTAGTGGAGGGACAGATATTCATCCAATAGGCATAAAATAAACATACTGTTACACACTGCAGTGTCAGGAAGGAGAGGATGGAGGCTACCAGAAGACTGTCACAGCCACAGGCCTCAGCCCAGGGACCCTCTGCCACAAGACCCTCATCACGCATGGGGAGAAACTGAGGCACACAGAGGGAGCATGACTGGCTCAAGGTCACACAGCGCATCCCTGGCAGAGCTAGGAAAAGAACTCAGCCCGTGCCTCCCAGCAGGTGGCTGTCAGCTCCCCCATCACTGCTTCCAGAGCCCAGGCCTCCCCCGCCCCCGCCGCAGCCACCCGTGGTTTATGGCCCCCGGAAGCCCCTCTGAAGTGTCTTGTCAGCGAGGCCCCGGGCCACGGAGATGGGCCCGTCCCGGCTCGGGCCAGGCAGCCGCCGATCGATTGCGCGTGTGCCGCCCTGATACTCCATCTCATTAGGCCTTCGTTTTCATCTCCCGGCTTCCTGGCAGCCTTCAAATTATCCCATAAAATTTATTTACTATTTCATGAATACATAAGCAGCAGGCAGGCACAAGCTTTTTATATATTTACACTGTATATATTTCACGGGAGACTTATAGCTGTCTCTAAGGCAGGGGGGGAGAGGGAGAGAGACTGAGCAGACGGAGCCGGCAGCTGGTGGCAGAGGGAGGAGGCAGGAGGGAGGTGCGTGGAGGGCAGGCGGGGACGAGGGGCCCACGGCAGCACTGGGCTACACTGGGCCGACCTGAGGCTGCTGGGCAAGGAATGGGGGAAGGCTCCACTTTGGGACAGGCATCCTGGGGCACTGGAGGCAGGGCTCCTGGACTCTGAGGCGTGGAGCTGAGGTTGATGTTGTAGGTCAGTGGTGCTGGGTGTGAGGCTCCAGCCTTGGAACATTCTGGTATGGGGGTACTGATGGGTCATAGGGGATCCTCATGCTGGTGGAGGGCTGGACCCTCATACTGGCTCCAGAGTAATCCCTGACTCCTGCTCCAGCCTGAGCCCTGATATCAGTTACAGACAGTCCTGATCCCAGGCACAGACTGAGCCCTGATCCCAGGCACAGACTGAACCTTGATCCCAGGCACAGACTGAACCCTGCTCCCAGGCACAGGCTGAACCCTGATCCCAGGCACAGACTGAGCCCTGATCCCAGGCACAGACTGAACCCTGACTGTTGTTACAGCCTGAGCCTTGAGCACAATCACAGAGTATCCCAGTTACAATGTGAGCCCTAATCTTAGTCCCAGCCTGACTCTTGGCCCTACTCCCAGACTAAGCCCCAACTCTGGTCAAAGACTGAGTCCTGACCCCTGTCACAAACTGAAGCCTGATCCTTGTTCCAGACTGAGTCATAACCCTGGTACAGACTGAGACAGGACCCTAATCCCAAACTAAAGCCCAATACTAGTCATAGACCGAGCCCCGATCCTAACCCTAGGCTGAGCCCTAACCCCATTCCCCTACCCATGACTCCTCACCCCAGCCTGCCATCTCTCAAGATTCCACTCATGTACACAAGCAGCCTCTCCTCCTCCCTGTGGGTCTGTATGGGGACTGTGTGTGGTGACCACGTGGTGGCATTGCCCTTCCTACTCCCTCCACATGAGGCATGGCCGTGTGACTTTCTTTGACCAATGGAACAGGAGCAGAGTGAAGCCCTGTAGGCTGAAGTCCAAACGTGGCAACGTGTACTTCCACCTCCCCGTCCCCCATCCCATCACCTACCAGCCGCATTCCACCATGGGGACCCCCATCAGCCTGGCACCTGGTGGGGGAGGATGATGTGGGGTATAGTCCTCACCAACCCACGGGGCGAGATGTCACCCTATGATGAATTGTTTTCAGGGGCTGAGATTTGGGGGCTGCTTGTCATAATCGGACTGATACAGCCAGAAACCCCTTTTCCTCTGAAGTCAGTTGCTCAGGGTTCTGCCCTTTCCTAATCCCCAAGGTTTTGCCCTACAGAAGGCAGAGAGTAGGTGGAGAGAAATCACTCAACATGTCAAAAAACCCCTAGCACAAGACCAGGCACACTGTAGGTGCTCAATAAATGCTTGCTGAATGGGAAAACACTTCTTCTGTCTCAGTCCTTTAGAAAATCTGCTCATCCCAATACAGTGAAATGCCAGTCCATGCACCCGGACAGTGGCTGTGCCCAGAACGTTGTCCTGGAATGGAATCCTGTCTCCAATATCAGCCGTGTGGCCTTGGGAGAGTCTCTTTCCACTCGTGGTGCCTCCGAGTGCCCCATCTGTGGAATGGAGAGAGAAATCCAAGCCTCTGTGTGTCTCACATCCTGGCTTCCCCAGAGATCTGGCTGGTCAAACCCTCCAAATGTCGAGCCACTGGTCCCATCTGCTGTCATTCTCCTATTTCTCCACTCAGCCGTTATCTTCATTATCTTCACTGTCTTGACTTTCATCACTGCTAATGTTCACTGAGCACTTACTATGTACCACACCCAGAGCCTTTACTCACTTTAAACTTGTTAATGACTCTCAGGGTCAGTTCTCACTCTTTCTTCTATCCATTAGTTCATTTAGGAACTATGTTTCCCTAATAATCTCTTTTATATCTCCCTCTCTCCTTCTCTCCTCTTTCCCTCCCTCCCTTTCTTCCTTCCTTTCCTTTCTCTCTCCCCTCCCTTCCTCCCTCCCTTCCTCCCTTCTTCCCTTCCTCCCTTCCTCCCTTCCTTCCTTCTTTCCTTTCCTCTCTTCCCTCCCTCCCTCCCTCCCTCCCTCCCTCCCTTCCTTCCTTCCTTCCCTCCCTCCCTCCCTCCTTTCCTTCCATTCTCTGACCCTTCCTCCTTCTCCCTTCTCCCTTTCTCCCTCCCTCATTTTTTCCCTTCCTTCCTCCCTTCCTTCCTTCCTCCCTCCCTCCCTCTTTCTGTCTCTCTCTCCTTCCCTCCTTCATTCAAAAGCAGCCTTTTATGAGGTTAGGAACACGGGCTCTGGACTCACACTGTCTGGGTTCAAATTCTGATGGCATCTTTTACTAACTGTATGACACGGGCAAATTAATTCCTCCCCCTGCTCTGGTTTCTGCACCTGTAAAATGGAAACAGTAACCTTTTTTTTTTCCTCCAGGAATTGGTGCAAAGATGAATTGAGTTAATAGATGAAAATGCTTCAAATAGTACTTGGCAGAGTTAGCAGCGGGTAAATGCTGGTCATGATTATTCACGGAGCCACGGATAAACTCACATGTCCCAAGCCCCTTCTCTGTGCTGCCCACCAGGGTTTCAATGAGGGACAAGACACAGGAAAGTAAACAATGACAGTGAACACTCACGATGTACAAGGCACTTCGTGCCCATTCTTTCAGTTGTCACAGAAGCCCCGTGGGATGGGCACTGTTGTTATAACCCTTTAGGGAATGAGTGGCCCAGAATGGCTAAGCGACGTGTCTGAGGACACATGGTTCGGGGGTGATGAGACTGGATTGGAACCTGGGTGGTCCAGTTGCTAAGCTCGTGTGCATCACCATTAGGCAGCATGGCCACCGTGCAGTGCATGCATTCAAGGGCAGCAGTGCTTCCCAAGAGCCCTCTGCATCGAGGACTGAGCAGTGGGCTCTTCCCCAGGCCAGGGGAGCTGTGGGGTCCTCTGAGCTGGCCCATCCAAGAGAATCTTCAGGAGTCACCTCATAAACCACCAACACCCTGACCTCCATCCAACTCTGGAAAGCCTTGCTCTCCCTGTGGGTCCCCTGCCCGCTCCCACTCTTCCAGGGAGGCTGTGAATCCACATGCCGCAGAAGCAGGGGCTGTCAGAACGCCGCCTTCCCTCCCCACTCTCCTCCATGAAGAGACCAGCTCCACTGCTGCTCAGGCTCCGCGGCAGGTACCCATCTCACATCGCCGCTTCTTTGTCCGGACCAGGTAGCGTTTATTATTAATGGTAATAATAATTATAATTGCTTATTGATCTCCCCCGATGCGCCCAGCACTCCAGCGAGCACTGAATTCGGGTCACTGCCCTGCAGACACACAAATCTATGCCCCGTGCAATGCATCGCACAGTGTTTGTGGTCAGCAGACATCCACTAACATGACCAGGACCACACGGATGGTCCTGGCCTGCCGTGTCCCAGCGCACAGCCTTGTGAGGTCCATGGCTAACCAGAGAGCCCAGTGGAATCAGTCTTTCACTCACAGGCATTTATTACTTGCTTTTTTTTTTTTTTTTTTTTTTTTTTTTTTAACATTTGCATTGGACCAAGAAAATGATGTCCTGGAATATGAGAAATAAAATGAAGATGCCGTCCTCTTCCTCAAAGATGGTCTAGGACAGCGCTTCTCAACTTTCCATGTGCACACACATGCCCTGGGGACCTCATTAAAATGCAGATTCAGATTCGGCAGCTCTGGGAACGGGGACTCTATTCCTAACAAGCTCTAGCAGCTGATGAGGCTGCGGGGCTGTGACGTTGCAGGCCGGGCCCTGAGCGGCAGGACCTGGTTGAGGATTGACAGTGTTCACCTGCAAATAAGCAAACGTCCAGAGGGGCAATGGGAGAAGGCTGGAAAGAACACATGTTTTAAAGCCCAATGGTTGGGCCACCTCTCTAGCTGTGTGACCTTAGGCAAGTGACATCACCTCTCTGGGCCTCAGTTTTCTTGTCTTTAGAAAACATGGATGATGTTACCTACTGCATAGACTCCTTATGGTGGTTTTAATGAGATAATAGATATGAAAGTGCCATGCACATGGGAAGCACTGAATGCCCTTCCCCCTCCCTCCCTCCCTTCCTCCCTCCTTCCCTCTCTTCCTCCCTCCCTCTTCCTTCCCTTCCTTCCTTCCTTATTTCCTTCTTCCCTCCCTCCGTCTCTCCCTCCCTCCCTCCGTCTCTCCCCCCCTCCCTCTGTCTTTCCCCCCTCCCCTCCCTCCCTCTCTCTCTCCCTTCCTTACTTTCTTTCTTCCTCCTCCCTCCCTCCTCCTTCCTCCCTCCCTCTCTTCCTCCCTCCCCTTTCCCTTCCCTTCCCTTGTTTTCCCTTCCCTTCCCTTCCCTTCCATCCTCTTCCCTCCCCTCTCCTCCCCTCCCTTTCCCTCCCCTTCCCTTCCCTTCCCTCTCTCTCTCCCTCCCTCCCTCCAGTTTTGTTCAACACATGTAACCTAAAGCCATCAAAATGATTCAAATTATTGCCACTTTTTAACGGGAAGATGGTGAAGGTGAGGGAGGGTGGAGAAGCCTTGGAGGCTGGGAGGGCTGGGGTTGGCTTTGAAGGACGGGTTTGGTTTGGCTTAGTGGGGCTGGCCAGGCACATACTATGAGAGCCACAGAGGCTGGGGATGCCCCACATCCTCTTGCTGAGCCAGAGCTCACCTGCAGCCTGCGAGGGCATTCTGTGAGCTGCCAGCTGCCCCCACGCCCTCCATGTACTCGCAGCCCCCCTGCTTTTCTGGCCAAGGGCTTTCTCTAAGGTGCACAGGGCAGCCAGGAAATGCTGGGGATCTAATGTCTCCAAAAGCAATGGGAGTTGGTGGAGAAATACCCCAGCTTCCACGTCCTTCCCTCGGTGGGACAGTTCTGAGGCAGGGTCTGCGAGGCTCCTCCCCACGGACTGACCCCCTGTAAGTAACATGCACCTTAACACGATCTGCACCGTCTCCGCCTTCTCTGCCCCGCTTTTGCACTTTCTCCCCTCCCAAATAAACGATCCACACCCAAGTCCCAAGATCTGCTTTTGGGGGACCTCAAACTAAGGAGGGGCAGGAAATCATCCTTCCAGGGGTTCAGGTGCAGAGAGCATCACTGTGTCTCTCTGGCCACAGCCTGCTTTCCTTGGTGCTTTTTTTTAACATGAAAGTGCATGCTCTCTGTCTTTCTCTGTCTCTGTCTCTCTCTGTCTGTCTGTCTCTACCTCTGTCTGTCTGTCTCTGTCTCTCTCTCTCTCTGCCCTGTGTACCTTCTATCTCTCATGTCATTTTCTGTTGAGAGTTCCTACTCTGGCCACACTTCAATCTCAAAAGTTTCAATATTTGTTAAATCACCTAAAAGAATAGTGAGCAAGGTGGAGATGATCATCCCTCCCATTTCACAGATGAGGAAACTGAGGCCTGTAGAGGTTTTGCTTGTTTAGGCGTTCATACAACCAGCCTATGTCAGGTGCCTGCTATGAACCAGGTACTGGGACAGGCAACACCTGGGACAGGGGCTCACCTAAGGCTTCTGAGACATCATTGAGCATGGGAGACCTTCAGGGAGCTTGTTAAAATGCAGATTCCAGGCCTGGCACGGTGGCTTATGCCTGTGATCCTAGCACTTTGGAAGGCTGATGTGGGACGATTGCTTGAGCTCAGGAGTTTGAGACCAGCCTGAGCAACATGGTGAAACCTCATCTCTACAAGAGATACAAAAGTTAGCTGGGCATGCTGGCATGTGCCTGTAATCCCAGCTACTTGGGAGGTTTAAAAACAAGAATTGCTTGAACCCTAGAGGTGGAGGTTGTAGTGAGCCAAGATCACACCACTGCACTGGAGCCTGGGCGACAGAACAAGATTCTGTCTCAAAAAATGCAGGTTCCAGGGCACCATCTCCAGAGATGGCCGTTCAGTGAGTATGATTCAGGAGAAGACCAGAAATCTGCATAGTAAACCCCCCAACCTCCGCCAAGAACTGCAGGGGATTCTGGGACACAGAGTCGTCCCTGGAAAGACTCAGAAACACCAATTCAGAAGAAGACAGAGATTTGGGCCAGGACAGGAGGAGGCACAGGACCCACGGACGCAGCGGAGCTCCACTCCAGGGTGGGGGGCAGGGGCTCTCCAGCCCGTAGTTTCCACGCTGGGGCCCTGCCCTTCCAGCCATCTGGTCTCCTCTGTCAAGATCTCCAGCCTGTGCATCCTCACCACAGAGCTGGACCAACTAAGCACTCACATGTCCCCAAGGGAGGGGTTACCAGGTGACTTGGGCCACACAGGGACCAGAGGCAACAAGTTTTAATTTTGTAATGTCCTTTTCAGTGGATAAAGCACCGTACAGCATATAAAGTGCTCAGCCACATTGCGAGGCACTTCCAGTGTATAAAGGGTCTTCAGGGTGCTTCTGCCCTCCTTGCCTTTCATCCTCACAGCTGCTCCTGGGTGGGGGGGACTTCTTATCACCATTTTGCAGTTGGGGAGACTGAGTCTAAAGTAGCCAGCCCAAGGGCCCCAGCAAGTGAGCCGAGGCTGGAACCCATAGGCTCTGAATCCGAATTCTGAGCTCTTTTCTGATTTGGGAGGCCACGGAGGACAAGATGTGGCCTGAAGGTGTTTCTTTTTTTTTCTTTTCTTTTTTCCTTTAGAGATGGAATTTCACTCTTGTTGCCAAGTTGGAGTGCAATGGTGCAATCTCGGCTCACCACAACCTCCACCTCCCGGGTTCAAGTGAGTCTCCCTCCTCAGCCTCCTCAGTAGCTGGAATCATAAGTACGTGCCACCACGCCTGGCTAATTTTGTATTTTTAGTAGAGACGGGGTTTCTCCATGTTGGTCAGGCTGGTCTTGAACTCCCGACCTCAGGTGATCCGCCCTCCTTGGCCTCCCAAAGTGCCGGGATTACAGGTGTGACCCATGACGCCCAGCCCACCTCAAGGTGTTTCTAACCAATGCTGCCACCCACTGATGGGGGAAATGCCCAGCCCAGGGGCATCTCGCCATGCCTTCCCCTCTCTCACCATGCCTTCTCCTCTCCTAGCGTCCTCTGGCTCCCGGCACTTGTAGCAACAAGTCCTTGTCACTAGTTGAGGTCAGCTGCCTGCATATCCTCCCCACTAGACCTGCCATCCACTTTTCAAAAGGCTCCCATTAGAAGAGCAGCCCCACCCCTTTATATCTAACCCTCACACCCCTGCAATATGGGCAACTTTATTTCTGTTTCACAGAAGAAGAAACAGAGGGTCTGGGAGGTCAAGTTGTTTGCCTGAACTCACATCCACTGAGCCAACGTGGCAGGCCTGAATCCAGGTCTGTCTAAGTCCTATGTATGTGCCTTCTGTGGCTGGGCTGCATTCTCTACCCTGTCTTTGAAGCCTGGATCCCGGCCACAGTCCTCAGGACCATCCTCAGATGGGCAGCGACACTGGTCGGGCCCCTCTATCCGCAGCTGTCCCCAGAGCGGAGGGAAGGGGGCTGCATCGCATCATTCGGACTGCCCCCTGGTGGAGGCCTCCTCGATGAGAGTTTTGGGATGTTGTTATTGCTGAATACTAAGACGGTTAATTGCAGAGACAGATAAATTGCAGATGATTCTGGGGAGGAGTCCTTCCTGGAGAGACTCAGAGAAACACCAATTCAGAAGGAGAGGTAGATTTGAGCCAGGACAGGAGGAGGCACCAGTCCCATGGATGCTGCAGAGAGAGAGATGGAATTAATTGCAGAGACAGAAACAGAGAAACAGATGGAGATCGAGACAGAGAGAGAAGAGGATGTGCTGAGAGGGCCCTTTGTTGGATTCCTCTGTTGGCTGCATAGAAAACTAAGAACAGATTTTTAGGCCAGGCGTGGTGACTCATGCCTAATCCCAGCACTTTGGGAAGACAAGGGAGGCACACAACTGGAGGTCAAGATTCGAGACCAACATGGCCAACATGGGAAACCCCATCTCTACTAAAAACACAAAAACTAGTTGGGCATGGTGGTGCACACCTGCAATCCCAGCTACTCGGGAGACAGAGGCAGGAGAATCACTTGAAGCCAGGAGGCAGAGGTTGCAGTGAGCCGAGATTGTACCACTGCACTCCAGCCTGGCTGATAGATCAAGACTACATCTCAAAACAAAAACAAACAAAACAAAAAAGCACCAGATTTTCTCTAACTTGGTAAGTGAGCTTCTGTTCAAGAAATGACCAAAGATAAAGCTATAAAGGTTAGGTTAGGATCCATAAGATGTGGCAAGGCCCCTGGTGGCTCAGAGCCCCTGAGACTGAAACATACCAGTCCTGGGGGTCAGAAGAGGCTGCCATGTACAGACAGGCAGGTTGGTCCCTGCAACAAATGTGCTGGGCCAAGGAGATGCCAAGTGAGGGGGAGAGGTCTGTTTACCAAGCCACTGCCCCAGGCCCAGGGCTGTGCCAGGGAGATGGGGAGCCTTTCTCTAATTTGTACAAAGATGCCGTATGGGCAGATAACAGTCCTGGTTCAGAGGGAGTGGGAACCTGGTGACCGTCAGTCTGGAACTATCCCCAAGCTAGCAAGAGTCTGGAAGGAAAAGATTCCATTTCAGCCTCATTGAACTATAGGAGAACCCTAACCTCCCACAGGAGAGAAACATGGAGCAGAAAAGGAAATGACTATCATTTTGTTTTGATTTTCAAAATATCTTATTTGCTTGAACATCAGAGATAAGCCATTCTTGCCAGGTAATGCTACTTTAATTTTTTCTTCTTCTTTTGGGAGACTTGCCTTGTTTCAGTTTTGATGAGAATGCTATTTTAAAGTGGTTTTCATTGGAAACTTTCCTTTGGAGTTTCAAAGTCTAGAATGGGAAAGAAAACCCTTCCCAAACCCCCAGGCTATCTAAATTCCATCCATCCATGCATCTATTCATCCACACATTCATTCATTCATTGATCCATCCATCAATTTTCCATCCATCCATCATCCATCCATCCATGCATCCATCCAGTCATCCTTATCTATCAATTCTTTTCTTCTTCTTTTTTTTTTTTTTGAGACCAGGTCTTGCTCTGTCACCCATGCAGTGGTGCAATCTCGGCTCACTGCAACTTCCACCTCCCAGTTTCAAGTGATTCTCCTGCCTCAGCCTCCCAAGTAACTGGGATTACAGGTGTACGCCACCATGCCCAGCTAATTTTTGTGTTCTTAGTAGAGACAGGGTTTTACCATTTTGGCCAGGCTGCTTTCAAACTCCTGACTTCAGGTGATCCTCCCACCTCAGCCTTCCAAAGTGCTGGGATTACAAGCGTGAGCCACTGCACCAGTCTTATCAATTTTCCATCCATCCATCCATCCATCCAACAAATGCACTTATTCATTCATTGACTTACATACCTATTGCGCACTCACCGTGTCCCAGGCCCTCTCTAGGAGCTGGGGGTCTAGCGGTAAACTACGTAGGTGGAATCCCTGCCCTTCTTCTTTTCATTTTTTTTTTTTTAATTTTTGAGATGGAATTTTGCTCTTGTCACCCAGGCTGGAGGGCACTGCCGCAATCTCAGTTCACTGCAAGCTCCGCCTCCCAGGTTCAAGCGATTCTCCTGCCTCAGCCTCCTGAGTAGCTGAGATTACAGGTGCCTGCCAGCAAGCCTGGCTAATTCTTTTGTATTTTTAGTAGAGATGGGATTTCACTATATTGGCCAGGCTGGTCTCAAACACTTGACCTCAGGTGATCCACCCGCCTCAGCCTCTCAAAGTGCTGGGATTATAGGCGTGAGCCACCGTGCCTGGCCTGAATCTCTGCCCTTCTGGGGATGACATTCCAGCTAGGGAAGACAGACAAAAGACAAGTCAAATAAGCAACATCATGTGAGTCAATGACCAGCGCCACACCAAGAGTTAAGACATGGTGATGTGCTAGAGAAAGACAAAGACCACGCTGAGACCACATGGTCAGAAAAGGCCTCTCTGAGGGAGTGACACATAGACGAGACCTGCCTGGCAAGCAGGAAGCTCTTCCATGCAGATGATCACCCAATATTTGCTAATTACAATATGGTGCACCAGCATCATCAACGTGAAAGTTCTGCAAAGCTTTTTATAAATCCTAGAAATATTCACAGCCGGGCTCATACTGGTTGGCAAGGCCAGGCTCTCAAGGTGACTGAGAACACACGCCTGGTCCTTGGTAACTATCTTCAGCTGACATCAAAAACCATGTATTGATTATCACTGATGACAATGATGTCCTCATTGGAGGGGTGAAGTGTAGTGCGGTAGAAAGATCACAGGGATAAATTCCCTCGTCCCTTCCTCTGCTGGCACCACTCCTAATCCCTCCCTTTAAAGTTTCTGACCGCATGGCCCTTGGGGATCTGGCTCTATCATTTTCAAGCTGCGTGACCTTGGACAAGTAACTTTGCCTCTCTGAGCCCCAATTTCCTCATTTGAAATGGAAACCTCCCGATGTTCATGATTCCAAAACATGCATTTTACCCCATATTTTAATGATGCCAAAAATCAAGATAAGGTCTGTAATCCAGTGCCTCTCAGACCTGAGCGGACACAAAAATGCCCTGGGGGTGTTGTTAAAAATGCAGATTCTGATAAAAATGCAGGTCTGGGGTGGAGGCCAAGATTCTGCCCTTCTCCCAAGTTCTCAGGTGACGTGGATGCTGCTAGTTCACGACCACCCTTCAAGCAGCCAGGAAGCAGCGGACTTATACATTTAATGTGGTTGTTATTAAATCTAGGGGCAAAGCTACAGTTGATGGAATTTTCGATTTCAGGCAATGTATTAACCCTGTGTTTCATTTTATTCCCCCAGTAACCCCATAAAAATGTTTGTAAAGCACCCAGCACACAGCTCGCTACGTCGAAAACATTAATAGATGTTAGCTCACTCCTTTGAAAACCTCAGGAGCTGGTGCGGGATGAGAAGGCAGACGCTGGACTTTGAGGTCCATCTATAATTGGATGCTATCCCCATGAGGCCGAATGCAGGAGGGGGCGGGACGCCGGCAGGCTCGGCAGAGAGAAAAATGTTAATTCCTCTCTCCATCCCCACATCTTCCAGCGCAGGGACGTGTTTGATCAGGCCTGCATCAAACGACACATTTGCAACAAGACAAAACCAAGCGCAGGGGACTTGAGCCTGTTTGAATTGGTCCCACTCACCCCCCAGCCGCCCCCCACCCTGATCTCCTTTAGACAGACACGTGCAAAAGCTTGTTTCAAGCCACAAAAACTGACAAGCACCTGGACCATTCTGCCTGCCATTGGAGGCTCCGAGGGGAGGGGCGGGCAGGAGAAGCAGGAAGGAGAAGCTGGATTTTATTTAGGGACTAGGCACTTGGGAGCCGAGAAACAAAGAGAGGAAGAAGGTTAGCTAGAAAGGAAGTTGAGGAAGCAGGGTACTATTTTATAACCCTCCAACCACTCATAACAGGAATGATGCCATCTTGTAAACAGCATATTCAAGTTTGCACCTTCCGGTCTGTTCTTTCACCTGATATGGGCAAGAGCACTAGGAAGAGGCAGTAAAAGGCTTTATTACCTTTTGTTTTTCAGCTGAGAAAACCGAGACCTGGAGACTTATATGCAATTACCCTTGAGCAAGCGGTGAACTGGATTCAGTCAACGCAGATGTCTGGGGTGGGACCCTGAGATGCTGCGTTGCTCACAAGCTCCCAGGTGATGGGAATGGACCTGGTCCATGGGCTACACGTGAAGCAGCAGAGATGCATCGATGTGTCCATTGAAGAGACACAGACCAGGAAATCGATCGGCTGCCACCCCAGAACTGTGTCATTTATTTATTCTACCCATATGTATTGGGTGTTTCTCCTGTCCCAGGCATTGTATTGAGATACCGTAGAAGACTAGAAGATGAGACAGGTGTGCTCCCTGACCTGACGGACTTTAGATCTAAAGCAAATGAACTAGACTCTTACAAAGTGTAATAAGAGGGGCTTTGCTTATAGCACACAGAAGTACATTATATCGTGGGGATGAATGTGACGTGCAGAACGCCACTGGGAAGAGACATGAGTCGGTGCATCAGCGGCAGGATGTTTGCAGACGGGCTTGAGTACCGGACCCTCACCTCTCTTGAGAGTCTCTGAGAGTGGTATACCTTGGCCTGCTCATACCTCTCTCCATCCCCACATCCAGCTCAGGGATGTGTTTGATCAGGCCTGCATGATCAAAATCACCCCCAACCCTAGTATGGACGCTGATGCCTAGCCCTCCGTTTACTGTGAGAGTTACTCTTTGGATTGTTTTGAATTGCAAAGGATGTCATTGACCCCCATGCTACCCCATCTTCACTGGTGCTCAGAATTTTCTGGGCATATGGCTGCCAGAGTTGGCAAATAAAAACACAAGATGGCCAGTTAAATTAGAAGTTCAGATAGACTAGGAATAAGCTAGGGGACGTATAAGTATATCCCATGCAAAATTTGGGAGATATTTATTTGAAAAAATTTTTTATTTATTGTTTATTTGAAATTCAAATTTAACTGGGTGTCCTGTATTTCATCTCGCAACCCTACCTGGGAAGCTTTTAAAAATACCAGTGCCCTGGCTACAACCCCAGAGATTTGGGTTTAACAGGTATTAGCATTGCTTTGAAACTCCCAGGTGATTTTAATCAGTGGCTAAGCGATGAGATCCACTGATTTGAAGGTGGCAAATCTAAGCTGGTGGAAAGAGCCGGTTCCACGTGGTAGTCATCACCTGGCCTTATTGCTATGACCCTGAAGAGGCTGGGGATCTCCTACATTCAATGTTAAAAGCAGTCTTGGGGTTAAACATACAACAGATGATTTTCAGCAGCTTGCCAGTGCTAAATAATAACTATTTTGATGGGCCATGTGTGGTGGAACACACCTGTACTTCCAAGAGCTTTGGGAGGCTGAGGTGGGCAGATCACTTGAGCTCATGAGTTTAAGACTATCTGACTATCCTGAGTAACATAGTGAAACCCTGTCTCTACAAAAAATTCAACAACAAAACGTTAGCCAGGCATGGTGGTGTATGCCTGTAGTCCCAGCTACTTGGGAGGCTGAGGTGCGAGGTTGCCTTAAGCCCAGGAGGCAGAGGTTGCAGTGAGCTGACAGCATGTCACTGCACTCCAGCCTGGGCAACAGAGACAGAACTTGCCTAAAAAAGAAAAATAAAAGAACTGTTTTGCGGGACTCACAGTTGTGAATGAAGGCAGCAGCAATGAGTGAAATAGTAACCAACTCCTTAGTCTAATACCCAACATTTGTATTACTGTTTTATTGGGCCCTTACTGTGTGCCAGGTACTGTGTTTAGCACTTTCACAACATACTGTTGGTTTGTTAACTAACCCTCACAGCAACACAAGAAGATAGGCACTATTATAATGCCCATTTCAGAAATGTAGAAGTTGAGGCCCAGAGACGTTAACTATCTTTCCCAAGGTCACACAGCCCTTTGATAAATCTTGAGTCACCAGTCAGCCTGATGTGACTGGCCTGGTGGAAATCTAAAGTTAAAGGGGCTGGTAGAGTGGGGAGTGTACTCCCTGCCCTTATCAGCCCTTTACTGGGCCAGCTTTGTAGAGGATGACAGCGCCTCCAAGACTCGAGGCTTTCCCTGGCAGAAAAAGTTAAAGCTGACATCACCTGGATATATAGTTCCAAACTAGTAGATCCAGAAGACCTGTTGCAAAATATTTTTTCTTGAAAATTCTAGAAAAGAACTCCTGGACAAGAAGGAAGCAAACTTCTTGTCTACTGAGAAGGAGTTTGCTGGTTCCAAGGACAGGAAGGAGAGCTGGCTCTTGAATCCCCTGTAGCAGAGAATGGGAGGTTGACAGGACCCCATGCACTGAGCTTCTCTTCTGTATTCCCTGGTCTTCCCTCTCCCCCAACCTCCTTGCCTATCTCTCTCTTTCCCACTCTAGGCTTCTCCATACCAGCTATAACTACCTAGATCTACACATATGGTTTAGTGTGGTCACCTTGCACCTGCCGAGTTTACATATCCTCAGTCAGCAACAGATAATTTAATGTGATCAGAACATGGACAAAGGAAGGTGTGTGAGTTTGGGAGTCTGAAAGGTGTATTAGTTTCCTGTTGCTGCTGCCATTTGGGCACTTGGCTTAGCCCTGAGTCACTTTCCTTTTTTTTTAAATAGAGATGGGATCTTGCCATGTTGCCCAGGCTGGTCTAACTCCTGGGCTCAGGCAGTTCTCCTGCCTTGGCCTCCCAAATTGTTGGGATTATAGGCATGGGTCAATGCACCCAGCCATTTTCTTTTCTTTTCTTTTTTCTTTTTAAAAAATAATAGCATGTTTTCAGTTGAGTACTATCATCAGCCCATTTCCTGCCTGTAGAATTTTGAGAGACTTTTTCAGTTTGTCCTCTCTCTGTTCCTCTTAGTCCAAAGTGATAGTGTTTCTGCTGATATAACAGTCTCAAAAATTGTGGGTTTCCCATGTATGTTACAGGGATTCGCTTCATTAGACAAGAGGCTCCTCCACAAATCTTTCCTGAATCATCTCATCTCTATTTCTGGCTTCTGCCTGAGATGGCTGAGGAAATCGGCAAGTCACAAGTTGAGTCCCTTCAAAAAGCCCTCTATGTGACTCAATACCTTGTGCCCTTTTGGTCTTTCTGAGGCACTAGTAAGGTGTTTTCCAGCCATACCCTCAGCCTTCTCTCCAGAGCATGCTTTGCTGACAGTGAATCTACTAATTTTAGCATCATTTGCAATCCAAATAGGCTGAGAATGTCTCAAATCTTCAAGTCCTGGTTCCTTTTTGTTTAATAGTTCTTCCCTGAATCTCTTTCTTTCCTCTTACATTTTACTTTAAGCAGCAAAAAGAAGCCAGGCTACAGTTTCAACACTTCTTGGAAATCTTCTCACTAAAATATAGAAATTCATCATTTGCAAGTCCTGCTTTCCACATAATTGCAGGACGGCGTTCAGCTAGGCTTCCTTACACTATATAATAAGTATCCCCCGTCCTCTACTTCCCAAAAACGTTTTTATTTCCTTCTGAGCCTTCATTGGCAGAATCTTTAGTATTCATATTTCTATCGTCAGAGAGTTTTTGATGATTTAGATACTCTCTAAGAGGATGCAGGCTTTCTCCATCATGCTCCACTATTCCTTCTGGGCCTTCACCGGCAACAGCTCTAACATCCACATTTCTTTTCTTTTGAGGCAGAGTCTCACTCTGTCACCCAGGCTGGAGTGCAGCAGCACAATCTTGGCTATTACAACCTCTGCCTCCCAGGCTTAAGTGATCCTCCCACCTCAGTCTCCCAAGTAGCTGGGAACCACAGACATGTGCCATCATATCTGGCTAATTTTTGTATTTTTTGTAGAGATGGCATTTTGTCATGTTGCCCAGGCTGGCTTCCAACTCCTGGGCTCAAGTGATCCACTTTTTTCAGCCTCCCAGAGTGCTGAACATCTACATATGTATCAACAGTCTGTTTAAGGCAATCCAGGCCTTTTCTATCATGTGCCTCAAAATTCTTACAGAGTCTACCTATCACCCAATTCCAAAGTCAGTTGCACATGTGTAGGTATTTGTTACAGTGGCACCCCACTCTTGGTACTAAAATTTGGTAATGGTTTTCTATTGTTGCTATGAAAAATTACCATGTACTTAGTGGCCAAAGACAACACAAATGTTTCCTCTTATAGGTCTGGTGGTCAGAAATCTAAAATCAGCCTTACAGTGCTAAAAGCAAGATGTTGATAGAACTGACTCCTTCTGGAGGCTCCAGGGAAGAACCCATTCCTTGCTCTTTCCAGGTTCTAGGGGCTGCTTTGGCATTCACTGGCTCATACCTGCATCACTACATTTTTTCCGTCTGTCTTCACATTGTCTCCTACCCTAACTTTGTAACCTCCCACATCCCTTTTATAAGGTCATTTATGGTTACATTAGGACCACTCAGATAATCCAGATAATCTCCCCATCTCAAGGCCCTTAAACTGATCATATTTGCAAGTCATTGTATGCCATATAAGGTAACACTCACGGGTTCCACATGGATATCTTTTGGAGACCATCATTCAGCTTACCACAAAAAATATATATATCAGGTTATGAATTGGTTACTAGGGTTAAGTCTGGGATTGGGGAGGGAGTAAGGAAGTGGAAGGTAAGGAAGAGAGAAAGTGAGGAAAGAGAGTGTGAGGGAGGAATAAAGAAAAAAACCCTTTATTACAAGAAAAAAAATGGCCATATTTAATCCAGCACATGTGACATGAGCCCATTCATTTAAAATTCCATTTATATAAAATTAGATACATGTGTGTGAGTTAACACACAAAGAAATGAATGAAAGAATTGTCACCAAATATAAATGGCTAATAGGATAATGGGGTAATTTTTATTGACTTCCTTCTATTTTTATGTAAAAGCTTGAATTTTTTTACAATCAGCACGTATTATTTACATAATTTTAAAATAATAAAACTATTTTATGTGACAGTTTTAAAAAATTAAAAAGAAAAAAGATTAGATTCTCAATTCCAGACTTTGGTGAGAGAGGATCTGATTAGCCCATCTTGGATCAGGTGATCACCCTTGATCCAATCAGCCTGGGAGGCAGGGTCACATGACACCAACATGGCTCCCAAGGGCTTTCTCCATTAGGGGATGAGGGAATGTGAGGTTCTCAGTGAAGAAGGGTGTAGACCTGGCACAAGCCTAAAAAATACTGACTACTCCATGTTGGGGATTTTGTTACAGAAGAACTATATGTGAGCCATGATCAAAGTGTTATAATCTTGAATTTGCTATTTTAATTTCTGATGTACTCTGAGTCAAGAGCAGCCATCTTGATGGAAAGCTCAGCTGTAATTCTCAGCCTTTCCTGGGCATGGATGTGATTTCAGGCATTCTTCCTTGGTGAAAAGCTATAGCTAAGATGATCAATGGTTTCTGCTGAGACAGTGATGGAGCTGGCCCCTGAGCCAGGTTCCTAGGGAGGGGTAACTTATAGACCAGAGTTCTGGCCCTGACTGGGCTTCCCAGGGCTTCCCAGTCTCCCTTCTGTGGCAGATCAGTGAGCTGAAGTTCCAGAAGACCTTGTTTCCAGCCCTGCTTCACGTTTTACCAACTGTG
This sequence comes from Sapajus apella, assembly GCF_009761245.1. NCBI lineage: Eukaryota > Metazoa > Chordata > Mammalia > Primates > Cebidae > Sapajus > Sapajus apella. The sequence goes on from NW_022436942.1 coordinate 71,852,362, forward strand.
TGACCTTGACCAACTCATTTAACCTCTCTCAGCCTCAGTTTCTTCATCTGTAGAGTGGGGATAATAATGTCCACTTCTTGGAGGCACCCAGAGGACTCCTGGAGATGATACACATAAAGCACTTAGGACAGAGAAAATGCCTGATAATGTTTTATCTTCATGATCATCATCATCATCATCATCATCACTATTAACAGCCACAATGTGCTCAGATTCCAGAAAAGTCACACATGAGCATCCAGGGTCCAGATGCAAACAAGGCCCTCAGAAAGAGATGCCAGGAGCCAGGAGCAATATCTGCCCCACTGGCTGTGTGAGGATTGAGGAATGGATGCATACACATATGTGTGAAGAGCTCAGAACAGATTCTGGAACAAAGCACACCCCCAATAAATGCTAGCTGTAGTGCACACCTGTAAAGAGAGAGGGGAGCAAGGGAAGGAGGGAGGAGGAGGGGAGAACAAGTCAGAAGGTAACATCCACACCCAGAGAAAAAAACAGAGAGGAAGAGAGAGAGGGAGGGAAGGACAGACAGAAAGAGAGGGAGAGAGAAGGGGAAGGGAAAAGAGGACGAGAAGGAGGAATGAAGGGAGGAGAAGAAAAGGGACAAGAGAAAAAAACGAAAACCAAACAGAGAGACAAGGAGACATTGGCAGAGACAGGGAAAGAGAGAACGTGAAAGTGACGGTATGTATCCAGGGGTCTCTTGTCCTCTCCCAGATCACCACCCAAGCTGTTCCCACTGCCACCCTTTTATCCACCTTCCCCAGCCTTCCTCTGAAAATCCACACCTTCTGCCCATCCATGCCAGGTTGCACATTGCTGCCCATCCTGTTCCTGACCCACAGGCCTGCTGATGGGGCTGTGGTGGGGGCCAGCTGTCTCTGCAGTCGTCTGTCTTGGACTCATCTAGATCCTATCAGCTGTAAGTACCACCGACCGCACTGACCTATCTCCTGCCCCCTCTGGCCTCCAACCTGGCTCCCCTGTTGGTCCATCAGAACAATAAACGTCCTGCTGCCACCTTCTATCTGCCCACCACCCCTCCTGCCTGGGTCCAGGACAGGCAGGGCCACAGAAGAAGATTTGTACAATAAGACCCTATCCCTATGCAAGTCATCCCCCACCCATCTGCAGAGGGGGTAACTAGGGGCAGGGAGCTCTGGAGGGCACCTGCCAGGGGCCTCACTGTGGTCCTCATTCCAGGGCAGCAGCAGCGCTGATGGACGAGGAGGCCAACTCTCCTCGCACTGTCTGCCTGCACTCCACTCAATGCTTCTCGGAGTGGCTCTATTTGTATTGGGTGACATATAGGTCTATCTGGGCACCATTGGAGCCGATCCTGCTGCCACCTCCCCCTCCTCACCCCGGCCCCTCCGTCAAAAGGGAGGCAGTGAATTCAGCCAACGCGCTTCAGTGGCCTTCTGCCTTCTGGTGCCCAGGGCAGTGAGCATGGCTGTGGTAGTCATGAGTGGAGGATGCCTTCGGGTTCTAGCTTCTCCCAGCCTCTGGGCCATGTCACATGCAAGAGGGCATGTAGAAGATGGGTCAGTTCAAGAAACATGTGCACCTACTATGTGCCAGGAACTGTGCAATACATGCGGGATCCAAGGATCCGTTAGACATGTTCCACGCCTTTGGGGAGTCTGGAGTTAGGCCGGGAATGTGTCCAAAACCGAATAAGGATGAAGGAGGCACCACAATGAGTGTCCCTTTGTGTGCCACTGTCACTTGCTTATCCTTCAAATATTCAGAATGAAATGGTGACAACAATGTCTGCGCTTGGTCACTGAGAGGCTGGGAGGATGAAACATGGAGAATGCTCAGCACGGTGCCTGGTACCCAACAGGCCTTCAGTGAACGAGAGGCGGCTGGGATGAGGCTCCCTGGGTGCAAATTCCAGCTCAACCTTGAGCAAGCCCTTATTGTCTTTTTACTTCTGTTTCCTCGCCTGTGAAATGGGGAGACTCAGTAATTCCCTCATCAGGTTACTGTGAGGGTGAAATGAATCAACGTGCACACAAAGCTCTTAGGCTATCTGGCACTTTGAATCTTGCGGAAGTGGAAGCTGTTTTTATTGTTAGAGCAGTCCCCCCTGACCTGAGGGGGGTACATTTAAAAACTTTCAGTGGATGCTCAAACCATGGATAGTAATACACAGATGGTCCCCAACATATGATGGTTAGATGACAATTTTCTGACTTTACAATGGTGTGAGAGCGATATGCATTCAGCAGAAACCATACTTACAGTGCCCATACAACTATTCAATTTTTACTTTAAGTACAGTATTCAATATATAATAAGAAGCTGGGCACAGTGGTTCATGCCTGTAATCCCAGCACTTTGGGAGGCCAAGGTGCAAGGATCACTTGAGGCCAGGAGTTCGAGACCAGCCTGGGAAACATAGTAAGACCTCGTCTCTACAAAAATAAAAATTAAAAAATTAGCCAAGTGTGGTGGCATGCGATTGTAGTCCTAGCTACTCAGGAGGCTGAGGTGGGAAGATGGTCTGAGCCCGGGGTTCAAGGCTGCAGTGAGCCATGATCATGCCACTGCACTCCAGCCTGAGAAACAGAGAAGCCTGTCTCAAAAAAAAATAAATAAATAAGAAATAAGATATTCGATGCTTTGTTATAAAATAGGTTTTGTGTTAGATGATTTTTTTTTCCAACTGTAGGCTAGCGTCAGTGTTTTGAGGATGATCAAGTTATGCTAGGGTAAGCTATGACGTTTGCTAGGTTAGAGGTTTTAAATGCATTTCAACTTAAAGATATTTTTAACTTAATGGGGGTTTATCAGGACATAACGCCACTGTAAGTTGAGGAACATCTGTACTGTATTTCCCTATCTACACACACCTATGGTAAGGCTTAATTTATAAATGAAGCACAGTAAGAGACTAATAACAATAAGAAATAAAATAGAACAATTGTAGTAACATACTTCAATAAAAGATATGTGAATGCGATCTCTCTCTTTGTCAAAATATCTTAGTGTACCATGCCGCACCATGGGTAAAGGGGGCCGGTGAACATAGTAGCTACTGGTGTTACTTTCCTCAATGCAGCAGTTCTTTGGGAGCTTGAGGTTTTACCTGCTAAATGGGGTTAATAGCAGTATTTACCTAATAGGTGAGGATGAAAAGAGGTAATGTAGGGAGATAATGTCTATTCAGGGCAACTTGAATCTAGGTTCCTGGGTAAAAACACTATTTTATAAAAGAGATATAATGTACTGTATGTAAAATGCTGTCTTAGTCCACTTTCTGTTGCTATAGCAGAATATCACAGACTGGGTAATTCACAAGGAAAAGACATGCGTTTCTCACAGTTCGTGAGGCTGGGAAGTCCAATATCAAGGTGCCAGCATCTGGTGAGGGGCTTCTTGCTGTGTCATCCCAGGATTAAAGGCAGAAGCGCAAGCTAACAGGAGAGACAGACAGCAAGAGAAACGGGGGGCCCACTACTGCCATCACAGTATTAATTCATTCACAAGGGCAGAGTTCTCATGACCTGATCATCTCGTGAAGTTCTCACCTTGCAACATTGTTGCAATGGCAATTAAATTTTAGCAGGAGCTTTGGCGGGGACATTCAGACAACAGCAAATGCCTATCTCAGGCGTGGTGCTTAGCGGGTACACAGTATACTCTTAGTGATGATTATCTGTTCACCCAAACTTGTGTTGGAATAGAGGAGGTTCCTAGTGACATGTGTGGTAGCCAATATGTATCATAGTTACTGTAACCACATAAAACAAAGGCATATGTGTCTGGGCAGCTAGGATGGACAATTCTAGCCTCATCTACACCTACGCTTCAGGCAGAGGAGGCATCCTGGCACCCCCCTGCCATTCTGCTGGCAGGCTTTTCCTCCCTGTATTCATTTCCCAGGGCCGCCATAAGGAAATGTTTAAGCCACACTATGTGGCTTAAAATAACAGATGTGGCCAGGCGCGGTGGCTCACGCCTGTAGTCCCAGCACTTTGAAAGGCCGAGGCAGGCAGATCACGAGGTCAAGAGATCGAGACCATCCTGGCCAATATGGTGAAACCCCGTCTCTACTAAAAAAATACAAAAATTAGCTGGGTGTGGTGGCGTGTGCCTGTAGTCCCAGCTGCTCGGGAGGCTGAGGCAGGAGAATTGCTTGCATCCAGGAGGCAGAGGTTGCAGTGAGCCGAGATCGCGCCACTGCACTACAGCCTGGCGCCTGGCGACAGAGTGAGACTCTGTCAAAAAAACCAAAACAAAACAAAACCAGACATTTATCATTTCACAGTTCTGAAGGCCACAAGTCCAAAATCAAGATGTTGGCAGAGTTGATTCCTTCTGGAGGCTTCAGTAGAGAATCATTCTCTGCTGCCTCTCTTCCATCTCTTTTCTCATTTCTTTTTTCATTTCTCTTGTTTCTATATGCATTAAGACTCAATCTAGCTTGTGGCAAAGGGTATTTATGAACTCAAGTAGCTGCAAAGTCCGGAGGAAAGTGGGGTTTCAGGTGCAGCTGGACCCAGGGGCTCAAATGATATTTTCAGGCACCTGCTTTTCCACCATCTCTTCACTCTGCTCTTCTCTTACTTGCTTCATTATCAGGGCTCTCCTATCATGGATGCACATATTATCCATAGCCCAGCAGAAAAATAGTGGTCCTTTCTGAATAGTTCCAGGCAAAGCCCTGCATGTCACTCTCTTGGTCTGGCTTGAGTCACAGGTCCAGAGTTGAACCAATCACCGTGCAGCTGATTGTCAGGCTTGGGACCTGCACTCACTCATGACCAGGGGAAGGAGGTAGTGCCTTCAAAGGGAAATTGGGTTCAAGTTTCTAGACAAAGGCGGAAGGTATGATGAGCTTGCCAAAATACTGACTATTCCTTCCACTCCTTCCTTTCCTCTGATTCTACCACACATGCTGAGCTAGAATGATGTGTGCAGAAAGCCTGAGTCCTGGGTGCTCTCCAAGAGCACAGGCTAAGTGGTGGGTCGGGTGAGAAGAGACAAGCGTTTGAAAGGTGAGATGCCAGGGCAGGAGAAGACCACTCAGCACCAAGAGCTTCTTCTCAGGGAACAAAAATGTCGAGACTTGAGGCCGTCAGATCCACTGCCTTAGTGGTATAAATGGAGAAACTGAGACCAAGGAGGTGAAGAGGCTTGCTTAGAGTACCCTGTGAGTCAGTGGCAGAGCAAGAAGCAAAACATTCATCTCACGTTCCTGGGCTGGTCTTCATGCCCCTACACACTTGCATGGTCAGATGGGTGGTTATTCTGTGGGATGTAGCTACCTGCTTGAAGGAGACTCTGGAGATGGTGCCCAAGAAGAGGTGTCATTTTGGATGGGCACTGAAGGATGAGTAGGCGTTTGCCAGGGAAGGAGGACTAGAACCCATACATCCAAATCCATACATCCTTCCCTTCTCCCTCCTTCTCTTCCTTCCTTTCTCTCTTTCTCTCTTTCATTTCATCCTCCCTCTGGCCCTCCCTTTGAAATAACTTGGGAGGGAGTGATCTTGGCTAGCACCTGGGAAGAGAGGGAAGAAGTTGTTGCCACATCCAGGATTGGACCCATGAGAGCCTGAAGTGGAGGGGTAGCGGTAAGACCAGAAGTCATAGCGTGCAAAAGCTTCCCAAGAAATGCAGGTGTCCAATCATGGAGTGTGCTGCTTCCCAGGAACAAAAACAAAGCAAAACAACATCAAAACCAGGAACTGCACCTCCCTTGCCCAGGGTGGCCGCTAAAATAATTTATCTGATTGTGGTAAACATTTTGCAGTGTATTCATATATCAAATCATCACATAGGACATCTTGAATTTGTGACATTTTAACTTTTCAATTATACCTCAATGAAGCTGGGAAAATAAGTAAATAAAATAATGGAAGAAAAAAAATCCAATTCACCAGTGAGTTCAGGCACAGTTCCCTGGGGATAGCAAAGCTTGTGGGTTACAAAAGCTAGAGGAACAAAAAGGGAGACCCCGGAGCTGGGGAAAACCATTTAAAGCTACATGGCAGCCTCTACTTCCCCTCTGTCCAACCCCATATAATTTATAATCCCAGTCTCCCTGGCAATTTGCCCAGATCTCCCTCCATGGGGAGGGGTAGTTAGAGCTGGTTATGTGACCATGGGGTCACATGGCCCAGAGCTGGGTAGAAGCAGTCCAGGTCCTCAAAGCGCTCCGTGTACTTTTCTCTGTGGGGCTGATTTGTCGCCCCTCTGTTCCAGCTTGGTCTGCTTGGAGGGGCACCTGGTGCGGTGAGGTCTGCCTCTGCACTTCCCAGCTGGGTCATCTTCTTCTGTGCTAGAGGGGAATGACTGGGAGAGGAAACTGGGGCGTAGGCTTTGTGGCCTTGGACAAGTCCTTTATCCTAAAAATGGAGGCTCCTAAGTGAGCCTTAGTCCTCTCCTAAGTGAGCCTCAGTGAATTATCTCCTAAGTATGCCTTAGTCATTTCCTAAGTGAGCTTCACCATGGCTTTCGTCTGCTGCAAACTCCAGGAGCTGCCCCTCTCAGGGACAGTGTCAGCTGAAGTCCTCATGGAAGCGGGGAATCTCTCCACCCTCATGCCCTCACCTCCTGCACCTCTGGGGGTTCCTTCCCCACACCAAGCTCATTCCCTCCCCACTTTAGGCTTCTGCATTTGCTGTTTCCTCTGCCTGGCACACCGTTCCCCCAGCTCCTCCAGTGGCTAATTTCTTCTCATCTTTGAAGTCTCATTTTAAATGTTGCTGTGTCTTGTCACCCAGTTACTGCCTACCCTCACCCCAGTTCCCATCACTGCCTCATCACCCCATTTCTCCGTCTTCATCACACTCGCCCTATCTGAAACTATTTGTTCATCTATCTGTCTATTGCCCTTCTCCTTTCTAGAATGTAAACTCTGTGATGTGTGTCCTATCTTACTTGTCTTATTCACAGCTGAATCTCCATTCTGGATAACCGTGTTCAACGCAGTAAGTACTCAACAAAGTTCATGAATGACCGATTGCCTCATTTTGTAGATGAGACAGCTGAGGTTCAGGGAGAGTAAACGATTAGCTTAAAGTCCACCACAAACCATCTGCAGACTCTGAAGTCCTTACTCCTTCCTTTAGGTTACGCGTTTCCCCTCATCTGTAATATGGGGACAATTACGACTCCTGACTCTTTCTAATGAGAAAGTTACAGAACCTAGAGTTATCCCTTCCTCTATGTGGGAACTCAAATCAGAATAACACAAGCCCAGGTTCCTTCTCCCTCTTCAGGTGGGAAGCCTTTCAAACTCACCGCCAGCAGTGCCCAGAGAAGGAAACCATAAAATCCTTGACAGAATGGTTTATTGCACCCATGCAAACATGGTCCCAGGCTAAATCAAGTTTCTCCCAAATCATAAAACCCTAGAATGGCAGCACTGGCAGAGAACTGGGAGACCGTTTAGCCTGGAGGCTCCCAGACCTCAATGAGCAAGGGCGTTACTTGGGGAACAATTTGGAAACTCAGATTTCTAGGCTCTACCCTGAGCATCTGTGTTAGTTGGAAGGGCAAAGGGCTTGCTGGGCTCTAACACCTGGGAAAAACAAAGAGAGGAAGCAGGATGGGGCGTGGGATGGGGTCAGACCACAGATGTGCCGATACGACAAGTTTCTGCCAGCCCAGTGGGGAACTGCAGATCAAAGGAGGTTAGAGGAGTCCTGAGTTGGATGGAAGTGACCATGGCCCTGGTGCCACCACCATGGTCACTGGCCAGGTGCCATCCTAAGGAGAACGTGCCCTCAACTCCCAGGACCTTGCTCAGCCACTGGCCAGGAGCAGCCCAGAAAAAGCATGACCTTGAAGGAAGCAAACACAGATGAGCTGGAAGTTAGCCACAGACCACAACCCTGCAGCTGGGCAAGGAGGCTTTTCTTGAAGGGAAGGCAGCTCATCTCCATGCTACTGCACTGCTCAAATCTGTGCCCCTGGAGGGACCTGAGATTTGGTATTTTACTAAGTTCTCTGAGTGCCTCAGACTCCTACACGACTCCCTTTCCAGTGCTGTTTCCTCTGCCCAGGCTTCTCCAGGCCAGCACAGTCAAGCCGACCATCTCTCCCATTTCTGGTAGCCACCTTTCAGGAGAGATGGAATGAAGCAGGTGGCCCAGGCTGCAGGATCTGAGAGAGATGGTTTAGGGCCTTGTTCTCAACTAAGGATAATTGTTTCCCCAGGAGACATTTGGCAATGTCTGGAGACAGTCTGGTCATCACAACTGGGGCAGGAGGTGCTAGTGGCCTTTAGTGGGGAGAGGCCAAAGATGCTGCTACCATCCTGCAATGCATAGGACAGTCCCCACCCCAAACAGTGATCTGGACCAAAATGTCAATAGAGCTGTGGTTGGTGAATCCTGGTCCACGACCCTCCTGAAATCAGGGGTGGTATCTGGTGAGTACAAGGTGCATTTTTCTGATTTTGGCTTTCCCAGTTTGGGCTGTGACCCAGACTAGGTTAGGACCTTCTGTCCTCTGGGCTCTGACTTGCCGGAGCCATCTGTGCCCAAACCTGCCATCCTCGTGTTCCCTGCAGGCCTTTGCACTTGCTGTTCCCCCTGCCAGAACAGTCTCTCCTACCCACCCCCAGCCTTCTTCATCACCTGATGCCTTTATTCATCACTTACTCTGTGCCAGGGACTGTGCTCAGTACTTGCCTGGTTTTTCTCATTTAGTCCTCACAAGACAAGTGCCATCCTCTGAAGGTAGTGTGATTGTTGCCTCCCATTTAGAGATGAGGGAACAGCGACATAAAAGGGTTAAGTGGCTTGCCCAAGGCCACAGTCAGGGAATGATAAAGCTGGAAGGCTGTTTAGTCTGGAGGCTCCGAGCTCAGATTTCTAGGCTCTACCCTGAGAATCTGTGTTAGTTGGAAGTGCAAAGGGCTTGCTGGGTTCTAACACCTGGGAAAAACAAAGGGGAGGAAGCAGGATGGGGCATGGTACCCCATCACACAGGAGATCACACAGCATCACTTCTTCCATATTCTTGGTTATAAATGAGTCACAAGCCCACCCAATGGAGGCAGGCTGCAGAGCCCAGAATCCTAACCACTGCACCATCCTACCTCTTCAACAGCTGCCTTCCCACCCTGTCATTGTCTGTGCACTGGTCCGCAGCCTCCTGCAGGCTCTGGGCTTGGTATGGGCAGGGACTTTGTGCCCAGCATGGCTCCTTTTACAGAAGCGGCCCTCTGGAAATATTTGGTAAGTTGAACTCACAGCATTCTGGTCTCCATTCTTGAAGCTCAATGGCTACACTCATGTCAGCATCTGAAGGCAAAGAGCTTGTGATCCACCGTTGAGTTAGAATTGAGCATTCGAGTTCCTGGTTCTCATTGGAGGGCGATGGAAGAAGTGTCACTTGAGGAAGATCTTTAGATTTGGTGGAAGCCATAGACACTTGTGTTCATGACTGTGATTCCATGTCTCTTCTGTGAATGGTCACAGGATAGAGCTTACTTTCGAGGACACTGTGCCTAGGGAAACACAGGGCACCTTCCTCACCTTGGTGTTTTTAGTGCTGGGTGTGGTGCCTGCCGAAGAGTGGTGCATTCGCTTCTGAGGGCAGCTGTAATAAATTACTACAAACCATGTGGCTTAAAACAGCAGAATTTTATTCTCCCATGGTTCTGGAGGCCAGAAGTCCCAAATCAAGGTGTCAGCAGGGCTGTGACCCCTCTAAAGTCTCCGGGGGAGGGTGTTTCCTTGCCTCTTTCAGCTCCTGGTGGCTCCAGCCATTCCTTGGCTTGTTGCTCGGTCACTCCAGTCTCTGCCTTCATCTTTATATGGGTCTGCACGTGGTTTTCTTCCTGGTGTTGAGTGTCTTCTCCTTTTCTGTATCTTATAAGGACACTTATAAGATACAGAAGCTCATCTTGAGATCTTTAACTACATTTGCAAAGACTCTGTTTTCAAATAAAGTCAGATTCACAGGCATCAGATGTTAAGAACTGGACATATCTTTTTGATGCCACTATTCAACCCATGATAGTGATGTAGTTACAAAAACAATAGTTTCTCCCCTCCCACATGGTGGGACCCCTGCTCCGGGACTTACCCTCTGGAATCCCCTTCACAATCTTCATGGAAGCCTTTCTCTTCTTCTCCTTTCCTTCTCTTTCTCTACCTAAATAAAATCACCTTTCTGCAAAAACAAAAACAAAACAATAGTTTCGGTATCAGTGATGCTGATATCCATGGTTAATTCTTCAATTCCAATCCTGAGTCCTTTCCGTGTGCCTTGGTCTTATTAGAGACTTTACCTGCAGCATCTCCTTTGATACTGACACCAACCCTCACTCCTTCCCAATTCACAGACAAAGAAGCTGAGACTCAGAGACGTGATGTGACTCTTTCAAGGTCTTCAATTTCCAAAGCTGGCTGTGCATCTGAATCACCTGGGGTGGGAGAGCTTGTCTTTGTTTTTTGACAGAATCTCCCTCTGTTGCCAGACTGGAGTGCAGTGGCACAATCTCGGCTCACTGCAACTTCTGCCTCCGAGGTTCAAGTGATTCTCCTGCTTCAGGTCCCCAACTAGCTGGGACTACAGGTGTGTGCCACGAGGTCCAGCTATTTTTTGTATTTTTAGTAGATACAGGGTTTCATCATATTGGCCAGGATGGTCTCGATCTCCTGACCTCTGGATCTACCCACCTTGGACTCCTAAAGTGCTGGGACTACAGGCATGAGCCACTGCACCCAGCCATGTTTTTGTTTTTTTTTTTTTAAGGTATAAGAATGCAGATTCTTATACCTTATCCACAGAAGAATCTGACTTATGAAGATTTCAGATTCTAGGATGAATTTTAAAATCCTCATTTTTATCAAGTTCTTGGAGGAAATTTCCTCCTAGTTAGGTTTTGGAATGTGTCCTGGTTACTATTGCTGTGTAACAAATTACCCTGGTTCTTAATGGCTTAAAACACTTGTTTTATTTTGTTCTGGGTTTTGTGGGCCAGGAACGTGGGAAAGGCTCAGCTGGGTGATTCTCGCCTGAGGCTCTCTCATGAGGTCTCAGTCACACGTTGGTTGGGGCTGCAGTCAGTTGAAGGCTCAGCTGGGCTGGATGTCTGAGATGGCTTATTTCTGATTGGCTCACTTCTGGTGACTGGCAGGTGATGCTGGTTCTCTGTCAACAGGGGCTTCTCTATGTGGCTTCTTCAGCACGGTGGGCTTAGGGGTGATGGACTTCTCAGAGAGAGGCTCACAGGTTCCAGGCATGAGGAGATCACACAGCATCACTTCTTCTGTGTTCTTGGTTATAAATGAGTCACAAGACCACCCATATTCAAATGGAGAGAGGAGAAGGACACAGACCTCACCTCTCAGTAAGAGGCTGAGTCTATGTTCATTAAAAAAAAAAAAAAAAAGACTATGACAGAGTGGCTACACACTAGTTAGCAGTACCTTCCTCTTTTCTTTTGGCTGAATGTTCATTGAAGTAGGTTATTTTAAGATGAACATTATCCTGGGAAATGGAGGTCAAGACAGGCTGGAAGACCTCACTCCCATCCTACCCCATCCACCAGGTTCCCACCCCAACCAGATTGGAGAAATGTTTAGTCACCAGGTAGGGAAATAAAAAAGAAAATGGGAACTTCTGTGCCAGCGCTGAGACTTTCTCTCCCTCAATCCCATCCATGCCATCTCCTGTGGTCTAATGTTTGTGTCCCCCCAAAATTCCTAGTCCTTAATGTGATGGTATTAGGAGGCGGGGCCTTTGGGAGGTGGTTAGGTCATGAGGGTGGAGCCCTCATGAATGAGATTAGTGCAGTTATAAAAGAGACCCCAGGAAAATCCCTTACCCCTCCCACCATGTGAGGATACAGCTAGAAGGTGCCAACTATGAACCAGACACCTGATCTGCTGCCATCTTGATCTTGGACTTCCCATCCTCCAAAACTAAGAGCAATAAATTTCTCTGGTTTATAAGCTACCCAGCCTATGATATTTTTGCTACAGCAGCCCACATGGACTAAGACACAATCCCTCGCATGGGAGAGGGGAGAAGAGAAGATCTCTGTGTTTCAGTATGAACCAATTCTAAAGGCAGCCACAGCCTTCTGGCTCCCCAAAACAAAAGTGGTTCAGGGGTCATCTGTCCCTTGCCTTCCCTTGACAAATGCTTCTCCCTCTATCTTTGTGGGTGATTGGCTCCCCTTCTCTTTGCCTCAGTTTCCCCTCTATACACTGAAGAATTTGGGCTGGAACACAGGTTGCAAATTTGCTAACAGGCAGATTTCATTTATCCCTTTTAGTGCTTTTTTTTTTTTTTTTTTTTAAGACGGAGTTTTGCTCTTGTTACCCAGGCTGGAGTGCAATGGCGCGATCTCAGCTCACCGCAACCTCCGCCTCCTGGGTTCAGGCAATTCTCCTGCCTCAGCCTCCTGAGTAGCTGGGACTACAGGCACGCGCCACCATGCCCAGCTGATTTTTTGTATTTTTAGTAGAGACGGGGTTTCACCATGTTGACCAGGATGGTCTTGATCTCTTGACCTCATGATCCACCCGCCTTGGCCTCCCAAAGTGCTGGGATTACAGGTGTGAGCCACCGCGCCCGGCCCCTTTTAGTGCTTTTAATCTGAATGTGCTGTCATTTTCAAAAATCAGAAAATTTCACCTTTAAGCAAAATCTGGTTTAAGCAAAATCAGCACATCTGGCCTTTCTGAGCCCCTCGTCCTGCATGGCAAAGACTGAATAGTGGCCACCCCCATACAGGGGCCGGGGCTCACTTGCAGCCCATCCCTCAACCCCTTTCACGTGCCTTCCACTTGCCCCACCCCTGCAGGCGCTGGAAGCTGCAAGCCATTGTGTACATTGTACCTTGTGAGTTAGATAGTGTGATGCCCATTTTGCAGATGAAGAAACTGAGGCATAGAGAGTTTAAGCAACTTTCCTGAGGCCAAATGCACAGGCGATTGCAGGGCCCAGATTCAGGATTCCTTCTCCCTTTTCTCCACAGGGACTGCCGCCTCTGAGTGGTCAGTACTGCCCCACAGAGAGAGGCCGACCTGGTTTATTTCCCAGAGACGCACTGGAGCGACACTACTCCCTGCTTGTCTCTTCAAGGGGCTGGGCTGTTTCAGGGCCAATCTCCTCGTCATCTTCACCTGCAGGCCATTTCTTCTACATGCTGGGAGAAGCCTCTTTCAGAGAAGATTCAAGAGACAGAGCAGATCCTGCTTATTGAGCAGCGGGCGGCAATGGAAGAATGAATGTGCAGAGGACGTGGGGGAGGGGACACTGAAAGGAGAGCCCGTGAGGGCACCCAGTGACTCCATGGAGCTGGCCGCCCTCTCTCCTGTTGGTGCCTCAACCCACAGGAAATCCAGGTAAGAGCTATCTGTGCCATGAGGGCCCACTTGGCTCTCAGCCTCTATCAGGCTCCTCCTGTGCCCAGTGTCCCCAGAGATCAAGGGGTCCAGGGTTACTGCCATATATTCACTCATTTGCTCATTCATTTGTCAGCACAAAGTGTATTTACTGAGCAACTACTGTGTGCCAATGCCAGACACTGCCTTAGCACTGGGAACATAGCTGAGAATAGGTAGAAAGAGAATTCCTGCCCTGGTGGAGGTTATAGTCTGTTGGAGGTGGCAGACAGTAAACAAATACATCGACACATAGCATCATATCTAGAAGGATGCACTACGGAGGAAGAGCAAAACAGAATAAAAGACCAGACAAGAATGATAAGGGGCGCTATTTTAGATATTAAAAAAAAAAAAAAAAAAAAGGAGAGGAGGGGAGAGGAGAGGGGAGGGGAGGAACGAAAAGGAAAAAACCCACCTCCCTGCAAAGGGACATCTGTAGAGACAGGGGTCTTGCTCTGTTGCCCAGGCTGGTCTTGAACTCCTGGCCTCAAGGTGATCGTTCCACCTTAGCCTTCCAAAGTGCTGGGATTAAAGGCATGAGCTGTCATGCCTGGCTGGGGCAAAGGGACATTTGAGAAGCCATTGGCATGAACTAAAGGAGTGAGCCATATGGCTATCCAGAGGTGGAATGTTCCAGGCCAGGGACAGCCAGGTTGGAGTCCCTTGGTGGGTGGGTACCTGGAGCACCCAGGCTGGGATGGTAGGGATCAGGGGAGATCAGAGAAGCCACAGGCAGGATCTTGTAGGTGCTTGGTTTTAGCCTGAGTGAGATGGGAGCCGTGGAAGGAGTGATCGGATCTGACTTAGGTTGTCAAAGGCTCACCCTGGTCACCAAGTGGGAAATGCTGGGGGCAGTAAGGCCAGAATGGAAGCAGGGGGACCAGGGAGGAGGCTCTGGTGTCATCCAGGGAAGCAGTGGGGGCTTGGACTCATGTGGGGGTAGCGGTGGTAGGGCAAAGAGGTCAGGCTCACAGGGAGAGTGACAGGCTTGGGCACCTCCACCCCAGCCAGCTGTCCGTCCTCCCTTTTCCCAGATTCCTGGATGGGTGAGGGAAGGGCTCCCAGCTCCTCCAAATAGATGCCCTGTTGGGAATCCACTCAGCCTCCCTGGAGATGGGGCCTGGGAAGTCAAGTTGGGGTTACCAGCAGAGCTGGTGAGTTCAGTGCTTGGGCAATGCTATCAAGTGAGACCCATGCTTCCCCCAGCCACCCTTTCTAACGCTGGCCAGCCATCTCGAAATGTATGCCTTTTGCTAGAAGGGTCTATTGTGGCTCATGACATGAGGGCCAAGTCCCCACTCTGCCACTTACTAGCTGTTCAACCTTGGGCAAATGGCTGCACCTCTCTGAGCTTTAGTGTTTTCATCTATAAGTTGGAGACCCAAATAGTGCTTATTATCTCAAAGGGTTATTATGAGGATGGAATGAGATAGTGTCACAAAAGCACTTAGCACAGTCCCCGGCACTGGGCCTGTGGTGGATTACAGAAATGGCCATAATACGTAGGAGCTCTTCCTATCAGGAAGTACAGTCTGTTTCCCCAGCCCTTGAACCTGACCTGGCCCTGTGTCTTGCTTTGTATCCTAGAATGCAGGTGAAGTAATGTTGTGCCCATTTCAAGCCTCGGCCTTAAGTGGCCTTGTGGTTTCTGCCCTTGGAACTCAATGCCTACAAGTGAGGAAGCCTGAGCCAGCCTGTTGGATGATGAGAGACCCCTAGTCCTGCAGTCAGCCAGCCAGCCAGCCAGCCACCAGACATGGGAGTGAGGCCTAGATCACTCAGCCAGCGTTCAACCTGCCAGCTGCCTGCAGACTCCTGAGCAAGACCAGTCAAGACCAGCAGAGCCAGCCCACACCAAAAGTCTCACCCAGCCAACTCCAGAAGGAATGTAGCCCTGCCAATGCCTTGATTTTAAGACTTTTTTTTTTTTAAGATATAGAGTCTTAAAAAAAAAAAAACCCTATCAAAACTCAGAACAATGATTTTGTTTATGACTCTGTGAGTTGGCTGGGTGAGTCTTTTGTTGTGGGTCTGACCCTTGGCTATATTGCCAAGGCTGGCCTTGATCTCTTGGACTCAAGTGATCCTCCTGCCTCAGCCTCCCAAGCAGCTGGGACTGCAGGCCTGCACCGCTGTGCCCAGTCTCAGGACTTCTGACCTTCAGAACTGTAAGAGAATAAATGTTTGTTATTGTAAGCCACCAGGATCAGGGTAACTTGTGACAGCAGTAACGAGAGATGAACACAGCATACTGGGTCTCTGTGCCTGCTGCACTTCCCATCCTCTAATTAAAAGCAAGCTGGGAACCCATTTTCCTTGAGACAGGTGACCCTGAAGATCGACAGGTATAAGGAATCAGAGTAAAAACAGCAATCCTAATAATAGTGACTATGAATTCTTGAACCCTTATCAGATGCCAGGCACGTTAGGCTAATGGCTTTGTATCTGTTGTTTCATTTAATCTTCATCTAAGGCATATGAGTAAATGCCATTACCATCTCCATTTCACAGATGGGAAAACCGAGGCTCAGAGAATTTCTGAAACATATCCAAGGCCACACCACTAGAAAGTGGCAGGAGAGAGTCACATCCAGGTCTGTGTGATACCTGACGACCAATGACACTCAAACCTTCCCTGGGCTCAGCTCTTGCAAGAGGGACCCTCTTCTCCCTCCCATCTCTGTTTCGCCTCTTCCCCGGGTGGGGGAAGGGGGCTTCTCATACATTTCTCTTGTTCTCAGCCTCTTTTTCTTTTTCCCCAAGCCTCAACAAAAGGCTCTTTCACTCTTCACATGCCATTTTTTTTCTGGCACAGACAGCCTGGCATTTTTGAGAGGAACTTTATTTTCTTTCAGCTTTCTCTCTGCATTGTAGCGAAGAAAATAGAAATTGCAAAATTATAGACAAGTTCTCAGACTGTAGATTTCTGATCCCAGGAATTCCCTGCAGCCGGGACCGGTTGGCACTGAGGACTGGCACAACGCCTGGCTTCCCCTCCTCCCAGCTCCAGGTCTCCACCTGCTGGGCGGCATCTTGTCTCCCAACCTTGCGAGAGATTCACCTAAAATTCACAGTACACGATGGTCTCCCTTGTAGAGGACCTGTGCTTTGTACTTGGCTCCTGGTTATGTGAGAAGCACTCCAGCTGTTTAGGGGAACCGCAGCTTGCTCGCTCTCAGGCCAGGTGGCCTTGATGTAGCTGACTCCACCCCCGGCTCATGGGAGAGACAGGTGACCCAAGGCCAGCGACAATGCCGCATCCCCTCTCCCTTGGCTACATTGCAGAGGCTGGCCTCAAACTCCTGGACTCTAGTGATCCTCCTACCTCAGCCTCCCAAGTGGCTGGTACTACAGTATACACCACTGTGCCCAGTCTCAGGACTTCTGACCTTCAGAACTGTAAGAGAGTAAATATCTGTTTTTTGTAAGCCACCAGGTTCTTGGTAATTTGTGACAGCAGTAACGAGAGATGAACACAGCATATTGGTCCAGGCACAGACACATGCCCCAAGATGAGCCAGTCAGAGCTGAGGAACAAGGATGCCTGTCTGTGCCTTTCCTGGCACTGTCAGGGAAAAGTCACTCTCATTTTGGCTGTGGTCATTGGCTGGGCAGCTGGCAACCATCGTTGCCAATGTATGGAAAGGGGGTGCCTGAGGCTGAAGCCGACACAGAGGAAAGAGCAAGTCAGGTTTCAAAAGAGACAAACTCTTGAAGCCATTGTTTGAGGACCTGGATCCAGCTGTGCCTGAAGTCCTAGATATAATCATGAACTCTTCAGTTAATGAGAAAATAGTTTTTTGCTTAAGCCACTTTGTGCCAGGTGTCTATCACACCCAACTTGACCAATGTAACAGCCAACATTTACAGAGAACTGTTTATTTTATGTTTTTGAGACAGTCTTACTCCATCACCCAGACTGGAGTGCAGTGGTGCAATCTCGACTCACTGCAACCTCCGCCTCCCAGGTTCAAGCGATTCTCCTGCCTCAGTCTCCTGAGCTGAGATTACAGGTGCCCACCACGATGCCCAGCTAATTTTTGTATTTTTAGTAGAGATGGGGTTTTGCCATATTGGCCAGGCTGGTCTTGAACTCCTGACCACAAGTGATCCGCCCGCCTTGGCCTCCCAAAGTGTTGGGATTACAGGCATGAGCCACTGCTCCTGGCCAGAACTGTTTTGGGTTGGGTTCCTCTGAAAGCAGAGCTTGAGACAAGGACTTGGGCACAGATAACTTATTTGACCAGTGATCTCTGGAAGCAGCGGTGAAGGATGAGGGAGAGTAAGCCAGGGAAGGAGGAGCATCAGTATAAAAGTACATGACTGAGGTCACCACTGCAGACAACAGAGACTCAGTTTCTCTGGAACGTGTGGAGGGGTGTAGAGAATGCTTTCCAGAATTGTCTACTGAAGACCAGAAGACTACAATAGTATCCACTGTCCTTCACTGTCGCGAGGGGTTGACCCCAGAGGTGACGTGGTAGGCAGAACGATGACCCCTAAGCTATCCATTTCCTAATTCTCAGAGCCTGTGAAATGTTCAGTTACATGGCAAAGGGAATGAAGGTTGCAGATGGAATGAAGGTTGCCAACCAGCTGACCTTAAAATAGGAAGACCATCCTGGGCTATGTGATGGGCCCCGTGTAACCGCGAGAGCTCTGATAAGTGGAAGGGAGGGGATGAGAGAGGGACAAACAGAGATGGCAGTGGGAGAAAGACTCAGCCCAAAACACTGCTGGCTTTGAAGATGGAGGAAGGGGCCATGAGCCAAGGATTAAGGGTAGCTTCTAGAAGCTGGAAAAGGCAAGGAAAAGATTCTCCCCTAAGCCTCTAAGAGAAGTGCAACTTTTGATTTTTAGCACAACGAGTCCCATGCCAGGCTTTTGACCTCCAGAACTGTAAGATAGTAAAGGGATATTGTTTGAAGCCACTCAGTGTGTGGAAATTTGATACAGTCGCTATAGTAATGCAAGTCACAGCCTTCCACACCCAGGCTGCGTGGTGTACGGTTGAGTGGACTCTCATCGCATCCAACAGGGCCTGAGACCGAAAGAGGAAAGGCACGCAGCTCATGCTGGAGGCTGTGTGCTGTCACCACGGTGAATCGCAGTTTGCTTGCATAGAACGGCCCACTGCAGCTGCAACTTAATTAGAGCTGGGCAAAGGGGACACCATGACACAGGTAACCAGAGGCAGCTGCCACAAGCAGTTCCCGTATGCCAAGCACTGCGCAACTGAGTAAATGCATCCCTGCCCATGGCAGACATCACTAATCAATTGCAGCATTCTTGCTCCATAAGTGCAGACATGGCTGTAACATCATTCCCCACCCAGTGCTCCAGGCAGGCAGTACCAATGTGATTGGAGTGGGAAGGGTCAAGAGGTTCTATGTCCATTATCGGTTACTTCTCATATATGAATCCACTATCAAGCTCCTAAAATTGAGGAGGGAAAATACTCTTGGGAACACAGCTTTGCCTAAGAGAAATGCTGCTAAAGTGACTCCAAATTCTTCCCTGTGTCCACATCACCCCAAGACTTGCCTCTTCCCTCGGGTCTTCTTATTACTTATGTGACTACCACATGCTAGTAGATTTCTAGTGTCTACAACCATGAAAATTGCTTCTGCTTACTGACCACCTGTTCCATGCCAGGCACTGTTATAGACCTGTCACCTAAATTTTGGAACATTCTCAGAATGAAGGTATTAGCCCTACTTTGAAGGTGGGGAAATTGAAGTTCAGAGATATTAACTGCCTCTTACTAGCCTAGGGTCACATCATTGCCACCCCTAGTAAGGAAAGTGCGCCCTTAAATGAACAAAACATAAAAGCAAACTGCTTGCATTTAATAATACAGCATGAGGGGCTGGGCATGGTAGCTCACATCTGTAATCCCAGCACTTTGGGAGGCAGAGGCGGAAGAATTCCTTGAGCTCAGGAGTTTGAGACCGGCCTGGGCAACGTGGTGAGACCCCATCTCTACAAAAAATAAAAATAAAAAATTAGCCAGGCATGGTGGTGCACATCTGTAGTCCCAACTACTCGGGAGGTTGAGCTGGGAGGATTGTTTGAGCCTGGGAGGTCGAGGCCACAGAAGCCGTGATTGCGCCACTTCATTGCAGCCTGGGCAACAGAGCCAGTTCTAGTCTTAATAATAATTAAGTATGAGGACTGGGCTCATACGGCTTTAAAATACTCAAAATTGGGAGCAAAATACTCAAAATGCATCCCTGCCCATGGCAGACATCACTAATCAATTGCAGCATTTGTGCTGCAAAAATGGGGCAGAGCAAAAATGGGAGAATAAGAAGTATGTGAGAAAAGGGGACTCATTCCCTCATTTATTCATCCAGAGTTTCCTAAGCAGTTACTATGTGCTGGGTACTGGGGCTACAGCACTGATTGTGAGATATAGTTTCTATCCTCATGGAGTTCACAGTCTCCTCGGGGAGGAGAGGGCCACACACACAGGCCAGTAAACAAACAACAAACTTTCAGATTGTGACAAGTGCCCCACTGGGCATGAGGAAGTTGCCAAGATAGGCAACTTCAAGATGGCCTCTTTGAAAGCAGCTCTTTCCCTCCTTACAAATTCCCTCCCATCTGCTTCCTGGGATTCTCCCAAGCAGGTCATTTTTATCTTCAGTGCCCAATGGTGCAAGTTCATTTGCTCAAAAAGCTGCCCCATTTGCCATCATGGTTGTCATTTCAGTCTCCCTAATCATTTTGGCTCATTTTCCTGTATTAATTAAACATTTATTGAGCACCGACTGTGTGTATGAGGATGGCCATATAGTTTACTCCGACTCTGTGATTACCCACGTGAACTCCATTATCCTGGGTGCCCAAAACCATGGTGACTGAGTCCTCTACAATCCATCTGTTAATAGATTGCTAGAGCCACAAGGACCCTGGAGTTTATTCGCAGGTTCATCAGCGCTTTGGAGGCTGAGACCGGAGGACTGATTAAGCCTGATTAAGACTGATTAAGCCCAGAAGTTGGAGACTGGCTTGGGCAACATGATGAAACCCCATCTGTGCAAAAAATACAAAAATTAGTCAGGCATGATGGTGCACGTTCCAGGTACTCGGCAGCCTAAGGTGAGAGGATCACTTGGGTCCAGGAGGAAGGTTGAGGCTGCAGTGAGCTGTGATCATACCACCGAACTCCAGCTTGTGTGGCAAAGTGAGACTATCTCCAAAAAACAAAAACCCACAAATTCCTAGAGTGGGAAGGCAGGATCCATGCAGGTGTGAAAAGTAGCTGGGTATGAGACAATAGGGAACGATGGAAACTGTGGTAAACTCATACTCTGCTTAAAAGTGGGACGACTGCTCATTTCCAGCACGTGGCTGCCATGCAGAAATACAGGCCCAGCACACATAGATTTTCCTATTTTTTTAAGAACCCAGAAATTAAACATTTTTTGCTAACTCTCCCAACTTTTAAACGCTGGCAACTAATGCAACTAAAAATAAAAACTGAATGAGGCACAGGGGTTCGCTGCCCATAGGCTGATCTGACTGTCCATCTACAACACAAGAAGTGTTATAGATGGGGAAACTGAGGCTCAAGCAGTGAAGTGGTTTGTCTAAGATTTTACAGGGCAGCTCAGTAAAATTGTCCCTTTTTCCTTAGGGCCAGAAGCCCATGGCACTTCTTTTCCAGGGCCACTCATCCCTGGCCAGGAACTCCAGGGCTAGGGATTCCTCCCGTGGATGGGGACAGGAGTGGGAGGCGGAGGCAGAGCTTTTTCCATGTGCAGGACTCAACATGGGCACCCACATTCCTGACGCATTTTTCAGGGGCTGGAAAATGATTCGGGGCGTGTGGACACAGGGTCCTCGTTTTCACTCCAGGCCTCTGCCTCTGTGTCTCTCCGTCTCCGTCCGTGTCTGTACTGTCTACCTGTCTCTCAGTCCATTTCCTGGTCTCTCTTCTTTCTGTCTCTCTCATCGTTTTTGCCCATCTGTGTCTGTCTCTCTTCCTCTCCTTTCCCTCTCTTCCTGCTTCCCTCTCCCACTTCTCTCTCTCTGCTCTGTCCGTTCCTGTCTCTCCTCATCTCTCCCTTCCTCTCTGCTGCTCTCCCTTACTCCCCTCCCACGCCCCCGGCCCCCCCAGGCCTCTCCTCTCCTGCCCTCTGAGTCTCTCCGGCCTCCATGGAAAGGTTACTGTAAACGGGAATGAAGCTGAGGGCAAAAGTAATCAACCCCCTGGCTGACCTCCGATCCCGCTCCCCACGCCCAGGCTGGCTCCGGTGGCGCCCCCTCCTCCGCCACAACCCCGGCCCCCTCCCTTGCCACCCCCAGGTCCCCTTGCTGACAAAAGGCCTATCTTCTCTCTGCCTAAATGATTTAAATTCTAATCAAACATCATTTATAGTACATCTCGGAGCCGTCTCCTGGGAGCTGCTCCCACATGAGACGTTACCATGGCAACCGGGGGGTCTTGTTTCAGAAATGTCAGATTGTATTATTGTCTTCACACTTCTCTGATAACCTGGTGTCTCTCCCTCTCTCTCCCGCTCCCTCACTCACACCACCATCCCCAAGATTTTATTCCTTCTCTTTCTCTTGCCCCCCTCGCTGCCTCTCTAACCTCCATTGAACCCCCCAGACTCTACCCAGGACCCCCCAGCCTTCCTCCAGTCCCAGGACAAAATGGCCTGATCGATTTCATCCTCCAGCCTCTCGCCAGGCCCAAGACCCCCTCCCGTGCCTCTGGCCCTGGGGCCTCCTCCCTTTGGGAAAGGTGTCTTCCCCGCCACCACCCCTCATCTTCGGCAGACACGCTCCCCCTCAGGGCTTTGCTGGAGTGCTCTGCTGTCACTTTATTTTGCTAGATATGAAAATGAGACATAGATTTTTTCCAGCGATGCGTGTGTGAAGTTCTAATCTGGCTTTTCAGATTATTTTTTTCTTTTTGGGGAGGAGGTAGTGGTGGGAGAAATCGGGCACCAGGCTCTCAACAGGATCCAAACGGAGAAGCAGAGCATGGGGCAGAAGATGTGATGGGTGTATGTCCTTGTGTACATGTGCACGTGTGTGTGTTCATGTCCGTGTATGTGCACGTGTGTCTGAGTATACGCATGCAAGAGCATGTGTGTATATGTGCTCATGTGACTGTGCACTCATGCCCATGTATGCCTGCATGTCCATGCTTGTGTGTGCAAGTGTGTATATGTATATGTGCATGTGTGTGTGCGCAGGCCAGTGCTCATGCTAGTATTCATATGCATGTGTTTGGGTGTCATGTGCACGTATGCATGTGTGTACATGCATGTGTGTTCTTATGTGTCCATGTGCACATGTGTGTTCACGTGTGTCATGCATGTATGCACGTGTGTGCATGTGTGCATGCATTGTGCTCGTGCATGTCCATGTGCACATGTGTATACATACATGCTTGCGTCTGTGCATATGCACGTGTGCACATGCATGTGTGTTCATGTGCGCATGTGTACATGCATGTGGAGTCGTGTGTCCATGTGCGTGTGCTCATGTGTACATGCATGTGTTCATGTGTGCAGGCGTGTACATGCGTGTGTGTGCATGGAGGTGGTCACGTGTGTGCATGTGTGTACATGCATGTGTGTTCACCTGTGTGCGTGTCTGTTCATGCATGTGTTCACGTGTGTGCGTGTGTACCTGCATGCGTGTTCGCGTGTGTGTGCGCACATGTGTGTACATGCATATGTTCATGTGTGCATGTATGTTCATGTGCGCTGGTATATATGCATGTATGTTCGCGTGTGTCCTGTGCATGTATGCATGTGTGTTCGTGTGTGTGCGTGTGGACATGCACGTGTTCGCATGTGCATGTGTGTGCCTGCACGTGTGTTCGTGTGTCCTGTGCATGTGTGCATGTGTACATGCATGTGTTTGCGTTATGTCATGCGTATGCATGTGTACATGCATGTGTTTGTGTGTGCATGTGTGTACATGCATGCGTTCATGTCACGTGCATGCATGCATGTGTGTGCATGCATGTGTGTTCGCGTGTGTGTAGTGCATGTGTTCATGCGTCCATGTGTGTACATGCATGTTTTTGCATTGTCATGTGCGTGTATGTGTGTGCATGTATGTGTGTTCATGTGTGCATATGTGTACATGCATGTTTGCATGCATGTTCACGTGTTTATGTGCACGTGTGTGCATGCATGTGTTGGCATGTGTGCATGTGTCATTCATGTGTATGTTCATGTGTGCGTGTGTATATGTGTGTGTGCTCGTATGTCCATGTGTGCATGTGTGTACGTGCATGTGTTTGCATTGTCCATGTGCACATGTGTACCTGTATGTGTGTGCATGTGCACGTGTGTGCATGCATGTGTGTGTGTTCATGTGTGCATGCACCTATGCTTGTTGCATATATGCATGTGTGTGACACAAGAGATGTCTTCCCGGCCTGTCTGTTGGCACCTGACAGCTCTCAGGAGCTGGACACTTGCTCTGGTCGTCACACAGTCCTTCCTGTGCAAAAATGGGCACATTTTGATGAGATGTTCGCATTTAGATTAAATTCTTCACCCTGTCTGCTGCTGAGATGCATTAGCACTGCAATAGCCCAGAGAGAGTTTCTAACCCCAATATTCCCCTCATTCCACAGAAGGGTATGCTGAGCCCCAAGCTGAGGGGCAGTGGCGTGTTCCAGGTCCAAGGTCACAGGAGGGCCAGAGGCGGCACTGGAGCAGATGTCTCCCTCTGCCAGGCCACTCAGGAGACTGGCAGGGTCTCAGGGCTGGAACTGATGGACCCCACTGCCCCTCAGAGATGGCATGTTGGAGGCACAGGCTTGCAGCATTTGTGCAGCCCCTGCAGTCTCTTATAGGGTTGGCAATGCTGCTCACTGCATGCCAGGCACCGCTAAGCCATTACAAGCATTATGACATTGAATCCTCAGAACAACTAGGAGGAGGGTCTATCATTATCCCCGTTTTGGAGCTGGAGAAACTGAGGCTCTGAGAGGTGAGGTGAGGCAGCCTACATTTTCAGAATGCATGGATGGCAGAGGTGGGGTTGTCTATGGCTCTAAAGTGCACCTTCACCATTCACCACACTGCTCCCTGTGGTGAGGGGCAGAGAAAGCCCTGCTCCCTTGAGCACTCCAAAGATGGGGAAGTGCATTCAGCTTTGTCCCTGATGCCCTGAGTGTTGCATCAGCGAGTTCAGGGACCACTTGCAGTGGCCAGGAGCAGCAGGGTGGGGTGGAGGGCCTGGGATGGAGCAACCACAAAATGCGATTCAAAATGTCCCCAAGAATCTTCCTCCTCTATTCCACAGATGAGGAAACGGGCTCAGGGAGGGTCAGGAACTTGTAAAGGACAAGGATGGTCCCCAGCTGGGCCTGAGCAACTCTGGCGATTTCTACTGTGTGATGAGTAGCAGACAGCCTGGGTCTGCCCCTCCCTGGTTGAATGACCCTGGGATCACTCCTTACCTACCCAGAACCTCAGTTTTCCCATCTGTAAAATGGTGATCAAAATGGCACAACCGGCTGGGTGTGGTGGCTCAAACCTGTAATCCCAGCACGTTCGGAGGCCGAGGCAGGGGAATCATGAGGTCAGGATTTCAAGACCGGTCTGGCCAACATAGTGAAACCCCATCTCTATTAAAAATACAAAAAATTAGCCAGGTGTGGAGGTGTGCACCAGTAATCCCAGCTACTTGGGGTGCTGAGGCAGGAGAATTGTATGAACCCAGGAGGCGGAGGTTGCAGTGAGCTGAGATCGTGCCATTGCACTCCAAACCAATCGTGCCATTGCACTACAAAAAAAAAAAAAAAGGTATGACCTACATAGGATGGAAGTGAGGATGACGTGAGCTAACACTGGCCAGCACCTCGAAGGCTTGGTGCAGGGGAGCCCTGGATGAAGTCTTGCATGTAAAGCGTGTTTTGCAGCCGTGAGCGCCTCCACTTGGATCTAGGCCTCTTCCACGGCCGTTTTCTTTCTGCCCCCACCCCACAGCTGTGTGGGGTCAAATCCTTAGCAGATGCCACATTCCCCCCTTTCTCTCTCTCTTTTTATTTGCCCATCTTCCCAGTGCATGGGACCCAGAGGAGCAGTGAGTGGGCTCTTATGGGCCTTCCAGCCCCCAACCCCTATGCCTGGCACCTCTGCAGCCCCAGCCCCTGCAAGCATAGTAAGAGAGGCTGCCAGGGACCAGGGCGTGCCACCTGTGCAGCCACACACAGAAAATTCTTATTAATTTTTGAACATTTTCACTTCTCACTGGATCTCATTGGACCCGGTTCTGACCTAGACGCAGCCAGACGGGAGAAACACAACCCCTGTCTCTCTGGGTCTCTCACTGTCTGTCTCTGTATCTCCCTGGGAATGTCTCTATATCTCTCTGTGTCTCTCACTGTCTCTGTGTCTCTCTCTGGGTATCTCCTTGTCTCTGTCTCTCTGGGTCTCTCACTGTCTCTTGGGGTCTCTCAGTCTCTGTCTCTCTGTGTCTCTCACTGTCTGTGTCTCTCTCTGTGTCTCTCACTGTCTCTGGGTCTCTCTCTGGGTGTCTCCCTATCTCTGTCTCTGGATCTCTCACTGTCTCTCCTTACCTCTCTATGTCTCTCACTGTCTCTGTGTGTCTCTCTGTATCTCTGTCCCTCTGTGTCTCTCACTGTGTGTCTCTCTGTATCTCTCACTTTTTGTATCTCTTGATGTCTGTCTCTCATTGTCTCTCTATGTCTCTCATTGTCTTTGGGTCTCTTTCTGGGCCTCTTACTATCTCTCCGTATCTCCCTCTGGGCCTCTGCCAGGGTCTCAGTGTCTCTCTGGATCTCACTGTCTCTCTGTATATCTCTCTTTGGGTCTCACTGTCTCTCTGGATCTCTCTCTGGGTCTCACTGTCTCTCTGGATCTCTCTCTGGGTCTCACTATCTCTCTCTCTCTGGGTCTCTCACTGTCTCTGGGTCTCTTACCATCTCTCTGGATGTCTCTCTGGATCTCACTGTCTCTCTGTATCTCTCTCTGGGTCTCACTGTCTCTCTGGATCTCACTGTCTCTCTGTATCTCTCTCTGGGTCTCACTGTCTCTCTGGATCTCTCTCTGGGTCTCACTGTCTGTCTCTCTCTGGGTCTCTCACTGTCTCTGGGTCTCTTGCCATCTCTCTGTATCTCTCTCTGGGTCTCACTGTCTCTCTGGATCTCTCTCTGGGTCTCACTGTCTCTCTCTGGGTCTCTCACTGTTTCTGGGTCTCTTGTCATCTCTCTGTGTCTCACTGTCTCTCTGGATCTCACTGTCTCTCTGTATCTCTCTCTGGGTCTCACTGTCTCTCTGGATCTCTCTCCCTGGGTCTCACTGTCTGTCTCTCTCTGGGTCTCTCACCATCTCCCTGTATTTCTCTCTGGGTCTCATACTCTGTCTCTTTCTGGGTCTCTCACTGTCTCTCTGTCTCTGACTACGGGCATACCACTGAGCCCCAGGGACAGCACGCCCAAGCGAGAGACAGGGAGAGAGGAAGGAGTCCCCGAGTCGCCAGGTCCGGCCGGAGATCGAGGAGGCGCCCTCAGGCCCGCCGCCCCCACCCGGCCCCGCCGCCCCGCGCGTGTTTGTCCAGGGCAGGCCGCATTGATCCGCCGCGGTCGCGCCACCGTCTGATAAATCCCGGCCGCGGTAATGAACCTCCCCGCACACCGCTCACAAAGCACACACTACCCCTGGCCCCAGCGGTTAATATTTAACTGAATAAGGGCCATAAATATGGAAAATGGGACTTTTAATTAAATAAGCAGCTTTTAAAAGGGCCCTTGGGCGGGAGAGGCTTTTGTTTAAATATGATTGATTTGACACGTCCTTTCGCTCTCATCTCCCGAGCTCCCTTCCGACGTTAACTCTTGGCCCCGGGCCCTGGCCGCAAGTTGGCGAGGCCAGACCCTGTCCTGCTGGAGGGAGGGGGCTCCCTGCTGGAGGAAGCGGGGTATGGTGGGGGACGGGAAGGAGGTGCCCTGGGGACTGCGATGGAAAACCCAGCTGCCCTGGCCTCTTGCATTTGGCTTCACCCCCATTGCAAGCTGCCTCCATCTCGCAGGATGTGTATTTCCTCCTAAAAGAAGGGGCCAGTGGGGTCAGATGCCTCCAGATCCAGGGGCATAGTTTCCCTTTTAAAAGCCACGCCACCAGTTGCCTGTTCTTTGGTGGCTCAGCTGGTGGTCGGTTTCTTTGTGCCTCAGTTTCCCCATCTGTAAGAGGAGGATAACATAGCACCTACTCCACAGGGCTGTGTTCAGATTCAGGGTGTCCTAGACCATGGGAGTTCCCACAGCGTTTCCCCAGATTCCAGCCCAAGGCTGTGTGGCTGCTGCCAGGCCCAGGCAGCTTGATGGGCACATTCCGGTACTTAGTGCTGACCCTTCATTTGCATTTTGCACGGAGCCCTGCAAAGGAAGTAGCTGGTTCTACCCATCCTCACCCAGAGACTCAGTCTTGGCGGCTTATGACTCATTTGAGGAGCTTGGAATGCTCCAATTTCAGATCGGGAAGAATTCAGCAGTCAGGGTGGTCTGTCTTCTGCCCTCAAGCTAATGGTCTTTACCTTTCAAAACTTTTCAAAAAAAAAAAAAAAAAAAGAAAGAAAGAAAGAAACCATGTCCTATTATAAATTTAATTAATATTTATGAAGCACCTTCCATATGCCAGCTTCTGCGCATGCCTCACCTCAGAGCCCCGTCATCTGCCCTACTTCCTGGGTGAGGAGGGATCTGATGCCCAGAGAAGCCAAGTAACCAGTCTAGAGTTGCCCAGCGAAGCAGCAGCTGGCATTTGAACCCAGGCTGTTTTGCCTCCAGTGCCTTAAGCCCGCTGTGGGCCTAGCCTGGTGAACTGCAGGTCCGTGCCCTGGGACTCATGTCCGATCTGGTCCTGGCTTCTCTGAGCTGACGTAGAAGTCACTTCCCTGGATAATTCTGACATCCTCCCTACCTAAGGAGGGGGATGATGGTGGTCACACAGCCTCCTAGTTTATCAAGACTCTGCCTCCTGTGCCCAACTGCCATTTCTTCCTCTCCCCAAGTCAGATAAGTTAGTTTTTGCTTATTCCCACTCACAGGCTGCCTCTTCCAGGAAGTTTTCCCAGATGCACCCTGCTTGTTATGGTGGATCCCTTTTCTAATTCTTCCAGTATTTGTGAGCATAATGAGTATCTGACTATGTTCTATTGTACTGTAATTTCCAGTAACCATTCATTCACATGGTCAATTACCATTTATTAATGACCTATTATTTTATTTCTCCAGTTTGAAGATGAACTATTTTTTTTCTTTTTAACATTTTGAAACTGGGATCTAGTACATATATAACACCCGTTCTTATTTGCTGCAGCACTTTGGAAGGCTGAGGCGGGCAGATCACCTGAGGTCAGGAGTTTGAGACCAGCCTGACCAACATGGTGAAACCCTGTCTCTACTAATAATACAAAAATTAGCCAGCCATGGTGGTGTGTGCCTATAATCCCACCTACTCAGGAGGCTGAGGCATGAGAATCGCTTGAACTCGGGAGGCGGAGGTTGCAGTGAGCTGAGATCACACCACTGCACTCCAGCCTAGGTGACAGAGGGAGACTCCTTCTTAAAAAAGAAAAAGAAAGAGAAATACTCTAAATGGATGGTCCCTCTTATAATGGATGGCATTTCCAGACTGTGGAAATAAAAGTTTGTGCCTAGCCCTGTGCCAGGTGTTGGAAGGATTGGGGGAAATCAGACAGACTTTTACTTTTCTTTCTGCTCCCTGAAAACTTAACTGTCTAGTGCAGAGTGTATTAAGAAAGCACCCTTCTTTCAGGCTGAGTGCGGTGGCGCATGCCTGTAATCCCAGCATTTTGGAAGGCCGACGTGAGTGGATCATGAGGTCAGGAGATCAAAACCAGCCTGGCCAAGATGGTGAAACTCTGTCTCTACTGAAAATACAGAAATTAGCCAGGAGTGGTGGCATGTGCCTGTAATCCCAGCTACTCGGGAGACTGAGGCACAGATTTGTTTAAACCTAGGAGGAAGAGGTTGCAATGGGCCGAGATAGCACCATTGCACTCCAGCCAGGGAGACAGAGGGAGACCCCATCTCAAAAACAAAAAAAAAAAAAAGAAAGCACCCTTCTTTC
This sequence comes from Sapajus apella, assembly GCF_009761245.1. NCBI lineage: Eukaryota > Metazoa > Chordata > Mammalia > Primates > Cebidae > Sapajus > Sapajus apella. The sequence goes on from NW_022436942.1 coordinate 71,881,835, forward strand.
TAATTCCCAAAACTCTCAATTCTCACTTGCTCACTCTTTTACACTTTTACTTGATCCTCTGAATTCTCGTAGCTCTGTAGCAAAAAATGTTCCTCTCTTCCCAGGAATGGGGTGAATTTAGTGAGGGGAGGGAGTTATGGACAGTAAGTGTTTATGTTCCGCCAGGCCCTGTCCTAACATTTATTATGTATTATCTCATTTAATCCTCACCATGACCTAATAAGGTGAGTGCTGCTGTAATCACTTCCAGTTTGCAGATGATGAAAGGAGGCTCAGAGACATTAAGTAATTGGCCCAAGGCCACACAGCCAAAGTGACAGAACCGGAGTCAAATCCAGGCAGGTCTGGCTCCAGAGGCCTCTCCCTTAACCTCAGTTCTTTCGACCCTTCCTTCATTCTCCCCCACTGCACCTATAAGCCCCAAGCCCATCGCAAAGGAGGTTCAGCCAGGTGTGAATCCAGGGTTCAGAAGCTCATCTTCCATCAGCGGCACAGGAGGGAGACAGCCCCGAGGAGAAAATGGAAGCAGACGGTCTCCCAGAGGGGCTGTAATAAAAGGCATCATACAGAGAAAGCTGGAAGAGCCAGAGAGCTCCATCAGGAGGTTGGCCTGGCGCTTGTGTCTAGTGACTAGCCTTAGGAGACCTCTCCTTTGGCAGGATGTCCAGGGCCAAGTCTCCAGGGCCAGCTGCAAGGACAGTTTATGGTTCATGTACCCCACTACAGGGGCAGCCAGCGGGCTGGGGATGGTCAGCAAAACTCCCCATCTCTCTCTGTGCCATCACATCTGTTGCCATGGTAACTCCTCTCAGGCATCACCCGATTCTGGGTCTGTTTCCTGGGCTCAGTGTTAGGGTAGGTAGGGTTGAGGCTGGTTTTGGGGCCGAGGCACAGGGCTGGTGTTGGTGTTGGGGAAAAGGCACAAGGCCATCGCTCGTGCAGACCACCCACAGCGGTGGCAAGGGGTCGGGGAGCACTGAGCGAGGCATCTGTATTCCTTCCTTGTAAGCCCAGAGCAACGGGACAAAATCCCGTGTTGAGTACATTTGAGAAGAGACCTCCTCCCTAGAGAATCTCCTCCCTACACCCCTCAGGCTAAATGGTTGGGACCCTGTACCTTGCACCTCCCCAGTGACTGTCCTGCCGGCTCCATTTCTCACCAGCACTCAGGTGGAGTCACTATCATCTCCTCGTGGACCATTGACCTCCTAATGGGTCCCTGTCTGGCAATCTGTCCCCACAGATCCATCCAAACAGATGAGCTTGATTTATCTATTTATATAGAAACAAGGTCTCACTTTGTCGCCCAGGCTGGAGTGCAGTGGCGCCATCATAGTTCATTGTAACCTTGAATTCCTGAACTCCGTGATCCTCCCGCCTCAGCCTCCCGTGTAGCTAGGACTACAGGCTTGTGCCATCACACTTGGCTAATTATTTTTGTAGAAATGGGGGATCTTGCTTGCTGCCCAGGCTGGTCTCAAACTCCTGGCCTCAAGCCATCCACCTCTCACTTTTGAGCAGCTGGGACTATAGGCATGCACTGCCATGACAAGCTAATTAATTTTTTTTTGAGAGACAGGATTTTGCTACATTGTCCTGGTTAATCTTGGCCTCAAGCGAATCTCCCACCATGGCCTCCCAAAGCGCTGGGATTAAGGGCATGAACCTCCGCACCTGGCCACAGGTGTGTTTTCTGGAGCCACAGGCCTCCACTTGCCTGGTCCCTCCCTACTCCTTCCCCAAGCACTGGCCCATCCAGGCCTCCCTCCACTCTCTCCAGGCCACATCCATGCCATGGGCAACGTGACGCCCGTTAGGTCCAGGAAGCACTGGAAATCAGTGAAGCAGGGAGCAAAGGTCAGGGTGAGGCCAACTCTTTTTGGTGTCAAAGGAGATTACGCGTCCGGCTCTCAGAGTCAAGGGCTGGGCCAAAATCAGCCTGTGATCCCAAGTGGGATGAGTTCAGAGGTCACCAGCTGGCTTCTTTGTGTGTCAATATTAACATGAGAGTCACCTAATTGGGGTGGGTCAGCCAGTGGCCAGAGCCAGGACACACATCAGAAGAGAAAGGGCCCAATCATGCCCTGGCAGTGTTGGGTGCTTGACATAAGCCAGCTTATTCATTATATTAATATTACCGCTAATAAAACTAATACAGGAGCAGCAGCAGGACAGCGGTAGCCACATACATTGCGTGTCCATTAAACTCAGGCTTGGTGGCTGGCACTTCATTCATTAAATAGCCTAATCATTCCAACCTCTCTAAGAATTAGATTCTGTTGCTACCTTATCCTACAGCCAAGGAAACTGAGGCAGTAAATGGTAAACTAGTGGGCTGTGTTCACACAGGTGAATGGAGGAGCAGAGACTTGGACCCAGCCAGTGTCTCGCAACACAGGAATGACATCTCCGTTTTATTGATGAGGAAACCGAGATGGATCAAGGCTGTCTAAAGCCGCACAGCTAGTCAGTGACAGGGCGCAGTTACAAACCCAGGGAGGTCTTCTCCAGAGCTCATAATATCCTTATTTTATTTTATTCTTTTCCTGCTTCAATAAAAGAATAAAAGGCTGGAGTGCCTTTCGTATCTCAAATGCTCAGTAGCCTCATCTATAAAATGGGAATATTAACATCCCCCTCACAGTGCAGATGCAACGGGAAAATATGTGTGAAGCCTTTGCACATGCTGTTCCTTCTGCACAGAATGCTTTTCCTTGTTAAACTTGGCATCTTCTTTGTTAACCTAGCATCTAACCCGCACTCTAGGCTGGAGTACAGTGGCATGATCATGGCTCACTGCAGCCTTGAACTCCTGGGCTCGAGTGATCCTTCCGCCTCAGTCTCCTGAGTAGCTGAGACTACAGGTGTGTGCCACCAGTCCTGGCTAATTTTTAAATTTTTTTGTAGAGACAGGAGTCTCACTATGTTGCCCAGGTTGGTCTTAAACTCCTGGCTTCAAATGATCCTCCTGTCTAGGCCTCCTGAGTCGCTGGGATTACAAGTATGAGCCACCACACCCAGCCTTCATCTCGTTCCTTTTAAGCTCATCTCTTCTATGGGTTCTCTGAGTGCCACTTGTCCTGTGTGCCACTGTTCCTGCCTTCCTGGACCTAAGGGAACAGTGACTGTCCATTGACTGATGGAAGAAGACCTGCCATCTGCACGGCTCAGGCGAGCCATATAGAGACCAACACTCCCCTCCGTTGGTTTTGGGTCAAATGAACCCATGTGGACACTTGCTGGAATCATAGTAACTTCAGACACTCACTTCTATGTAGGCTGAGTCCAAAGAAACTCTACTTACCAAAAAATTTTTAAAATTTTTAACGTTTATCTTTACAGACAAGATCTTGCTCTGTCGCCCAGGCTGGAGTGCAGTGGCAGGATCCTAGCTCACTGCAGCCTCGAACTCCTGGGCTCTAGCCATCCTCCTACCTCAGCTTCTCAAGTAGCTAGGACTACAGGGATGCACCACCACGCCCAGCTGATTTTTAAATTTTTTTGTAGAGATAGGGGTCTCACTATGTTGCCCAGGTTGGTCTCACCCTCCTGGGCTCAAGGAATCCTGCCATGGCCTCCCAAATCACTGGGATTATAGGTCTGAGCACCCAACCTCCTAGAACTTTTGATTAGAGTCTCGTGCAGCAGCAGTTAACACATTGACCATTTCTCAAAGACCTGCTCTGTGCAGGGTACTGAAGACCTAGTGGTGAGCAGAAACTGACACTTCCCTGTCCCCATGAAACTCACATTCCAGCGGGGGAGGTGGAGATTAATCATGCCTAGAATGACACATTGATTCTGTGATGAAAGTTCCCAAGGATGGGACAATTTAATGGAGCAACCGGACTTGGCCAACGAGGTTAGAGAGAGAGCCCTGACAAAATGGCTCCTGTGCTGAGACTCTGAAGATGAATAGATGCTAAGTCAGCAAAGAAGAGAAGGAATAGCATTCTATGCAGAAGGAACAGCGTATGCAAAGGTTTAACACATTTTCCTGTTTCATCTGCACTGTGAGGGGAGATATTAATATTCTCATTTTACAGATGAGGCTACTGAGGCTTTGAGAAATGAAAGGCCTGGCCCAAGGGAGAAACTAGCAGAAATTTGATCCAAATCCGCCCGCCTTGGCCTCAGCAGTCTGATGCCACATTTGACACTCTTCCACACTGGTGCTTAGAAATAGCATCAAATGGCCGGGCGCGGTGGCTCACGCCTGTAATCCTAGCACTTTGGGAGGCTGAGGCAGGTGCATCACTTGAATGCAGGAGTTCAAGACCAGCCTGGCCAACATGGTGAAACCCCATCTCTACGAAAAATACAAAAATTAGCGGGTGTGATGGTGCATGCTTGTAATCCCAGCTACTCAGGAGGCTGAGGCAGGAGAATCGCCTGAACCCGGGAGGCGGAGGTTGCAATGAGCCCAGATGGTGCCACTGCACTCCAGCCTGGGTGACAGAGCGAGCCCATACCACACACACACAAAACAAAAACCAAACCAAACCATGGCATCACATGATGATGCGAGGAAAGCTTCCTTTGGGGAAAAAAAGTAATGCAAATAGGCCAGACATTTGTGTCAGACGGAGCTTTTTAAGTTGCTATGGTAGAAACCCAACTCACACTGACTTAAGCGAAAAAAGGAAATTTATTGTCCCATGTAACAAGGATCCAGGAATGTAAGACTTTAGGCTCAGCTGGACCACAAGGCTCAAACAAGATCATCAGGGCTTTGTGAGTGTGTCTCTCTTCCTCTGATCCTGCTTCCTGGGTGTTGGCTTCCTTATCAGGCCCCACATGATGGCCCCTGGAAGTCTCTTGCTCACCCCTTCCTGGCTGTTAGCAGTTGCAGAATATTGAGAGACTCCTCTTTTCCAGCCACTCCAGGGGAATGTCCCTGGGTTGGCTCCCACTGGACCAACCTGGTCATATGCCCATCCCAAAACCAATCAGTGTAGTTAGAGTGCTGAAATGTTCTAATTGGCCAAACCTCAGTCACATGCCTATCCTGGAACCAGTCAATAAGGCCAGGGCCTGGACTCCTTTGGTGGGTGCCTGGTCATGAGTATCTAAAGGTGATTCAGCCTCACCTAAGCTCTTGGACTGAGAATGCAGGAAAATAGGAAGAAGGAATAGGGAATGCTGGAAAGACAAAATAAAAAACAAAACAAACAACAACAAAAACCCATGGCCGGACCCCCAAAATCTCAAAATAGAAAAGTCATCCAGGCAGCTGACTGGCTCAGGCCTGCAATCCCAGCACTTTGGGAGGCCAAGGCAGGTGAATCACTTGAGATCAGGAGTTTGAGACCAGCCTGGCCAACAAGGTGAAACCCCGTCTCTGCAAAAAAAAAAAAAAAAAAAAAAAAACTAGCTGGGCATGGTAGCATATGTCTGTAATCCTAGCTACTTGGGAGGCTGAGGCATGCATGAGAATTGCTTGAACCAGGGAGGCAGAGTTTGCAGTTGCATCGAGCCAAGATGGTGCCACTGCACCCCAGCTTGGATGACAGGATAAAACTGTTTAAAAAAAAAAAAAAAAAAAAGGAAAAGAAAAGAGCCAGGCATAGTGGCTCACGCCTATAATCCCAGCACTTTGGGAGGCCGAGGTAGGCAGATCACAAGGCCAGGAAATGGAGACCATCCTGGCTAACATGGTGAAACCCTGTCTCTACTAAAAATACAAAAAAATTAGCCAGGTATGGTGGCAGGCGCCTATAATCCCAGCTACTTGGGAGGCTAAGGCAGGAGAATCGCTTGAAACTGGGATGTGGAGGTTGTAGTGAGCCAAGATCATGCCACTGCACTCCAGCCTGGGCAACAGAGTAAGACTGTCTCAAAAGAAAGAAAGAGACAGACAGACAGACAGACAGAAAGAAAGAAAGAAAGAAAGAAAGAAAGAAAGAAAGAAAGAGCAAGCAAGTGTGGGTTTTACTGAACACAGGGATGCCCATGAAGACAATGTAACTTGCTCCTCATGAGGGCTCTGTCCAGCGACACCCCAGGTAGTCATAGCATCATTTAATTTCCCAAACTTTTATGGCTGAATCTTCCATTTTTATCTCATGCCCCTGGTTTATCCCAGTCTCTGCTGGAAATGAAGATGCCCCCTACTTCTGAAACTGTCAATTCTCCCTCTGGATGTTTTCTTTACCTCATCTGGAAACTGGAGATCATTCTAATACCAACCTTACAGACTTCAGCGGTCATGTAAATAAATAAATTTAGCCCAATACGCAGGCACTTAGCATTATGTCAGTGTTAGTGTTATGAGCTTTATCATGCCCATTTTTGCAGACACACAACCCGAGGCTGAGAAAGAAGGCACAGCTTGCTTTAGGCCACCTAATGGGTAGCGGACTCAGACATGCCAGATGTGGGTCTCAAAGCCTCAGCTTTGTCATCTCACATCTGGAAGAGCAAATCTATGCTGTTTGTTGCAGTTTTACTGTCAGCTGCTTGGGCCAATTCGTAGAATGGATGAATTTATGCACACCTCATTTTAATCAAAATTCTGATGAGAAGATCCCTTAGACATGGATTCATCCACAAATGGGTAAGCCGAGGGAATGTATCCATCACTAGAAATTAATCATGTTTTCTACTGTGCCCTACATGAGAATCAGAATCATCAGGTCTAGCAAGTAACTGGGATGGAAGGACAAGGCAGAGATGTGAAGGAGACATCCCATGTAAGGCACTTTCAAAAAACTGCTCTAAGTGCTTCTAAAGGCTATTACAGTGGCTACTCTTTCTTGAGTACCTACTATGTACAAAGTGCATTCACACAATCTCATCAAATCTTCTGACAGCCATCAGAGGGAGGTACTATCACGCTCATTTTAGCGATGAGGAAACAGGTTGAGAGGAGTCAGGTGACTTGTGCAAAGTTGCAGTTATGTGGTAGAGCCAAGATCTGAACTCAGGTCTGACTCCAACTGATTCAGGAATCAATGTCATCACCATGACCCTCCATCTTCTCTTAGGATGTCCTGTGGTTGACATAGCTGGCTCTTGATTGATCGATGCTTAACTGGTTTCTGGTTTTTCATCAGGGCTGGGCATTTGCCCGACTCCAAGAATGGACCTTTCCTTAAAGTTTGGGCCTTCAGCACCTCACTTACCTCACCTGGTCCCAGTCCCGTTCTTCGTTTTTGGAATAACAGGAAATATGTTGATTCAACAAGTATTTACTGAACACCTGCAATCTTAAATTAGACTTCCTTTCTAGGAAGAGCCTTAGAGCCTCAGAATTCACAAGAAGTCTTCCACGGAGGCTTTGTTTGCAGGAGAAACCCGTGAGAGGTTAGGGAAGCAGGGCGGAGCAGAAGAATCTGGACAGACATGATTGTAACTAGGGTCCAACCACAGTCGGATCCCATGGGTACCTGCTGGGTGTTACTGGTCTCACAGAGTTGCTTCCAACCCTGAGGCCAAGGGCTGGCCTTTTGTACCACAGCATTGGCTGTGGGCCGCCTTAGGAGCTGCATGTGGCAAAACTTCCTATTCAGTGGCAGCTTCCATTACTTCCATTAGCAGAACTCTGGTTCCTTCTCTGGACATGGAAGATGCTGACAGCCTAGAGGACAGTGGGGGACAGGTCCATGAGTAAAGAGATCTGAGTGGGATACCAGCACATCTACTGTATCTACTATGTCTTGGGCACTGTTTGCCGTCATGGTATTACCTACATCATCGAGAGGGACTATCATTTGCCTAACATTTTAGACACATGGCCAAACTGAATTCTCCCTACAACCCTATGAGGCAGACACAACCCATTTATCAGATGAAAAAGATGAGGCTCAAGGAGATGTTGGTGCCAGAGCTGAGAAAAACACAAAGCCCATCTTCGGTCCCTGAGTCTGGTCCTCAGACCTGGGCAGCTCCCTGCTGTGCTGTCCTCTGCCTTTGAGAAGGTCAGCGGGGAGGCGGAGGCCCAGCCAGCAGTGGGCAAGAGCTGCAGCGGAGGACGGCTTTTTAATAGCCCTGGCATTGGCTGACATTTGGGTTTCACTCTCTGTGAAGTGCACTAATTACTCTTGTTCACTCAGAAGTCCGACTTAACTACTGCTTGGGTTTTATGGAGTGCTTTGGGGTTGCCATTTCTCCAGACCATGATGGTGGCAGGGAGACTTGTCTCTTCCCGAGTCTTCAGTGACAGCTCGCATGTGGACCATTTACAAGCCAGATGCTGTGGGAGCCTCTTTGATCTGTTGTCTCTGTGCCAGGCACATCACACACAGCTCGATCACCCTCCCAACCATCCTAGGAGGTAGGTTCAACAAATCCACCCCACTTGGCAGATGAGAAAACTGAGGTCCAGAGAGGGTAAATGGTGGTTCCAGCTCCCTGAGCTAGTGGGTCTGACGTCAGAGCCTGGGTGGTCTAGGGCGCTTGGCATCATTGCCTCTCTACAGCCCTCAGCTCCTGCAGAAAGAACTCTCCATACCCTCGCTAGGTCTGCAAGGAAGGTACTGAGAGCACCATTTGGTAGGTGGGGAAACTGAGTCAAGAAGCCTTAGAGCGAAGAGGTTAAAAGCACAAACACCGTGGAGCTGGACTCTGGTTGGTAGCCTAGCCTCCCCACGCACCAGCTGCATAACGTTGTGCACCTCCCTGGACCTCTGTTGTTCATCTTTTGGGGGAATGAACAGTAAGGACAATAAATGGATAAAGGAAAGCTCTTGGCATGTGCTGGCAGTCACTAGGTAATGAGTCCGAGGTGAGTCTGGGGCACTGTTTTATGTCCCTGCCTCTCTCCCTCTACTCCCTAGCCAACCCCCACCTTAGCTCCTGAGTCTTTGCCCCAAAAAGCAACTGCTCTTAAGAAATGCTCCCACTTCATCAAGTGTCCTGAGTCCCCGTGACTGGGGACAGCCACAATTTCTGCCTTTGGGGAAAAATATCAGGCAGGGAACAGATAAAGGAGGGGCTTCCAGGGAAAAGGGGGAGGGGCTTCCCAGTCTCGTGTTAGAGACCTGTTAGTTTCTCATTACATGTTAGACAAGAAGGAATTGTCATCCAATGGTTCCCTCCCCATGCCCCATTTTATAGGCAGAGAAACTGAAATGGCATCAACAAATATTCACTGATGAATGAATGAATGAATGAATGAATCACATGTGAAAACAGAAGGCGACACCTGCCAAGCCCTGGGCCAGAGGCTGGGACCTGGCAGTAAGCAGAGCTGCCTGGTGAGTCACAGCCTGTGTTCTTCAGACCTTTGGGGATGCTGGTCACTGGTTACGAGGTGGCAGGTGCCTGCAGAGTGGCCCTATGTCTAGGACACAGTCTTTGCTCCCAAGGAGTCCATGAATGGCTAGTGGAGACAAAAGACAACCACTCCACGTGGGAAATGGAATACAGCTGGCTCTCCATACATCTATGGTTTCATGTCTGTGGATTCACCCAAACTTGGATAGAGAATACTTGAAAAGAAAAAAAAATACCAATATACAATTTTAAAAATGCAAAAAATACAGTAGAATAACTATTTACAGTGTTTACATTGCATCAGATATTATATGTAATCTAGAGACAATTTACAATATACGAGGATGTGTGCAAGTTACATGAAAATACTATTCCATACAGTATATGCCTCATATCAAGGACTTGAGCATTCGTGGATTTTGGTATGTGTGGGGGGGGGGCGGGCAGAGAGCCGGGTGTCCTGGGATGAATTCCCCATGGATACTGACGGACAATTCCCCATGGATACCGAAGCACCCACTACATGCAGGGCACCACTCTAGGTATTAGGCTCCATCTTCTCAGTGACTCTCCAAGATGGTGTTACCACTCACATTGTATAGATGAGGAAATGAAGGCTCAGAGAGGTTAGGTAGTATGCCTGAAGTCACACAGGACACGGCTGATATGGAATCCAAACCCAATCTCTTTAGGTCCGGAACTGCGTGCCTGGGACTGAGGATTGCCCACCTCTTCCCTCTGCCCTTGAGGGGAAGTGAGTCTCTGAAGAGGCAGGAATGTGAGCCAGCTGAGGTTTCCGCTCTGGAATGTGGTACCCGGATGGGCAGAAGTCAAAGCAAAGCCCGTCCAAGCCAGAAGCTTCTTAGCAAACTCCCTCCTCCTCCCCATCTCCTCCTGAGATGGGATTCAGACTGAGCTTAGCCCCTTTGTGTTCTGTCTGGAAAGCGGACATCCTGCCCCCATGGGGGCTCCGGCTTCCATCCCACCCCCTACCTTTCCCCAGATTCCAGTGGCTTTCAGTGCCCCACCAGGCCTTCTAGACAACTGACATTTTACACCGCCCCACGCTTTCCCCTGTGGTCAGCGCCGGGCAGCGGTAACAGGATTAACCCCATGGAGGCAGATCACTTAATTAAACTTCGGGAGGAAGAAGGCTATCTCTTCATCACAGCTCTGGGGAAAGGGGAGGGGGCTTCTAATGGGCCAAGTTGAGGGGCTGTGTCCCCCTGCAGTTAATCCTCACTCAACCAGTGGCTGAGAACATCCAGTCACCATCTTCCACCTTTACATGTGTCCAACAGTCACTGAGAGCCTCACCTGTGCCCGGCATGTGTTATCTCTAGAGATAGATCAGTGGTGGACCCAACTGGCTTCCCTCTATCCACTTTTCCCACCCTTTGCCACCCTGTAGTTCATCCCTCACACAGCAGCCAGAGAGAGCTGTATAAAGCGTAGTGGGATGACATCTCTGCCCTGCTTAAAACCTTCCGTGGCTCCTGTGGCTCCGGCTCTCCCCCATCCCCATGTTCTCCCCTTGACCTGTGACTTAGACTCCACTTTTTGATGGGAGGTGCTTCAATTTCCCCACCCCTTGAACCTGGGGTGGACTTGGTTTGACCAATAGAATGTTGCAGAAGTGACACTGCGACAATCCTAAGACCTCGTGGCTTCCATGCTCTCTTACTAGTAGCCCTGCTTCCTCTTTGAGAATAAGCCTGGGCTGGAGGATCAGTGATCCCATGGGGGAGAGCCAGGTCCTCCCAGCAGGGGCCATTCTAGACCCACTGCCAGCCAGCTCACCGTTGAACAAGTGGGAAAGGCAAGCCTAGATCAGCAGAGCCGTCTATGTGACCCCTAACTGACCACAGAAGCATGACAGGGCCCAGACGAAGCCAGAAGGACCATGACACATAGACTCAAGAACTAATACTTAATGTTTATTGTTTTAGGCCACTGGACGTTGGGGTGATTTGTTTTGCAGCATGATTGCAGCACTCACTGACTGAGACAGTCTGCTTTTGCTTTTTGTATGAAGCCACCCTCCCCCTCGATCTCAGCTCTTCCCACCCCTCCCCTCTCTCACTCTCACTCTGTCACTCACTTTGTCCAGTCACAGTTTTCTTGTATTTATTTTCTTACAAGAATCTCCCTCTTTCCTGCTTCCTGGTCTGCCTGGCCAATCTGGCACATGGTAGGTCCTCAATAAATACTTGTTGAGTGAATGAATGTATTAATCAGATAATCAACGAACAGACACCATTACTCCTTGTTCTCATGGGGTTTACCACGCAGTGGAGGAGATGATGTTACCAGATCACAGACTCAACCTGACATGAAGGAGAGTAACTAAGAAGGGAACAGTCAGGCTATCGAGAAGGGCTTCCCCAGGGAAGAGACGTCAGAGCTGGGATCTGAAGGATGAGTAAACATCAGTTAGGTACAACGGGCAGGGAAGGGTATTTCAGGCAAAGAGAACAGCAGGTGCCAAGGCCTTAAGACAGGAGGGAGTGTAACACACTGAAAGAAATGAAGAGAAGCTGCAGTAGGGGATTTTGATTTTTTTTTAAGCAACGAGAGCCTTTAAAGCTCCATAGGATGGTCACCGCTTCCTTCTCCTGCATGTGCACCCCTGCCTTGGGAAGTTTGAGGCTGTTTCATTAGTATTTTCCCACTCTTCCTCTTAAGACAAATAGGAGACCTGAATTTCTAGAAAGCAGAAGATCCTAGGGTTTAGCTAACCACCCTTGAAGCTTCTCCCAGGATTTGCCAGACCCAATTTCTTCCATCTGGGCTCAAATCTTCCAGACAAGGCCATCAGAAACCCAAGTTGGAGCCAGTAACCTCAGAAGCTCTCATTTATGGGGCTCTTAGCAACTGCCTGGTATTGTGCTAAGGATTTTACAAACACTTTTATCTCAGACTTCAGGACTTTCCTGGCCATAAATGAAACTAGCACTAAAGCAGCTATTCTCTTTCTTCTTATGGGGCCCAAATGGCAATTAGCTTTTATCACAAAAGCAACTCTGTTTGATTTAATGGCTGCCTAAGGCAGGAAAGATTGTCTTGATTGATTAGTAATGTCTGCCTTGGTACAGGAAGGGAACTTGCATAACCTGTGCTCTGCATTTGCCATTTTGCTTTAAGTGGTGCTCTAGTAGTTCTTAAAAAAAATCTCAGCTCGGTATTTGAGCCAACTCTTGAAGGTCAACTGTATACTGACCAGCCAGGGAAAGAGTAAAGGCATTCCCACTAGGGAAAACTTCATGGAACAAGTTTTTGGAGGGCCACAGGGCAGGAAGGTGGGGCAGCAGGGAGTGACAGAAGGCATGCACTTGGAAGGGCAAGTCCAGGACAGGTCAGGGAGGAAGGACATCCAGGGCTGGCTTAAGGAAATGGTTGGGAAACTGATTCAGCTTTTGGAATTGCCTGTGCTTTCCTGCAATCCTGATGCTCAAACACACAACTGGGGTGATTTCAGCTTGACAGAGTGCCAATCTCGGTGGGTTTCTCATGCTATGGTTTTGTTCCATTAGACCAGGGGTCAACAAACTGTGACCCATGGGCCAAATCTGGCCTGTGGCTTGTTTTGTAAATATGTGTTATTGGAACACAGTCACACCATTTATTTACATACTGTTTATGGCTGCTTTACTCAACTCTGCTATGGTGGCAGAGTTAAGTCATTGCAGCAAAGACTATCTGGCCTGCAAAACTGAAAATACTCACTGTCTAGCCCTTTATTGAAAGTGTTTGAAGAACCTACAGTCATCACTATACTGGGCAGGTCACACACAGTATTGCTAATCCTCCCAGCAACCCTGCGAGGTATTGCAACCTGCTCTTTGCAGATGGGGAAACTGAGGCCCAAGGAAGTAAAGTGACTTGCTAAGGTTCACACCATGGGTGATAGATCTAGGACTCAAATCAGATTTGTTTAATGATAAATTCTGCTTTTTTCCGCCTACAACCTCTCACTTTAAAAGCTCATGAGAGCTTTTTATACACATGAGAAATGGTGACTCCAAGGCATTACCCACTGTCAATTTGGGGCGGTGAGAACATGGGTAGCTATTGGTAGTTTCTTTGTCATTTTCCATTATTTCTCCTATTACTACTATTGACTGATTACAAGGTGCCAGGCACTTTATCTATCATTCTCAGTTTGTCCTCACAATAGCCCTGTGAGATGGGGTGCATTATTATCCCAAGTTTACAAATGGGGAAACTGAGGCCCAGATAGGGGTTGCAGTTTTCCCAGGTCCTCCTAGGGATGCCACTGGGATTTGAACTGGCTTGTTCTGGTCCCTGCCTGCAGGCTTCCTCTGTCTTTGGAGAACATCGATCCTACTCCTCCCATACCTTTGTTTTCATGGTCCAGATTCTCCGAAATGTTCCCATCTGTTATGTGTGTGTGTGTGTGTGTGTGTGTGTGTGTCATGCAGGAAGGAGTGCAAGTGGTGAGTGCAAGAGGATGTTATTATCCCTGTTTTCCAAATGGGGAAACTGAGGCTGGGGGGGGAGTGGGCCTGAGTAGCTGGGACAGGAGGGCAGGGCTTCACGTGTGGCTCGGTCCTTCCTCCCACCCTTCAATCAGAGTTAAGCGCCATCCTCTCCCCCGCGGCCCCCCTCCTGCAGACTCATCCCCCGCCAGGGAGAGCCGAGGAGGACAGTGATGGATTTGGGCCAGCCTTCATTTTCATTCTCGATCCCTGCATCTCGCTCGCGCTCTCCCTCCCTCTCCACTTCTCCTCCTGCAGACGGATGACAAGTGAGAATGTCTGTGACCCAGAGAAATTATCTTCCCTTCTCTCTCACCGCATAATTTTCTGCCCTCTCGTCTGGACAAGCCTGGGTGATTTTTAGCTACAAAAAAGAGGGAAAATTATCATTGAAGAAAAAAAAAATAGAAGGAGGCTCCTAGCCATACAACAGACAGGCTATCTTCTGGGTGAAAATGAGAATCTCCTGTCTTGTGAACTCGGGGGGGACTTTGCAGGGGGTGTTCACACCATACGATGACTGTGAGCACCCCGGAGGGCCAGGCCCATGCCCCAGCAGATTCTAGAGGCTTGAGGCACCTGCAGATTTTTCTGGGAGCACCCCAATGTCCAGCACATGTGGGTGCACACCTGGAGGACTTCAAGGGGGAGGCAGCACAGTCATGAAGCCGCTGTGATTCCCTTGCATCACCTCACTCTCCAGCCCTGTGCCTAGGACCTGGCAACTTTTCCCCCAGACTGTGGCTTTCTGGAAGTTTCTTTCCCCCTCCCCACCCATCACATACACCTGCATGCCCAAACACTAGGCTGTATGCTCACGGCCTGCTCCACAGGTCGACATGCACAGTCTTCTTATTTCTTAAAAAAAAAAAAAAAAAGAAAACCTTCATTTTATTTTTCTTATTTAAAATGTCAAACATTACAAGAAAAGGTTTAGCAAGGGAATGTCCATCTTTTTTTCTCAACCCTTGTCGTATAACCACTGCTAATGGGTTGGTATCTGTTTTGCCAGACTTTTGTATGCAAACATCATGATTATAAAAAGGTACACACACATGCATATGTGCGCACACACGCACACACGCATGCACACACGCACACACACGCACACAGGATTCACTGAGCTCCTCACCCAGCACTGCCCTTTACTGTGTGGCCTTACGCAGGTTGCTTAACCTCTCTGAATCTGCTTCCTCATCTGTAAAACAGACACAGTTATAGATTGTAAATTGTAGGGAAAACTGAATAAATTAACACGTGTAATGTGCTTAGAACAGTGCTGAGCACATAGAAAATATAGAGGAAGAAGCTTGGAATACACTCTCCCCAGCCCCAGGACTTTAATCAGACTAGCCTCTCTTTTGCTTTACATATTATGAATTGTTTAGGAAAATAGGTTCTCCTGCTTAAAAAGCACACACACATACACACACACACACACACACACACACACACGCACCAGTTGTAAAGCTGTTAGCACTGGGGGCTGAGCAAGGCTGTGGTTAGCAGATTAAGCTGGTGTACTCCTCCTGTGTGACCTTGGATGAGCCACTTTGCCTCTCTGGGTCCCAGTTTCACCATCTATAAAATGGGAATAACAATAGCATGGAGGGCTTTTGCCAGGAGAAACTTAGGTAAAGTGTGTAAAATAGACAGCAGTGCCTGACACATCATACAGGTTGCCCCCAAATAGTCGCTGTTGTTATTACTAATTCGCTGTGAACATGACTTTGCATTGAATGGATTACAGTGGTGTGCATCCTTATTCAGGGCCTGGAAGCAACCAGGACCTCCCTCTTTCCCAACCCCTGCTGTCACTTTGGGGTCAGAGATGGGCCTCATAGGGTTGGTGAAACCCCTGAAATTATACGCAGGCACATCCCTTCTGCATCGACTAAAAATGGTTTTCTTCCCAGGCAAAGATCTTTCTCTTTCATCAGATACTCAAAGTGGTTGTTAACCCAAGAGAGTGAAGAACCCCTGAGGCTTACCATAGGCTCTCTGCTTTCTGCAAAGATCGGCTTTTCCACTAAGAAGAAGCCAGAGTTTGAACTCTCTAAGCAGTGTTCTGAGGACTCTTGATGGTCCCAGAAACCCTTCCAGGGGACCTGGGGAGGGGGCTTCTCCCTTTCCCACCTCCTATTTTTGTGCAACTAGATTTTCTTCATGTGTCTCAAGCAAAACAACAGATCACAGAAGTGGGTTTAAGAATCCAGGTGTTGCCTGTAACCCCAACACTTTGGGAGGCCAAGGTAGGTGGATTGCTTGAGCTCAGGAGTTCAAGACCAGCCTAGGTGACACGGTGAGACCCTGTCTCTACTAAAATACAAAAAAATTAGCCAGGTACGGTGGCATGAGCCTGTGGTCCCAGCTACTCAGGAGGCTGTAGTGGGAGGATTGCTTGAGGCTCGGGGTAGAAGTTGCAGTGAGTGAGCTGAGATCGTGCCATGGCACTTCAGCCTGGGTGACAAAGTGAGATCCTGTCTCAAAAAAAAAAAAAAAAAAAAAAAAGAATCCAGGTGTTTTCTATTAAGCCAGAGATTTGCAAAAATGTACAACAATGCCATTCTGCAACCTCCACCTCCTAGGTTCAAGTGATTCTCCTGCCTCAGCCTTCTGAACAGCTGCGATTATAGATGGCTTTTCACTATGTCTGGCTAATTTTTTGTAGTTTTAGTAGAGACGGGTTTTCACCATGTTGGTCAGGCTGGTCTCAAACTCCTAACCTCAGGTAACTGCCCGCCTCAGCCTCCCAAAGTGCTGGGATTACAGGCGTGAGTCACCATGCCCAGCCCTTCTCATTAAATTTTTATTTTTAGAAAATGATTAGTTTTCTATAAAATACCTTATGTTAATATGTAATGACTTCATAATTATTATTTTTAAATAATTAAGTCTTTTAAATATTTCAGTTTTAATTTCTAAAACTATGTGTATGGATACACATAGCTTACATACATAAAAACTCTTTGAGCTCCTCAATATTTTAAGAGTGTAAAGGTGTCCTGAAACCCCAAAAGTCTGAGAACTGCTATTCTATGGAAACCTACCTGGTTGTGATAGAAGGAGCTCTAACCCAGGGCTTTGGCTATGGGGCATCCTGGGAGGTGTGGTAGGCAAGGCAAGCTAGAGACAGAAAAAAGGCGTGGATTAAGGATCAGGCCAGCTGAACAGGTATCCAGAAACAGCCACCCTTAAGGGTCATAAAATCAGCAATGGATGTGTAATAATACGGAGAAAACAGCGTTTTGTCAAATTCCTCTCAGTAGAGTCTTGTATGAGGCTGGTTACAGGGATAAGTAGTGAGATCTTCAAGAGGCTTTCTCAAGTAACAGTGATGATTGCTAAATTGCCTTGTAAGGACTGTGTACCTAGTAATGAACTGCAAGGCCATTCTTTGCTGAAGAGGTTATGCAAGTTTGGGGCCAGAATGGAATTGCTGCAGTTCCTGGAGGAAGCTGAACTTTGCCACCAGAGGGCACTCTTTCTTGCTATCTCTCCTAGAAGCTCTCTGCTGCCCCTTAAAACAGTGCGGAGAAAATATCTCTACTGGTTTTTACTTGAAGGGGCAGTTAGTTATTGGTTATACTGGGCAGAAAATTTGGGCTGACTGTAAAGAGAGAGCAAATGGAGAAGCAGATGAAATCAGCCAAGAGGCAAATCAGGACTCCTGGGCAAGAAAGGGCTCCGTTGTTCATCAAGAGTGAGTTTGTGGCTCACTCTGTAAGACTCAAGACCCAAGGCGAAAACTTGAACTCTCCTGTTAGGAAATGATGCTTGCCGAGAAACATTCTCAGGGGCCACAAGGAAGGTGAGAATCCCAAATCTGCCCAGGAAGGAGGCTGGCAATAGGAAAGGAGGTTTCTTGGCCAACCAGATAATATGGAATGCTTTATCTTTAAGAAATAGATTCAAAGAATTCAAACCCAAGGCTGATTCACATGGAAACTTGCTGTCTTTGCAGGTTGGAGGTTGGTAATCAGGACAACTGTCTGCCTTGTTAAAGAGGCTAAAATTCTTCTTCTTACCCTCTGTCCCTAGTTTCTCTGAGCAAGCAGTGCGTTTTCTTTCTACCTGAGGAAATTCTGGATGCTCTTGAAAAGGTCCTAAAATGCAGTTGTGAAGCCAGTGGTATTTCTTTCACAGATAAGCTCCAGGGCAGTTAGCTACAAGAGAGGCAAGCCATGCCAGGCTCTGCCAGTGGGTAGGGCAGAGGTTTTAGGATTGGGGGAGCTGTGGATGACTCCCAATTCTCAAATCTTACTTCTAGAACATCCCAGAACATTCCTGTGGTGTGGTCTTGGTTCCATCACTGAATCTCCATCAGTTAGGGTGCTGGCAGGAATGAACCGGTAATTGAGGGGGGTTTAAAGGAACAAACGTGTGGGTGAGGTAAAGAGACATCAGAAGGGGAGTGAAGCTCCTTGGGACTGGCGGCAGTGGGGAGCCATTACACCTTGTTCCTATAAGGCAGGGTGAGGCAGAAGCTACTGGTGGTACACAGGGAGCTCATGCTTTCTTAATGGAGTCCATTTCACCCCCAAAAGGGGCAAAAATTGGTTCTTGGGAGGTGAAACAAATCTTACTGTTTGTATGTGGGAAGCACAAATATACATACAGCACATAAACAGGAACACAGTGTATCTGCTGTATTGTAATTTCATGGGGAGAAGGAGTGATTAGAAAAACGTCCAGAAAGTCTTCTTAGGGGGATGATCATTTTTAAAAATGTTGGTGAGTGCCGTGGCTCACACCTGTAATCCCAGAACTTTGGGAGGCTAAGGCAGGCAGATTGCTTGAGCCCAAGGGTTCAAGACCAGCCTGGGAAACATAGGGAAGACCCTATCTCTGCAAAAAATAGAAAAATTAGCTGGGTGTGATGTCACACACCTGTGGTCCCAGCTACTCAGGAGGCTGAGGTGGAAGGATCACCTGAGCCAAGAAGGTCAAGGCTGCAGTGAGCTGTGATCACGCCACTATACTCCAGCCTGGACAACAGAATGAGACCCTGTCAAGAAAAAGAAAGAAGGAAGGAAGGAAGGGAGGGAGGGAGGGAGGAAGGAAGTTAGGGAGGGAGGGAGGAAAAAAAGGAAGGAAGGAAGGAAAGAAGGGAGGCAGGGAAAGAAAAAGAAAGAAAGAAAAGGAAGCCAAGAAACATTGCCGCCCCTGCTGGAGAGAACTGCTGGTCAGGAGCAATGGCCTCTGGCGGAGGACATGGCCAACTCTTTGTGCTCCCACAGCAGGGCATCAGGGGCATTAATACCCCGACCTCTTTCTCCCCCTTCTTCTGCCAGTGCCTCCTATTGGTCAAACACAACCAGAAGCCTGAAAGAGGGTCTCTGGATGCAGTCCACATAGGTTGGCCTCCCAGGCACAGAGCAAGGTGGAGCACAGTGCAGCGTGGGTCAAAGGCAGCAAACAGATGATGTCCAGATCGGAGTCAGTTAATTTCCACCACTTACAAGCTGAGCAACTTTGGGCAAGATCTATTAGGTTCCATGGTGAGCCCCACTTCCCAGCTCTCCGTCAGAAACTCTCTCTCTCTATCCGAGAAATTGGGTTAGAGTTGGGTAGTTTGAAAGTAACTAAGGCAGTCTCCGTATTTGGGAAGCTCAGGGTTTAACAGGGAGACAGACTCGCAGAAAGGACAACTACCCTGCAGAGGAGTAAATCAAGGGATGTACAAAGGTCAGGTGAGGTGAGGGGGAGGCAGAGAAGAGGAAGGGGATCCCAGCTGGGCTGGGCCCTGAGAGATGGGTGGTGCCCTTCATACCACTGAGGCTGAGCTGCCTCTGTGCCTCTGTTCATGCCATTCCCTCCTAGAATGCTTATCCTTGCTTTCTCTACTTGCTTAGGTTTGATCCATCAGAGGCTTTTCTTCCCTGATGTGAGGTCTATGCTACCTTCTCTCTGGTGATTTCTTGGAGCCACAGACAATCCCATTGCCAAGTAATTTCTGCTGCCTTGCTTCCTTTAACAGACAGCAAACACCTAGAGGGAGAGAGGGCAGGGCTGCTTGAGATAGAAGTCCTGGGGCTGGGGCTAGTTTAGAAGCTCAGGGCTCTGTAAGTAGTTGTGGATCGGCTCTTTAGAGCAGCAGTTCTCAGCCTTGGTTGCCCTTCAGAATTATCTGAGAAACTAAAACATCACCAATGTCCCAGATAAATTATTCCAAAATCTCTAGGGGTAGAGTCAAGGCCTGGGTGGTTTTTGTTTCTGTTTTTAAGACAGGGTCTCACTCTGTGGCCCAGGCTGGAGTGCGGTGGCATAATCATGGCTCACTACAGCCTTGACCTCCTGGGCTCAAGTGATCCTCCCATCTCAGCCTCCTGAGTAGCTGGGACTACAGGAACAAGCCACCCATGCCCAGCTGATTTTTGAATTTTTTTGTGGGACAGGGTTTTGCCATGTTGCCCAGGCTGGTCTTGAACTCCTGGCCTCAAGCAATGTGCCCCCCTCAGCCTCCCAAAGTGCTGGAATTACAGGTGTGAGCCACCTTGCCCAGCAAGGTGTGGATGTTTTTCGAAAACCCTAGGTGATCTTGACATGCATCTAGGTCTGATCTGAATCATATGATATGCTTTATAACTATTACCTACATGTGCACATCTCTATCCTTCCCATGGTTTTGAAACTGAAGTATAAATTAGATAATGTGCACATGTTGGTGAATTTTGACCTATGTATGCACTGTGCACCTATGACCCAGATCAAAATATAGAACATTTCTCTTCCCCAAAGGCCATTGCTATCCTGTTACCGCCTTCAGTTTTGCATGTTCTTGAACTTCAGGCCATTGTTGCTGTGGATGTCCGTGGTTTCTTTTTCACTGCTGAGCAGTGTTCTGTCGTGTGAATATACCGCCCTTTGTTTACCCATCCTCTGTTGACAGACATGTGGGTTGTTTCCCGCCTTTCGCTATTGCAAATAATGCTGCTATGGACATCTGTACAGGTATTGATCGACTTACCACCTATGCAACTTACGACCATTCGACTTTACGACCACAATCGCTAGCCACGACTGCTCCGCGTCTGGCAGCGCAAACGTTGCCCAGCTGGGCGTACGACAGTGCGGACCAGCTTCCGGCAGCACTACCATCGCCGCGTGCACCATTTCAACTGTACATATAGCCTACTCAACTTACGATCAAATCGTGTTACGACCAGTCCGCGGTCCCAACCGTGGTCGTAAGTCGAGCACTAGCTGTATATGGATCCCTTGTTCTCTATGTTCTCATTTTAATGACACTTATTCCTTTCTCCTTTCACGTTATACTCCAAGTCCAATTTTCTTTTTTTTTTTCACATCTGCAACAGATTTATTTTTCAAAGGAATGGATTTTGAGAGAAAATAACATGGGGAAGAAATATGGAATAGAAAATAAATACAAAGCCGGGTGTGGTGCTCACGCCTGTAATCCCAGCACTCTGGGAGGCCAAGGTAGGCAGATCACTTGAGGCCAGGAGTTCAAGACCAGCCTGGGCAACATGGAGAAGCTGTGTCTCCACTAAAAATACAAAAATTAGCTGGGTGTGGTGGCGGGTGCCTGTAATCCCAGCTACTCAGGAGGCTGAGGTGAGAGAATCACTTGAACCTAGGAGACAGAGATTGCAGTGAGCCAAGATAGTGCCACTGCACACCCCAGCCTGGGTGACAGAGCAGGACCCTGTCAAAAAAAAAAAAAGAAAAAAGAAAAGAAATACGCATGTAGATGGTTTTGCTAATTGTTTTATAACCATAACAAACTAGCTCAGGGACTACCCTGTATAAACCACAATGAAGGTTCCAAGATCAGGGCTAAAAATTTCAGTCTCTGATTTTTAGGATTTAGGCTGCAGTCCTTGATTTTGGATAGATCATTGGGTGTGTGGCATAGCCCCTGCTTTTAACCAGATTTGAACAGAAGAGTGGCCACTTGGCCCAGGTGGAAGTAGATGAAGCGTTTGCTTTCGTGCGTCACAGAACTCCCGAAGTTCCTCCCCACGATGCAAGCTGCATGGGATTGGACCTGTTGTCAAATTCCTTCTTGATATGAGCTGCCATGCCCTTCTCTCTATTCTATTTTTCTAGCCCCTGAGTAGTGCACTCCACCAAGTCCTACCGCATCTCTTCCAACACGTCAGCATTTTTTATCATCTTTAGTCGTTCTGCAAATGGTTACCCAGGGGGCAAGCAACCCTCCCGCCTTGGCTTCCCAAAGTGCTGTGATTACCAGCATAAGCCACCATGCTCAGCCGCCTCTGGAGTTTTCTAGGTGCAGAACGACTATGTCTTGTTTGAAATGCAGCTGGAAGCACATTCTCTCAAGGCAAACATGGCCACATCGCATCGTGTGGAGGAACTTCAGGAGTTATGTGACACATGAAACCAAACGCTTCATCTACTGCCACCTGGACTAAGTGGCCACTCTTCTGTTCAAATCCGGTTAAAAGCAGGGGCTGTACCACACACCCAGTGATCTATCCAAAATCAAGGACTGCAGCCTAAATCCTAACATTCTAGATTATTTCTGGGACAGCTACCTTGACATCCATCTTTTATGATAATAATCCCTTGGTCTTAGATGATTCCAGCACATGGGGCAGTATGTGCACAGTAGGTAGGTATCTCTTCAACAAATGTTTGTTGGTGTATTAGTTCACTCTCGCACTGCTAGTAAAGGCATAGCTAAGACTAGTAATTTATAAAGGAAACAGGTTTCATTGACTCAGTTTAATATGGCTGAGGAGGCCTCAGGAAACTTACCATCATGGTGGAAGGGGAAGCAACCTTGTCCTTCTTCACATGGCAGCAGGGAGAAGAAGAATGAGTGCCTAGTGAAGGGGAAAGCCGCTTATAAAACCATCAGATCTTGTGAGAACTAACTCAATATCATGAGAACAGATGGGGGAAACGGCCCTCATGATTGAATTATCTCTACCTGGTCGGTCCCACAACACGTGGGGATTAGGGAAACCAAAATTCAAGATGAGATTTGGGTGGGGACAAAGCCAAACTGTATCAGTTGGTTACGTGTCAATATGCCACACACACAGGCAGAGAGCCGCGTATTTAGCATTTACACTACAGGGTTGATGCCGTCTCTTTGGGCATGATGGTTTCTCTTGGCCCAATTGAACCTTAACACTTGCTGGCATTAGATTAAGTGGGCAGGATGGGCACTGCCCAGATGCCAGGTTCTTGGTGCCAGGGCTCACGGTTTCAGCCTATCCCATGTCATTTGTGCTCTCAGTCTTCCATGATTTTGAGACCTTAACTCTGTGATATCTAGAGTTTGTGGCCACCTGTATGATTTATAGTTCAATGCATACTTTTACTTAATGAGAATGTACACGGACCTTTTGAGAGAACACAGAAACTAAATAAATGTTCTTTTTTTTTGTTATCTAACATTGTATAATGAATTTGCACATCCCATAACTTTTATTTCCTATTCCACAAAACGTTTATTGTCACAATATACCTGAAATCCTGGAAGCCCAGGGGATAGCAGAGCTCATGGGGAAAGATGTTCTACTTTTCACTGATTTTCACTTTCCGTCATCTTCAGCCCTTTCCCATCCAGGCTCAATGGATACACAAATTAAACCCCAGAAAGTAGTCTTTCTCCAGTGGTGCTGTCTGGGCCACCAAGCTTGCTTTTGGGTGAAATAAGGATCACATATAAAATAAGGATTCATGCCTTTCTTGATTCATTTCAGCTCAGCTCTTCCCCCAAAATATGGAACTTGAAGTAGAGATATTTAAGTAATAGATTGATTTTACCATCAGAGATGGCTCTTTCAAGCCTGGTGTTCATCTTAGAATCTTAAGGCTCCTGTTTTTGATTTCAGACTCACCCATATTTTTATCCCCCCATCCACAGCCCCAAACCCTTACTCCACGGATCAGCTCAAGAATGCATTTCAGAGCAAGTAACAGAAAAGCCAACTATGTCTTAGATGGGAGCCATTCTTCTTATGTAGTGAAGAGTCTGG
Source organism: Sapajus apella (assembly GCF_009761245.1). Classification (NCBI taxonomy): domain Eukaryota; kingdom Metazoa; phylum Chordata; class Mammalia; order Primates; family Cebidae; genus Sapajus; species Sapajus apella. The sequence goes on from NW_022436942.1 coordinate 71,905,530, forward strand.
AGGGAGGTGACTGGTGTGGATTAAATAACTTCTTTGTCTTTATGATTCATTTTTTTTTTTTTTTTTTTTTTTTGGAGACAGAGTCTCACTCTGTCACCCAGGCTGGAGTGCAGTGGCATGATCTTGGCTTACTGCAACCCCCGCCTCCCAGGTTCAAGCAATTCTTCTGCATCAGCCTCCCAAGTAGCTGGATTACAGGTGTTCACCACCATGCCTGGCTAATTTTTACATTTTTAGTAGAGATGAGGTTTCACCATGGTGGACAGGCTGGTCTTAAACTCCTGACCTCAAATGATCCATCTGCCTGGGCCTCCCCAAGTGCGGGGATTACAGGCATGAGCCACTGTGCCCAGCCAGATTTATGTGTATGTCTGACTGGCTAGAATAACTGTCTTGGACAGCCCCTGGCTGCCATCAGGGCTGAGAAATCAAGTGGAGGGCAGCACTGGTGAAGGGGATTGGAAATAACCGGTGACCCCACAGTGTCCGCTGTGTCCTGTTTTCACCCATCGCCTGCTCCTCGCTGTGGTGTCATTTAACCTTCCAGGTTCGATGTGTGCCAAGCTCTCCACAGTTGCTTTCCCAGGCTAAATGTCTCCCCAGTTGATTCCGTACGTACATTGTGTTCCAGAAACCCAGGCCATCTCTACATCCTCAAACACAAAGTCTCCCCGCTTCTGGGGAACTTTCTTGTCCCTCCACCCCAGGTACTGCTGGCCCCAGCTCCATTCTCAGCAAACATGGGCGGTATCTTCTTAGCCTTCAAGTCTTGGCTGAAACGTCACCTCCTCGGGGTGACCTTCCTGGGCCACTGCAATCTAAAATCAGGCCTTCCTCTGCCCCTCATCCCTATCTGAAATAATACATGTTTTTATTCCTGGTTTATCTGTTTTCCATGAGGCCTCAGAAAAACTTTCTGTCCAACTATAGAATGCCCATGTACAAAACACAGTGTAAAAGTGTTGATGAATATTTGTTAAATGAATGCATGAATATGTGAACGGGAGGAGGGAAAAATTCCAATAGCCTCCAAATTGTTGGTAAATATTGTCAAGCGGGGACCATGGCTCAAATAAGTCCAGAACTTTGAATGGTTACCATGACACTCTTTAGGAGCAAAATGCATGTACATGCAAACACACACAGGCACACATGCACACACACACACACATGCACACACAATCGTGTGCACACACACACCAAAATGAAACAATAAAACAAGAAGAAAAAAGCAGAGGAGGTCAGGCAGTGGCTCACGCCTGTAATCCCAGCACTTTGGAGGCGAGGCGGGTGGATCACGAGGGCAAGAGTTCAAGATCAGCCTGGCCAAGATGGTGAAACTCCATCTCTACTAAAATACAAAAAAAATTAACTGGGTGTGGTATCGGATGCCCGTAATCCCAGCTACTCGAGAGGTTGAGACAGAGAATTGCCTGAACTTGGGAGGCAGAGGTTGCAGTGAGCCAAGGTCGCGCCACTGCACTCCAGCCTGGGAGAAGAAATGAGACTCCGTCTCAGAAAAAATAAAAAAGAAAGAAAGAGAAAAGCAAAAAGCAGAGGAGTACTGAGGTGTGGGAAAGAAGTAGAGGCAAGTTTCGTTGCCAGCCTTTTTGCTTCATTATTCAATCTTATGGAGTACCAGTCTCCATAAGATTCGGAGTGGCAGGCAGCCTCACTGAACAGATAACAGAATTTGTCATTTGCAGTGGCCGCATGATTTTTAGGTCTAAATGCCTTTCTTTCAATGTGGACTCTGTGTTGCTAGCTGCTAGCTCATGCAAATCGGGCCTCCATATGGAGGGACTGGGCCCTATTTTGCATGTAATGCACACATACACCTTTGTTTGACATAGGTTAGCTTGAAAACTGCCCAGCTCCACCTAGCTACAGGGGTCTCAGTGCATGTGTGAAGTTGGTCCTTCATTACGCGGCAACCTCCCACCTGGTTGCCCCCTTTCTAAGAGATCATTCCCAGGACACTTCAGCCCTCCAAGACCAGGGACTGTGTCTCTCATCTTTGCCACCCTTGTACCCAGCACCCAGAACTTATCTTGCTTATTAAATGCAATGAGCATTTAATAAGCAAGACAAGTTCAATATCTGAACCCCGCCTTGTTCTGATCTTTCAGAAGCCTCTGCCCCTCTTGCATGGAGTTCATTAAATTCGTTCTTGTCTTCTGAACCCCACGCCCCGTTTTAACCTCTTTCACACACTGACTCTGTATCTCTGCCCCTCAGCGCCAAGCCCTGGGCCTGGTCAATTGCAGCACTCTGCAAACGGCGATTCCAGAGCTAATGCCCAGCTTTCAAAACGCTGGGTGCAAATTCTCTGCTTCTGTGAACTCTCAACAAAGAGACGTGTTGCTTTTTGGCAAAGGAGGTTGGCAGGAAGCTTGGGGAAAGAAGTCTCCCTCTGGCCCCCAACTTCCCTGAACCTTCCTCTGCCCCATCTCTGCTTCTGGAATATTCTGGATTTGGAGAATATCAGTTACACATGAAGGGAGACATGAGAGAACCAAGCGGGTGGACAGACAAGCAGAAATCTGTCTCTGCAAAGGCAAGGTCTAGAGTCTCTCTGAACCCTCAGGGCAAACCCCGCAGACCTTCCTGTATCTCCATCCTCCCTGGATGGTCTCAGCAGCCGGGACCTCCTCCTCCCCATGCACACTGCCCAGCGCCTCCTCCTCCCAGTGCTGGACTCCACCCATCCAGCCACATTTGCTGCTGTGGAAATTTCCCCCATCCAAATTCTACTCTGGCCCCAACTATCCTGACCACAAAGAAAGAGTGAGCTCCGCGTGGAACCAGCTGAGCCTGCTTTGCAGAAGACAGACCTTGCCTACTTAGCAGGAGGGCAGAAGCGACCTCCTCGAAGGCCCGAGTGGCCTCAGGTGCTCGTTGTGAGGGAGCAAACGGTCAGGACCTCGGTGGCATCCTCCTTCTCTCTCAAGGACAGGAGGGTGACCATCTGGGCTTTGGCCAGAGTTCCACGGAGGAAGCCCCAGCCTTTTCTCTCCAGCAGCCATGCTGTTATCAAAACCAGGAGAGGGAATTTGAATAAAAAGGAGAGGGGAGAGAGAGTCGCCTCCCTACTGCGGTTTCCAGGCGACACGTCGTCTGTTGCGGTCGCTGTCATACAAACCCTTTCCCCGTAAGACGGCAGGTCCCACGGGGAGAAGGGGTGAAGAGGAATATTTTATCAGCCGTGTACATATGTAACCAGAAATGGGGCTGAAAAGCAAAACCTCGTTTCCCTGAATAGGGGGAAGGAGGAAGGGGGTGGGGACGCTAGCGGAGGTGGCAGAAGGGACTTATCTCTAGGAGGTCAACAGCGGGAACATGCGGTGACTGATTTCCACCCTCTGTCTTGTCAATGCAGGGAGCATCTGCACAGAGGGCTGTTTGGGGCACAAAGTTTAAAAGGCATCTTGTTTTTGTATTTAGCTATAAGAACCCAATATACATATCATAGGTGAAAGACATAATAAATATTCTAAAACCATGCCAGAATGGGGTGGTTGAGTCTTTAGAGAATGGGATGTGCATTTCTAATTCATGGGCTACTTCGTTGCTCCTTTGGGGAAGAAACCCGAAGCAGTGGGAGGCCTGCCTTCCTCCGCGTTGAAGTCTCAAGTGCATTCTACAAAATGGGGCAGTGTGGCACTGGCTGGAGAAAGCCCTGCTTCCCCGTCCAGGTCCAAGAAGCCTGGAGGCCTGGTCAGCATTGAATGTCCAAGCGTGCAGGGCAGAAGAGATGATTTCATCTCTACTCTGCAAAAGGCAGCTGCCTCGCCCCTTCCCCACTGAGCACTGTCCTGGGAGGACCTCAGCAATGAGTGAAAAGAAAAAAAATGGTGATGAAACACTAGCTCTGCCCAAGAGTTTAGTGTGAATGCCACCAACCCTGCAGAGAGTCACCAGCCCGCTTGCCTGGGGACAGTGACCACTCACAAGGTACTAAGTGAAGGGGCTGCTTTATTTTTTATTTTTCTTGAGATGGAGCCTCGCTCTGTGGCGAGGCTGGAGTGCAAGGGCTCACTGTAACCTCTGCCTCCCGGATTCAAGCAATTCTCCTGCCTCAGCCTCTGGAGTAGCTGGTACACACCAACATGCCCAGCTAACTTTTGTATTTTTGGTAGAGACAGGGTTTCACCATGTTGGCCAGGATGGTCTTGATCTTTTGACCTCATGATCCGCCTGCCTCGTCCTCCTAAAGTGCTGGGATTACAGGTGTGAGCCACGGCGCCCGGCCAGAAGACTGGTTTATTTATGCCGTTTTGTTTATTGTGCTGGTTGGGGAAGTCTAGCGGGAGAAGGTGAAGCCACGTGTTCTCTGGGAGGCATTTTTCTGGTGACGGGTCTGTAAGCCCATTTCCCAAGAACATGGCATGAAAATAATCAGATATGAAGACAGGAAGCCATCCTCCAACCGCTCCAACCAAATGCTTGGGTGGGGCTCCTGTTACTACCGGCTCATTCAGAAGTTTGGGAGGTAAGGAAATAAAAAAGTTAAGCAAAGAGGAATGGAGACAGCACAAGAGGGAGAGAAGAGGAGAAAGAGAGAGAGAGGTGAGAAACACAAGAACCCATCTGGACCATGCATCACATTGAAATTGCCCTGCATTAAAAATTCACCAGCCAGTGAATTTTCAAGGGATTTGTAGTAATTAGATGACAAAATGCTGGCAAATCTCAGGCTTGCCAAAGATGTTACTCAGGGGTCAAAGACTCGACACTTTCGGCTGGGTAATTTGTAAGTGTCAATCACTCACAGCCATCAGAGAGGAGGCAGCGATCTAACGGCTGCATTCTAACTAAGTCAGGCGAGCCGCCGCCGGCCGGCTGCCAGCAAGCCCCCAGACCCCGAGGCCTGCCGCTCTGTGCCCTGCTTCCGGCTCAGGCACAGACAGCGGCTGCAGCCTCGCCAGGGACTCAGAGCCAGGCGGGCCAACCCAGGTTTCCAACTTCCAGTTTGATTTGATCTCCCTTTAATCTTTTTCGAAAGCTGCGGAGGCTTGTCAGGAGTCGAACTGCCCACCTTCGTGGAGGACAAAGCTCCCCGTCCTGCTGGTGCCACTGAAGAGTGACATGGGGCTCTCTGCACTTGTGCAGAGTGGCCATCAGCGTCAAGGAGACTCAATTCTCCTGCTTCGACCTGCGTGATACTCAGCCGCTGGGACCTCAGTCTTCTGATCTGTGTAGTGGGGATAAGATGATTTACCTTGAAGGGTGGTGATGACTAGGAGAGAGCCCACAGCTCTCTGCCTATGAACTCCTTCACTCCATATCCATGTGCCTTTGTCCCGGTGCTGTTCTGGGCACTGGGGACTCAACAAAGACTGAGATAACACGCCCCCTTCTCATGGAACATTCTAGTTGGGGGAGGGCGGAGAAGCAGGCAATAAACAAATAAAGTATGTCTGAGGATGGGCCAGGTATGGTGGCTCATGCCTGTAATCTCAGCACTTTGGGAAGTCAAGGTGGGCAGATCCCTAGGTCAGGAGTTCGAGACCAGCCAGGCCAATATGGTGAAACCCCATCTCTATAAAAATACAAAAATTAGCCAGGCATGGTGGCGTTCACCTGTAGTCTCAGTTACTAGGGAGGCTGAGGCAGGAGAATTGCTTGAACCTGGCAGGTGGAGGTTGTAATGAGCTGAGATTGCACCGCTGTACTCCAGCCTGGGTGACAGAGCGAGACTCCATCTCAAATACAAAACAAAACAAACAAACAAAACAAACAAAGGGCATGTCAGAAGAGAATAAGTGCTAGGAAGAAAATCAAACGATTTGGGGACAGAGCACGTCAGGGGCGTTACTTTACACAGGATGGAAGGGAAGGCCTCTCCGATGAGGCCACATCTGAACAGAGACCTAGAGAAAAGAAGGGGACAGCAGAGAGCATAAGGGACTGCAGGGTGGCCCTAGTGGCTCCGGCGGAGCAGATGATTCTAATCGCAATGAGAATTATGACCATGAGGCTGGAGACCCCTGGACAGAGGCAGCAGGGACACGGTGGCAGCTTGGCTCCAGAAGCCTTTGACACTGTGAGGCTCCAGGAAGCTGGACTCGTGTTGCCCAGCCTGATGGCCACCGGCAACCCAGATTCCAGAGCCCCATGAGTGCAGAGAAACATCCGAGATGCCCACGTGTGGTGCTTGACCCTGCCTGTGGGCCAGGGCTGACGCCGGCGGGAGGGTCTCATTCCAGCTGCTCTCACTGATTGAAAGAGAGCTGCAAAGGGGGCGGGTGAGCCTGAAGGTAAATTGACACTGTCACCGCTGCAGCCGGCTGGGACTGCCTGGATCCCAGACCGGAAGCTGTTTGCAAGATGATGGCCCGTTTTCTCCCTCGCTGCCCTGGCCCATCAGGGTATGTTCTGGAAAGAGCACTGACTTCAGAGGGGGGAATGAGGGTGGATGGGCCTGAAGCCTGAGGCCCGAGTCTGTTGTTTCTGTGCTGTGTGACCCTGGCAAGTCACCACACCTCTTTGAGCCTCACTTGCTGCACCTAAAAAATGGGCATAGGAGCCTCTCTCACATGGTTATGGACTGGCATTGTTAATGGGCAGCTGGGGCAGGGCAGATGCTCAAGGGTAGCACTTCCAAACCCCCATAACGAAAAATGATCCATACCCCCGACTATCACCATCAAAGCAAGAATTCTACAGCACACCTTAGGGAAATGAACCAGGGGGCAAATTGCTGCTCTAAAGACAAAGAGCAGCAACAGGAGGCCTTTGTGCAGTTTGCTGTTCAGTACGCAAAATATCCGTCCCAAAGTGGCATCTCTGCGTGGTGTCTTTTTTTGTATTTGGAGAACTTGTCTTGGGGTCAGGGCCAGTGATTGTAAATCACATTCTCCTCTGAGCTTTTCCTGGCCATTTCATATTTTGTGTGTGTGTGGTGGGGGCAGGGCACAGTGTGGGGTATACTTGCTTCCCCTCACCCGCCTCCTTCTCGGGCCCAGGTCTCCATCCCAGCCAGCCTTTGCTGCAGGTTTAACTGGGCTGTGAAACTACTCAAGGGGAAAATGAGAAACTACCCAGTGTTTCACGGGAGGCAGCGGGCTGGGCCTTCTGAACTCCGATGGCAAACCCTCTCCAGCCGCCAGCCGCGGATGCAGAGAGCCCCTGGATGCCCTCCGAACAGGGGGCAAGTGTCCCCTGCCCCCACTGAATCCTGGTGGTGCTTCCCCACATCAGGAAGGCGACGAGACCCACTTGAGATGCAAATAAAAATTAGCAGCGGTGGCAAGCTGGCCTGTCTATTCCCCACGGCCCCTCAGGAATATCGCTCGTCTTTGCAGTTTAGATGGGGAAATTTCTAGCTGACCCGGCATCTGCTTAAGAATCGATGGGACCGGGAATAGGGATGCAAATAACAAGAACAGGCACCACTCCAGTGGTGGCCGTTTATTGAGCACTTACTACTATGTGCAGGCCGTGTGTTGAGAGGCCCTGGACGAGATTCCTCCCAGTCATCCTCAAGGCATCGGTAGCATGACTGTCACCTCACTGGCAAGGCCATGCCTGGGCCCCAAGTGAAGGCGCTCCCCGACTGCTGTGGTGCCCCCCCTTGCTCTGATGACATTGCAGCCCCCTCTGCCTGACATTACATTCTGACTTGCTGAATGTCTGTCTCCGGGAGTGAGATGTGAGTTTCAGGGGGGCGGGGCTTTGGGTCTGTTCTCTTCACCGTGGTATCCCTAGTGCCTAGATCAGGGCTTAGCACTTAGGTGGCTTTCGATACACATTTAGCCAAATAAGTGGATGCCCACTTTACAGAGACAGAACGGGGGCCACAAGGATCCTAGAGGCAGGTGGGCAGGTGGGCAGGGTTGGATCTTGGCCACAGTGCAGGGGCTCTGGGCCACACCCTGGTTCTTGGCCTTCTGCTCACCTATTCCCCGACATGTCCTTTAGCATTTGATCGGGAGAGGGTACACTAACCCAATGCCCTGTTTCCTCACAGTTCAAAGCGTTCCCCTCTGGCTGACTCACACCTTCCAGCAAAGGGCCCAGTGTCTCCACAAGCTGGGAGGTAATGCCCAGAGTATGCCTCTGAAGCTCCTCTCTTGATGGGCTCTGACTTCCACAGGCTGAGTGGGGCCGATGCAGGCGCAGGAGGGACCAGCCCAAAGCCACGGCATGTTGCGGTCAAGGGTGTGGACCCTGGAGCCAGATTCCCTGACTTCTAAGCCTGGTCCTGCCACTGAGAAGCTGTGTGGTCTTGAGCACTCCACCACACCTCTCTGTGCCCCGTTTCTTTGTCTGGAAAAGGGAAGAACACTACTATCTGTTTCAAAGCTAATGAGTTCTTCACCCAGAGGACTTAGAACAGGGTCAGTGCTCATGGAATTCATGATCCAGAAGGACTGGATCTCACACATGCTAGAGTGAAATGGAACACAGTGCACTTGGGGTGTTTTTTTTCCAGTGGGAGAAATGCCGCTTGTGTATTAGGGCAGGGAAACTGAGGCTGATCAGATCTGAGCTGTCCCCAGCCTGACTGTGTGCCCCAAACACTGCTCCATCCGAGTCCCAACACAACTGTCTCATTTTCCTGGGGCCACTCCGGGGGTAACACCCAGCCCACTGTCAGCAGTGGCCTCGGGGAAGCCCCAGTGCCTCCTCCCCCTTGGGCCCCTCTGCACAAGACTTGACGTCATGTTCAAGACATCCTGGCTGGAGGCATCGAAGCTGACACAGCTTGTCTGTGATGAAGGCGGACAACCTGCTCACCTGCCTCCCTGGTTACAAAGTCTGCTGGGTTTTGCCAGTCACAGTGGCTCATGCCTGTATTCCCAGCACTTTGGGAGGCCGAGGCAGGTGATCACTTGAGGACAGGGTTTCAAGACCAGCCTCGCCAATGTGGTAAGACCCTGTCTCTAATAAAAATACAACAACAACAAAATTAGCCAGGCATGATGGTGCATTCCCAGCTACTCCAGAGGCTGAGGCACAACGATTGCTTGAACCCGGGAGGCAGGGGTTGCAGTGAGCTGAGATAGAAACACTGCACTCTAGCCAGGGCAACAGAACGAGACTCCATCTCAAAAACAAAAAAACCCCAATCTGCTGGTTTTAAAACTACATTTTATGCCATCTCACATATAAACAGGCAGTTGGGGGGGTCCCTGTAGGGCCCTGAATCCATATCCTGGCTACTGTTTGGATGAGTAAAGGCAGTGCCTGGTGCTTTCTGAAGGCCAAGGCTAAGCTCGGGATGACAGCAGAACCGTGTGTCCGCGGCTTGCTGACCCTTCCACGTGCGGGTGCACATACGAACACACACGTCCAACAGGCCCTCGGCATTCTCGGTCCTCCATAATCACCAGAACTGTCTGCTCCCCCACCAGCCTGGGGCTCCCTCTGTGGCCAGGGACTGTGTTCACCCTCTTCCCCGTGGACGCTAAGGCCAGGCCCAGCAGGAAAGGTGCTAGTCAATGTCTAGTCAATGTCTGTTCTGACGCATGCACAAATGCACCGGGTTGTCTGTCGCCGCCTTCAGCTGGGGGTCCAGTGTTGGGGCTGGAAGTCAGAGACACCCAGCAGGAATGCCACGTCAGCTTATTCCAAGCCGTGTGGTGCTGAGAAGCCCCTGGAGCAGCCCTGAACCTCAGCCTCCTCAACTGTAAAATGGGGAGACTGCAGTACCCATGGAGCTGTGGGGAAGATTTGGTCATGGGGCCATGGATTCAGTTTATCATTCAGTCCGCAGGGTCTTGAATTTAGGTCTCCAAGAAGGCTGGCTACTGTCTTTAAGACACAATCCCCACCCTGAGAACCTGTCAAATATGTGACCGGATGGACGCAGCATCTCCTAATTTGAGCCCCACATTTCTCCTATCCCTACTCTGGGCTGACCACATCCCTGGCAGAAGGGAATCTTCGGAAGGCAGAGAAGCTGTCCTCTCCTGGAACCAGGCTGTGGCAGGCAAGATGAGTGGGAGCATGCAGCCGCTTCTGGGAACCGATTGCGTCCTAACGGCTAGGGACAGTGGCACCAGGACAGCGCTGCACTAGGAAAATAAAGGATTCTGTATGATTGATTCTCTGCAAATCCCCCCATTAGCTCCTGCTAAAACCCCAACCGTCCTTCTGGCGCCTAAGGGAAGGGGGAAGTTCTGTTGGCCACCAGCAGCCTGCAGCTGCAGGCTGGGAGATGTGCAGTTTCCAGAGCGTTCCATTACTTTTTCCAGTGGGCAGGGGGGCATGCCTGTATGTGAGACGTTAGGTGCAGACTGACCTAGCCGGCTGAGGGGTACAGTGCTGGGTGGGGAGCACAGACCCCAGAGTGGGGCCGCCTGGTTCTAAGCCTGGCTCAACCATGAGCTGTGTGGTCTTGAGCAAGTGACGAGCCCTTTCTGGGCTCCTGCTTTCTCACGGGAGGTAAGGGTGGCAATAACAGTACCCATCGTGTGGGATGGCATGAGGGCTGAGTTAACCCATAGCTAGGGCAATATGATAATCACTCCTCAGGATAGTGGAGGCACCAAAACTCCAGTGGGGGAGACTGAGGGAAGGAGGAAAGTGGCCCTCGTCCAAGACCCACGGTGCAGGGGACTTTCTACATCTCATTTCAGTCTCCTGACCTCACCCTACAGATGGGGACATGGCCCAGGGAGGCACAGTGCTTGCCTGAGTCACACAGCTGGGAGGTGACACACTCAGGCATGCTCAGCTAATCCTTGGCGGTGAGTGTTCCTCTCATACCCGTTTTACAGAGGAGGAAACTGAGGCACAGAACAGCCAGGTAACCCTCCTGAGGTCACAGAGCTTGTAAGCAGTAGAGCCGGATTTTCATCCAGCACGCCGGCTGGTTCCCATGAAACTGTCCACAATTCAGACTTCCAGCTGATTTTGGTGAGATTGAGCCTGTTGGTCACAGAAGTGCTCAGAACAAGGCTGGGTGCCACCTTTGACTCTCAGGGCCCCAAGTTCTCAGGGTGCTCTCTCTCCTGGAGCATGCCTTGGGGGTCTCACCTCTCCTGGAGCACTGTGCCCAGGCAACTCATCTCTCCTGGGATCCCAGTCGGACCCCACAACTGCAGAGAGAAACACTGGCTGTCGGCCAGGATGGAGAAGAGATCCACAGGGTTCACGTTCCTGATGCCAGCCAGACACCAGGGTGGGCATCAGACACCCCTGAAAAGGTTGCAGCCCTTTCTCAGTCCTACCTGGGGCTGACAGCTTCTACCCTGAGGAAGCCCACCAAACCCTGGCCCCTAGTCACACTGCGGGGTTTTTTGAAGCATTCCTGTGGGCTGCACATGCTCTGTGCTGGGGCTCAGTGCCTGCTGCCTGTGAGGGGACCCCGGCTGCCCAGGCTGTTTGGCAGCCCCTCCCGCAGTGAGCAGGCGACCACGGCCACCTTGCTGCCTGTGGCTTTGCTGCTGGGTTTTCCAATTCTGGTCACATCATGCCCACACCTGCCCGCTGCCACTCTCCTTCCCCAGACCCAGTTTGGGGTGAAAGCCTTGCTTATTAGTCAATCTGGATCTCACTGTGAATTACCAGGCCTCATTGATATTCATGAGTGGACACGTCTGAAACCTCAGTCAGCTGCCACGTGACTCCCTGCCTCGAGGAGGAGGCCAGTCTGAAGACAGGGGCACCTGCACAGCCCTGACCCAAGGCTTCGGTCCCCAAATGGGGACAGGTCCGTGTCCTGGGGGCAGCCTCCAGCTGATGGCGCTCCATCCTGGAACTGGAGGTGCCAGCAGGGCTTTCTATCCGGGGCAGGTGATGGAGAAGAGGGGCTGGGGGCTGGGGTTGGAGGGGAGCAGGCAGCCAGGCACTCAGGTCCTGCCACTGCACCTTTGCCCAGGGCGCTCCTCCCCCCGGAACCTCCTCTTCCCTTTGCTCAGCTGCCTCCTACTCTCCCTTGGCTGGAAAGTGACTTCCTAGAGAAACCTGCTCTCACCAATCTGAAGGAGGCACCCCAGCAATGTTCTCTCCTGGCACATGGCGCCGTCCCAGCACCCACATTACACAGGTGTCACCAGTTGTCATTTTGGGTCTGGGTGCGTGGGGATGACTCCCTCGGGGGCCTGGATGTGGATCCTGGGCTTACCAACCAGGGCCTGGCACCGGGCAGCATTTAGCAAAAGTCAGTGGAATAAACGGTTTTAGCGTTTCCTGCAAACTAGGCACTCTGTGGTGGCTCATCACTCATGTCCTGGGTCTTCCTAACACCGCTGGGGAGGAATGGCCACATCATCCCTGTTTTCAGATGAGGAAGCAGATGCAGAGAGGCAGGAATTGGGAAGGAGAATCCTGGCCGGGGCAACTGTCCAGTCTGTGCGTCCAGAATAGAGGGAGGAGCTTGACTCTCACTCCTAAGGGACTGGGTTGGGTTTCTTTTTTTCTTTCTGTCTTTTTTTTTTTTTTTTTTTGAGACAGAGTCCCACTGTGTCACCCAGGCTGGAGTGCAGTGGTGCAATCTCAGCTCACTGCAACCTCCACCTCCTGGGTTCAAGTGATTCTCTGCCTCAACCTCCCGAGTAGTTGGGATTACGGGAACCCACCACCACATCCAGCCAGTTTTTGTATTTTAAGTAGAGATGGAGTTTTCCCATTTTGGCCAGGCTGGTCTTGAACTCCCGACCTCAGGTCATCTGCCCGCCTCAGCCTCTCAAAGTGCTAGGGTTACAGGCATGAGCCATCATGCCTGGCCAGGGCCTGGGTTTCTTGGAAGCATGGGAATCGCATCTTGAGGGGCCAATGGCTTCCGCTCCAGAAGCCAGGACTCTCATGCAAGATGCAATAAAGTAAAAAGAGAGCAGTCAACTCAGAAAACACAAACGCTGGCTGCACCCCTTCCCATCCCCCAACCTGCCTCGTTTTGAAAACTGCTTTACTGAATCGGTTGGGTGGAGGGTCGGGGGGTAGGTATGAATACACAATTCTTCTAAGTAGATCACCCACCTAACCGGAGAGAAGAGAGACTGAAGAATTGTGACTGCTTTTCAGACACCAGGAAGGTAAAAATCTGGGCTTCTCTGGGTAGGAACAAGGACGAGTTGGTTTTTCATCTCCCTCCAGAAATGAGGTCGCCTCAGCTGGGTGTCGAGGCAGGGTGGTGCAGCTCGCCCTGATTCAGGGCTCCACAGCCAGGGCAGGGAGAGAACAGATTGGGCTTCGTGGGGTGAGTGAGGATGTTGTTTTTGCAGAGGTGGTGAAGGGCCACATGGTTATCTACAAAAGAAACCGGAAGGGCCACTATAGGAATGCCTTCCCTGGGAGTGTGGGCTGCGGTGGGGGGGATGTCCCTGAGTGTCGAGGTGTGGAGGGAGAGAAGGTGGCGACATCACAGGCAGCTGGACTTTGCCACTCTCCTGCTCTTGGACCTTCAGGGGCTCTCCGCTGCCCTCAGGGTAAGTCAACCCCTCAGAGTAGCCACTCCTCACCTCCTGGGACACCGTTTAGAAGCCACCTCTTTTGGGACGCTCTCCCCATCCTTCCTTTGGACACGTTCCCCACTTCTCCCTTGGCATCATGACCACCTGTTACTTGGCCATCTCCCCAACAGACTGTGAACTTTCATCGCAGCAGTGAGCCTACTGTGTTGTATGTTTGTTTTTGAGACAGACTCTTGCTCTGTCACCCAGGCTAGAGCGCGGTGGTGCCATCTCAGCTCATTGCAACCCCCATCTCTCGAGTTCAAGAGATTCTCGTGCCCCAGCCTCCCAAGCAGCTGGGACTACAGGCACCTGCCTCCATGCCCGGCTAATTTTTTGTATTTTTAGTAGAGACGTGGTTTTGCCCTGTTGGCCAGGCCGGTCTTGAACTCTTGACCTCAAGTGATTCGCCCGCCTCAACCTCCCAAAGTGTTGGGATTATAGGCATGAGCCACTGCACCCAGCTAATTTTTGTATTTTTAGTAAAGATGGGTTTCACCACGTTGGCCAGACTGGTCTCAAACTCCTGACCTCAAGTGATCTGCTCGCCTCGGCCTCCCGAAGTGCTGAGATTACAGGTGTGAGCCACCAAGCCTGGCCAACGCTGCTGTGTTGATTGATGGATCCCCGGCCACCAGTTCAGGGCTGGTCAATAGGAGGTGCTCATTCAATGCTTGTAGAGCAAGGAAAGGGGACTCAGACAGTCTGCAGAGGGTTGAATGGTGACCTCTCCCCAGAATATATGTCCACCTGGAACCTGCAAATATGACCTTATTTGGGAAAAAAGAGTCTTTGTACATATAACTAAGGATCTTGAGATTAGGGGTGGGCCATAAATTCAATGCCAAGTGTCCTTAGTAGAAACACCATTTCCCAGCTTCTCCTGCAGCTAGGTTAAACCAGGTGACCATATTCTGGCCAAAGTGACATAAGAATGCCCAGGCTGTGTCCCTGAAGGGCAGGGCAAGCCCTCTATTTCCTCCCCACTCCTGGTGGCTGGATGGTGGCAGCACAGTGGGGTGCTGTCTGGACCGTGGAGGCATGGCAGAGTGAGTTCAGATGGGCTGGGCCCCTGCTGCTCGCCGTCAGACCAGGCCTGCTCACCTTCCAACTGTCAGGTGACACAGAAACCACCTCCATCTCATTTAAACCCACTGATGTCTGGGTCTGTGACAGCAACCAACACATTCCCTGACCTATGAACACAGCTGGCTGTCCCCTAGCACTGGGGTAGCGACTGTTCTTCGGTTGAGCACTGGGTGAAGTTGTTGACTTGTGTGCAGGGTCCACAAAATACCTCGCAGCTCATAAGAGATTGCAGCGAGATGCTGACACTATGAGGATTAGGCACCTGAGCCCAAGAATATACAATCCTGGGAGGTGGAGGGGTTCAGGGCTCCGGACTCCCTCCTTCAGCCCGCATCTCAGCACCTCTGGGGAATGCAGTCTGAGAACCGTTCAGAGGACGCAGGGTTTCTTGCTATCCCTCGTGCAGGGTGCCACGTAGCCAGCTTCCTCTCCTCTTCTGCAAAGCCGAAAGGGAAGGGAGGAGGGGCTTGGACTGTGGAGCCGCTGCCTGGGCCTTCTCTCTGGAACACTGGCCATGGCTGCTCCCCCACTTTCCTGGAGACTCAGTTTTCTCATCTGTGCGATGGCAGAGACAGCCCCTGCCTAGTGACCCAGCTCCCACCCGTGAACGTGCTTTGTAAACTGCAGGCGTACAAGGCGGCAGCGATGTTATCACCTGGAATCTTTTTCAGGAGCAGGAGAAGGGAGAGGCTCCTGACAGTTCCAGGAAAGGTGGGAGCAGCTGCTATCTGGAAATCTGCACAGCAAAATGTCTGCTGTTGGCCTGAGCCCAAGGGTGGGACACGGTGGCCCCAGTGGACGGCTCCGTGAAATCTGCAATTATGGGGAAGTGGGGTTTATTAAGGAAGCTGGAGGGGAATGCAGCCCTGGCTTCTGGCAGTGCTATAATTAGATTGAGGGGCCCCTCCTGGGGCTTGTGCTGAAGTACCCCGGCCTCCTGGGTGGCAGGTGATGGGCCAATCCTGTCGGGGTGCAGGAGGACACTGCCTTCATGTTGGGGGGACGGGGTAACAACAGCTGAGGCTTGTGTAGTGCTCATATGCGGCTGGGACCATTCTCAGCCCTCACCTCATCCCCGCATCCGCAGGAGTCTGTCTGTCTGTCCTGCTGTCAGTTCACAGGTGAGAACACCCAGGCACAGAGAGGCCAGGAGCTTACTCAAGGTCACACTGTGGGTAAGTCAGTGGCAAAGTAGTAAAGAAGGGACAGAAACGATCAAAATTCAAAATCAGGGGTTGGCAAACCACAGCCCATTTTATTTTAAGTTTTGCTGCTACTGTTGGCTGGTGTTGGGAATAAAGTTTTACTTGGCACACGTGCTGGAGGCAGCACGCAGAGGTGAAAGCCAGGATGGGGAATTCTGCCACTGTGTGATCTTGTAGAAACCACTCTTGGGCTTTCTAACCTGTACAATTGCGGGGGTTTGGTTTAGATCAGGGGTTACCACACTTGATGCAAAGGGCCAGATTGTAAATATTTTTGGCTTTGCATGTCATAAGGTCTCTGCTGCTACTCAACTCTGCTACATGCAGCAACTACTGACAGTATACAAACCAACAGGCATGGCTGTATTCCAATAAAACTTTATTTACAAAACCAGTCAATAGCAGCAAACAAACAAACAAAATGGGTCATGGTTGCCAACCCCCGATTTCAATCGTTCATATTCCTTCTTTACTACTTTGCCTTATGAAATTCATATTTTTAATATTTTTCTTTATATCAATTCACTAGTATTCCTTAGAACTTAGCAAAATCATAGGTTTGATGGCCTAAAAAAATATAGGTTTGAATTTGTGGCATACATGTGAAAATAAACTTGTAAGTTAAAAATTAAAAAGAAAAGCGTGTGGGCCACCTAAACCATCTCCTGAAGCACACAGGTCCATGCTCCGTGATTTGAGAACATTTTTTAATTGTTTTTCAGACTGCTGAGGTGATGCCTGGGAGGAAGAGCCTGGGGGAGAGGAGGCGCCTGGGGGGGGGGAGGAGCCTGGGGGGGGAGGTCAGGCCCTGTACCCTGACTTGGAACAAAGCAGTTCTCGCTTAATCTGTTTAAGACGTTTGTTTGAGAAATGGGTTCTGGAGCCAAAAGAGTTTGGAGCCATCTAGAAGTGGCTTCAAAATGAAGTTGAGGCCAGTGCAGTGGCTCACGCCTGTAATCTCAGCACTTTGGGAGGCCGAGGTGGGAGGATCACCTGAGGTCAGGAGTTCAAGACCAGTCTGGCCAACATGGCAAAACCTCATCTCTACTAAAAACACAGTACTTAGCCAGGTGTCGCGGTGCGTGCTTGTAATCTCAGCTACTTGGGATGCTGAGGTGGAAGGATTGCTTGAAGTGAGAGAGGTGAGAGCTACAATGAGCTAAGATTGCACCACTGCACTCCAGCCTAGGAAACAGAGCAAGACTCCATCTCAAAAAAAAAAAAAAAAAAAAAATTAACATGAAATTTTGGAGCTATGAGCTAGGATTTCCCATGTCTATATACATGGGGCTGTTAGTTCTCATCTGACTCTTAGATTTTTATTTTTTCCTTTTTTTTTGGAGACAGCATCTCACTCCATCGCCCAGGCTGGAGTGCAGTGCTATGATCATGGCTCACTGTGGCCTCGCTCTCCTGAGCTCAGGTGATCTTCCCACCTCAGCCTCCTGAGTATCTGGGACCATTAGCCCACACCACCATAGCCGGCTAATTTTAAAAATTATTTGTAGAGATGGAGGTCTCCCTATGTTGCCCAGGCTGGTCTCAAACTCCTGACCTCAAAGCTATCCTCCTGTCTCAGTCTCCCAAAGTGCTGGGATTACAGGAGTAAAGCACCGAGGCTGGCCCTTCTTAGATTTCTTAACCAAAGGAGGAGAATTTCCCATTATACCCCGTCCAACCCTCTCCTCAACCTGAGACACACATCCTTTGGTGTGATCTTTACCTCTTAGCAACAGCTAACCGAGTTTAAAGCCAGTTCCTGCCCCGCTCCAAGCCGGCTCCTCCTGCAATGGTCTCAGCACCAGCTTCCTTCTTCCCACTGCCTAGGCTGTGAGCGCGCACCTTGGTTGTGCATACCCCACAGCCAAGCCTTCAGGCCACTGGCTGCATCTTCAATCTGTCTACCGGAAAGGGCCACCTCAGCCCTCCACGGACACCTCTCCGCTCTGAGTCAACCCCGTCTCTCCTGCTCACTGCAATGGCTTCTGAACACCTATCCCTGTTTTGGTTCTTGTCCTGCTGTTGATTGTCAACATGGTGGCAGACTGGGGCAGCTCTGCTGCCCTCCACAGACCCAGACTTGATACCCAAGCCTGAGCGGGGTTGGCAGCCCTCTGTCCATTCTCCCTGGCTTTGTCTGTGGTTTGGGCTGGCCCTCTCTTCCTCTCTTCAGCATACAGATCTGTCCCCTTCCTCCTGGCTCTGCTCACATGCCACCTCCTCAGGAGCCCTTCCTTGGGCCTGCCAGGCATCCTCAGAGAGAACAGAGCCTCAGCAGTGCCAGGAAAGCAATCCTCTGCCCACTTGGGGCTGGGTCTCCCCACATTTGGCCACCAGCTGCTCGAGGCCAGGGAGTCTTATCTGCTGTGTCCACTCCTGCACCTCCAGCATCATGGCCATGCCTGGTACACACGAGCTCAACACACATCTGCTGGGTGTTTTAGGTCTGAACCTCTCCCTTGGGCTCTGGGGCTGTGTGAGTCCCAGAGGATGAAGCTGAGGTATCAGTCCTTGGAAGCTGACAGTCCTGAAGGTGGTCTCAGGGCTGCCCCCATCGCCCCACTCTTTACCCTGGAACCCTATGATGCCTGGGCAATGCCTGGCACTGTCAGTCCACAGCCATAATGAGCTACAATGCATGCCCACTGGCCCGGCACTGATGGCATTTGATGATATTAAAAAACAAACCAAAAAGCACACTGGGGGTGCTGTGGCAGGAAGGAGCTGAATAGGAGCACCTCATCGGGGGTGAGGAGAGAGAGGCCTCCATCCACGCTGCCTTGAGGACAGGGCTCGAGATGGCACACAGTGGGCCTGCCCCCGCTGTAAAGTGGAGACAGTATCCCAGGCCCTGGTGCAGGAACGAGAGCGCGGGGTGAGCCTCTGAAGCCCAGCGTAGGGGCCCGGCCCCCTGCCTGTGGGAACTGCCCTCACTGCTCTGGGGAGGAAGGGCTTGGGCTTGTGCCAGAAGGAGCTGAGCATGAGGCTGATGGCAGCCCTCTGTGCAGTGCTGTCTTGGGAATGCCACCCACCTCTCTGTTTCCGCATCTCCCATAAACTTACCTCTCACAGTTGCTAAAAGGACAAAGTTGGGGCCACTGATGCCTTCACCAAGTGTTTACTAAGCATCTACTACATGATGCACAAAACAGGGACTGACCCTGCTCTCCTGGGGTTTACGGTCCAGAGAGAGAAAGGTCAGACATGAAATAAACACACAGAAACGATTCACAGCTGTAAGGAGCTAGGGAGACAACTGGTGTGATGAGTGCATCTGACACGAGGCCTGGGCTTGTCTGGGATGGGGCCTGGGAAAGTCATGTAGGCAAGGTGCCTACTTCAACAGCCCAGGCGGCATGGGTGAATAAATTATTATTACGCAAGTATTCTATTAATCTTTTATTATTGGGACGGCTGGAAAAAAACGATGACATATTATGAGTGAAGCTCAGCGGAAGAGCAGTGGGTGGAAAGCTCTAAGCCGAGAGGCCGCCTTCCCAGGGTGGGAAGAGGTGCTACATTTCCGCAAGGTGTACCAAAGGGTTAAAGTCATTTTCATTAAAATTTAAATTTCAGCAGACGCTCACTCTCCCTTCCCCGTCCTTTGAACGTTTGACTGGCAACCATTTCATATTTCAATCTCGGCAGAACAAATTGAATTAGATGTTGAAACCAAGCTCGGCTCTGTTCACCAAAGCCTGCATGCTCTGCTCACACTAATCCTTTCCTAGACGCTGTGGAGCACAGACGGGCGCTGTGAGAGGCGGCCCTGCACAAAAGACAAAAAAGACCACGGCGGCAGGGAATGGAGAGGAGAAAAAACAAGCCGGCAGAGGCCGCTGGAAATTGTCTTCCACCTGATGCATGGGGCTTAAAGCCTAGGAGACCAAGCCTGCACCCACCCCTCAGGGAAGGCCAGCGCGGAGGCACACGGGGTGACCCGGGTTTCTGTCCTGTGTCTGGAGTACCCAGCACAGAGCCTTGCACATGGCAGATGCCCAGCAGGTGTCTGATGGACGAAATGAATGAACAAGTGAATGAATGAATGCGGGAGAGGACTTACTCTACCAGCCCGTGCCTCTGGCCTGTGCCCGTTTCTCCCCTTTGCAGAGTGGCCCCAGCTAGTCTCCTCACCCCCACAACTTCCCAAGAAGTGACAGCATGCTGAGCTCAGTGGCCTCAGGCCCTCCAGTCCCTGTGCCCAGTGCAAACCAGTGGAGGATGGCAGCTCATTTCTGGGGAGAAAGGCAGACCTCCGGGCCTGCTCTGGGATCCACTGGCACCCCAGGATAACCCCATGTTCACTGGTTCTTTCTTTAAACTGTGTAAGTCTGAGGACTGGCCTAGTGGCGCTGACCCAGGGGTCCTGGAGTCTGGTTTTCAGAAGAGACAGCTCTGCTACTGTGGCCGTGGAGTCCACACCCACGTGGGACGGACCCCCAGTTGAAAGGGTTAGGTGAGTGCGGTGGCTCACGCCTGTAATTCCAGAACTTTGGGAGGCTGAGGTGGGTGGAACATTTGAGGTCGGGAGTTCAAGACCAACCTGGCCCACATGATGAAACCCCTTCTGTACTAAAAATAAAATAAATTAGCTGGGCGTGGTGGTGTGCACCTGTAATCCCAGCTACTTGGGAGGCTGAGGCGGGAGAATTGCTTGAGGTGGGGAGGTAAGCCCAGATCATGCCACTGCACTCCAGCCTGGGCAATAGAGTGAGACTTTGTCTAAAAAAAAAGAAAAAGGGTTAGGAACAGACACACAGAACAACAGACCGACAGCTGCTCCTGGGGGTTCTCACCTGTTTTCCAACAGCCATTGGCCCATCTGGGCTTAAACTTTGGTTCCGTGCAGGAATAGCCAGGAATACAATGTGCTGGTCCGCCCACTGCAGCCAGAGGGCACGGGGGCACCTCCCCCAGGCTCCTTCCTGGATCACAGGCTCCTCCTCAACATGGCGCAGTGCCCTGTGAGTCTCCATCCCACCCCTGCCTCTGGATGTGGGCCCAGCTGGCCTGACATCTGCTGGGTGCAGCCCCATAAGCTTGCTTTGTTTTGAAGTTATGTTCACAATAATGATGGCAACTACCATCACTAAGCACTCACTAGGCATGACACAGTCTGCTAACTACTTCCATTCATGACCTTCTATTCCTGCCTTAACCCATCCAATGCGGCAGGAATTCCTGGACCCATTTGAAAGACCTGGAACACAAGGCACAGAGACACTGAGAGCCTAGAGATTCCAACGCGGGCCTTGGGAGTCGGGGCCTGTGCATTCCGCTCTCCTCCTCCCGTCCCCACTGCCCCTCACTCCTGTCCCTCCTCCCATCCCTACTGCCCCTCACTCCTGTCTCTCCTCCTGTCCCCACTGCCCCTCACTCCTGTCCCTCCTCCCATCCCCACT